>NW_012156396.1:542526-585887 GCF_000151545.1 Saprolegnia parasitica CBS 223.65 | reverse complement strand
GGCGGCGGGACGCATGCCCTAGTACACAACACTGTTAGACAAAAGACATGGGGGAATGCCGCGTACCTCGAGCCGCACCGTCGCGTTGAGTTCGTTGGCGTCGTAGAGGAACGCGCCAATGGCGCCGGCTGCTTGCGCTTGGCGTACGCGGTCGACGGCCTTGCAGTCGGGCGATGTCAGTGAGCGGCAGCAGCACGATGCGGTACATTGTATCCTCGCTTGCCGAGCGATTGGTCGTCGGCAGCGCAAATGCAGGGCAGTTGCCGACTGCGGGGACGAGCTCGATGGACGTGGCGTTGGGAGCGGCGGGCGTCACGAGGGCTCCGACGATCTTGCCGCGGTAGAGTGGCCGCTGGGCCACTGGGAGCAGCGTGTACGGCACGCCATCGGGCAATGCGTCGTGCGGTGTCACAATCGTGAGCTCTGCTGTCGCCGCGCGCGCCAGCAGCACCGCCGCGAGGCTTTTCAGGACACCACTTTTCATTTTGCGCAATGTGAGGAAGGTCAACCATCCAACAGGGTATGTGGTTCGATAATCGAAGGGTTTGAGCCTGGCTGCGTTTCACTGATGGGCGATCAACCCCAGAGCGTTGAGCCTCGAACAACCAGAGCGCTCGAATCAGAGACACCAGGCGCTGCGGTTGTAATTTTCACATGCAGGAAAGCTCTCGATGGACTCTTGCGCCTTCCGAGTACTAGGCTTAATAGCAACGTTCGAATCGCTTCGTAGGGGTAGGTCTTCTCCGCTACTAGTACGTCCTTTGTGGTGCCACTGCCATGGGTTGTATATTGGCTTGATGGTGATTCCAGGAAAGTTACGTGTGGGACCTACGTGGGGTATTATGCTAAAGTATAGTCATGCAACACAACGTACTTGGTAGCGTGGACGACAACATGCCTGTGACTGCACTGCTCCTACTGCCACCTAAGGCGACTATGCGACATTCGTAGGACGACAAGCGACGTAGACAGCAAGGCATATAGAGAGAAAGCGTCGGTGCCTCTGCCAAAGCGTGCGCGGTTGTCCTCCCGCCGGACATCCTGAAGGAAGCCGCAAGACCTATCTATCCGAAAACGACCAACCATGTGTGCGATTTTCATTTCATAAATACGATTTGCTAAACTACGCATCCTTCTCAATTGGCCAAGGACGAGATGCACGGGGGCGACATTCCTTGTGTCGCAGGGCGCTGCATGGGCGCAAACTTGGTGTGCGCAAGGTTCGCAAACCACGTGGTTAGGATCCGCAGCACGAGCTGGTCCATCGCATCGCAGCCGAGTTGTGCGTCGATGATTTGCAGAATGAGCGCTTCGTCTTGCTCGGTCGACGCTTCGCTCTCTTCCGTGCAGACTGCGTGGAGACACGGCAAGAGCGCGGTCGGGTCGGTGCCAAACGTCAGGTCGGCCGTCGCCATTGATGCGATCTCGATCGCGCTCCCAGTGCAGTGGGCGATGAAGATTTCGAAGAGGCACCACGACCGGCGCAGCAAGATCGGGTTCGCGAGGTCCGGGAGCACGAGGAGGAGCTGGCGCGTCGCGTCCAAAATCGACCGGAACCGCGTCATGTATTGCACGAACGAGAACGACTGCATCTCGTGCTGGTTGTTGGCAAAGAGGCAAAACCACACCGAAGTCGTGCGCACATCGCCCACGGTGTACACAAAGCTTGTGATGCTGTCGACCACGTCGAGAAACTGGCTCTGCCACGTGTGCCCGAGGTACCAGTTGGCCGGCGCCGTCATGAGGCCGGCGCTGTCGGGGTGCGTCTGCGTGTAGAGGTCCAGATACGAAGCGTTGGTGGCTTCCGTCGTCGGAAGGACGTAGAGGTAGCAGACGTCTTCGGTCGTGAGACCCCGAAAGGCGGCACGGCCGCCAAAGTCGTCAATGAACTGCAGGAGGAACGCAAGCGTGACACCTGTGGGCGAACTCATGGCCAAAAGGAAAAGTGAGTTTCCTCCTGCGCCGGGCCGATGGACCCGCGATTGGTTGTGTCCTTGGCGCCAGATGGTGCGCCGACAACATCAACGCCATGTGTCACAGGCGCCGAGCGCAAAAGCAAGTTCAAACCTACATTCCTTAATAGCGGCGGAGTGGCGAGGTCGCCTCCGCTGGCTCGACGGATACATGAACGAGGTGGTCGTCTTGCTGCTATATGTTTATAATACACTGCTTGACACCTCAATCCGGCCTGTGCACCTACGAAAGATAATAGTATGTGTGCCGGTTTTGAAAATTGCGGCAGCACGACCGTCCCTTCTTTCAAGGTTGAATGACTGTTGCAGGGGGTAAGTGTCGTGGCATCAGCTAGTTGCATCCACATAGCAGAAGAGCGCGGCTTGATGGGGACGTGGTTGATAGCTGCATTTAAGGCCTCCTTTGCGAGAGGTCGTGCCTTGGCCAGAAAAAGCCATTTGGCGGCCGCTCAGCCAAAACAAAGAAACATGGATGACGAGCCTCTCGACTCGTGCTGTTGAGTGCTAAGGGATGTTTGTCTTGAGTGTGCTGTTTTACACTTCAAATGTAACGAGTCAACTTCATGTTTGAAAAGACTACCCCCCAAATGTTGTTGGGGGCAGCTACGCAAAACTAGTGAACTTTGTACTAGTAGCTCTTATTTAGCGACCGGCATTTGCGAGTGAACCTTATCGGAGAACGGTCGCCAACACAACCACGCTTTCAACGTAGGCGTGCAGGAATGGTCGCCGATTAGTTGCCGTCGCGCCACATGTTTTGACAACTGTCTTGACATGTTTTTGTGTCCAGCCAAACAAGACTGGAAACAACCATAATCGTTGGCTCTTCTAGATACGTTGACGAGCTATCATCAAGAAAATGCTTACTTCGTAATGTGTCATCTTCCGTACACTGCGGTTTTGTCGTGTATACATCTCTCTATGTCAACACGGGCGTGGGCAAATCAAGCAGCTACAAGAGTCCGGTTCGGTGGGGACCTTGTCTGCTAGTACTTGGTACCACAGCACATTCGCAGTTGCTACGTTGTGTTACGGTAACTTTGTGCGTACACTGGTACGTTAGTTGGATGGCTGGACCTAATCAGCACTCAGAAAAGCACGCTCGACGATACCAAACCGTGAAGCGTGGCGAATTCAGTCGTTTCCGCAATACAAGCAATCATTGTCTAGCAAGTGGACGATCGATAAGTTGTATGCAGACGTCGGGTGCCAACGTTGGACAACCGGATCCGTTGGTAACACGAGAAGTCTGTCGCGCTTGACAACTGGACAGCTTGCTGCGTACGGTGCCAGCTCCAAGCCTGCAGCAAGTGCTGCGTAACTTGGCGGGTCGCGGACAACGAACTTGTAGTCGCACAAGCCGGTTAAATCGTGGTTAAGGCGTTTGTTCCAATTGAAGGTAGCGCGGAAGATCTTGGCAAGGCTCTGCCGTCGATCGGGGGAGCCCACCCGTAATTTCTACCCATTCCTGTCGCGCTTACCAGCACAACGTAATCATGGCTTTGCTCATCGACGCTAAGCTCCGTGCGCAAACACACGTGGCATCTTGGCACAAACCAATCCATAGTTGATCATGAGAGCGGTCGAGCGACGTGATGTCGTAGATATTGTTCTTAGGCGCGACCTTAGTCATCAGTAGCTACTATAACTCTACATGGGGCAGGTAAGTTACACGCATCGTATCCTCATCCACACACGTCCATGCGGAGACGTTGTGCCTTGCGTCGTCCGTGTTGACTGACACTAGTTCTCAGTGCTTGAAGGTGCTTGACCGTTGCATTTCTATCTTTCGCATATATTGTAGCTAGTCAACAGCGTTGCTCTTATCTCTTCGTGTGGGGTTTTAAGCGTGGATAGATATGGCGGTCAGTTGATTCGCGAACCCAAGCTTCCTATACCATGAACGGCGAAAGATCGCGTTACACCAATCATCGTTGCCACTCAGCGAATGGAGACATGTGATTGGCATTTCTATTTTTGTGCATTCGATCTTTCAACGACGATGATTGGTTTTCGGCGTATCTGCATTATGGGCCGCCGAATCATCGGCTCGAACTCAAGGCAATGACATAAAGACATGTGTCTACATTACAGTTAGCTACGAGTACGTGGCAAGCTACGGAAACATATATCAACACGCAGGGGGCGAAGACGGGATCGTGGGCGTAAGCGCCTTGAACATAGCTTTGAACTGCGACCACTTGGGCCGACGAGGTTCACTCTCTTCAACGTCGTCTTCTTCGTCTTCTTCGACAAAGGTGGCGTGATGCCGCTGGCCGAAGCCATCCTCGACTTTGGAACACGCGAGCGGGCTAAAGAGAATGAGCTCTGTCGTCCGGTACAGCGTGTCGTGGTCGACGACGAGTTGCTCGAGGTTGACGTCCAGCGTGTCGGATGTAATATCGCGGATAATACACGGTCGACAGACACGCACTGGGGTGAGGCCGACGAGCGGGAGCTCCGACGTCACAAACTGAGAGCACGCGCGACAGACGACGTCGCCACAGCGGCGACAGTGGTGCTTTCGCCGCAGCCGCAGAAGGAACTGCTTGTTGCACGCCGCGCAACTCGAGCGACGCTTGTCAGGCACCCACTCGCGCTTCGGTTTGAAGTGCTCGAGGCGATAGACCACCGGTGACGAGAGGGGTCGGGGCATAATGTGCAATGAACCTGCATCAAGCCAAGGGTAAGTAAATACCCGGCTTCGATTTTTCTAAAAAGTAGAATATGACACTATAAAGACTATCATTACCCCGTTGCGCAGAAGTAGTGTTATAATGGGGCTTGAAGCCCTGTCTAAACTGCTCGGCAACGGTGCAATGTACACTATTTCGGTACGCGGATCGTTTTCGGCGGCAGCGTCACCAAGCGCGGAGGAGGTTGGCCAAGAGCTGAGCAACCCTTCTACTGGTATGGTAACACAGCTGCCCTGGTTTCTTGAGCTCGTTTCAGATCGTAGGTCTCTATAGTGCCTCGTAAGCGTCGTCAACTCGAACGAAACGACTATGACCTCCCACCAAGTCCAAGTCGATGAACCCTTCGCTACTATCTCCATAGTCGCTAGTTGCCTATATACCTGGCGAGATCTATTCATGCATAGCCCATAAGGTGTAAGTACTTATTGACCTTGAGCTGCCTCAAATCGCCCAAGCACGAGATGCGGTCGAACTCCACGCCCTATCCATGAATCTCAGCTTGGACGGCATGATGAGACGACCATCTGCAGCTCCTTGGGTCGAAGTTTCCTCGGAAGGCTGCCGGCAATGCAACGTTCTCCATCGAAGCGCACCTCCCCCAAGCGAACGTTCGTCCTTATTTGAGGCACATGCCACTAATAACAAACGAAATTAGTGTGCGCCTATCTTTTTCGAGCCAACGGCAATTTGCCACAGTCGCGCCAGTGACCAGTCCCAAGAAGCAACCATGGCCCTGATCACGACGTACGTCTCCATGTGGACGGCCGCGTTGCTCGACTACTCGGCGCAGTGGTTCCCTGCGCCGGCGGTGCCAGCGCCGCCAGCGCCGCTGCCCAACGCTTCGATCGCTCTCGACATGCTGTGCATGTGTCGGTCGTTTGCGACGCCACAATCGCACCTCGCCGACCAACTAAACCGTACGCAGTGCGCGGGCCTGGGCTTTACAGACCGGTGGACGATCGACACCAACATGTCGCACCTCTCGCCGTCGGCGCCGCCCGTCTTTGTCGACGGCAAGGAGCTCGTGGTCGGTGGCACGCTGCGCGCAATGGTCTTTACGAGCTCGGACACGGATGCAATGGTGGTCGCCTTTCGGCACCAAGAAGGCGACGGCCTTCTCGACAGCGAACTCTGGGAGGCCATGGGCCTCTTTGGGCGCAACTTTGTGCAGCTGAGTGCGCCGTCGATGCTCACGTACGGCTCGCTGCTCGACTATGCGAGCCGGTACGTTCAGTACCTCATCTTTGGCGCGCGCCACGTGCTCGGCGCTGACTTTGTGCCGCTGGCCATTGCGTTTACAAACGAGATGCGCCGCACGTATCCGCACCGGTCGCTGCACTTCACCGGCTACTCGCTCGGCGGCGCACTCGCACAGTTGGCGGCGATCCGGTTTGACGCGCCCGCGACGACGTTTGCTGCGAATGGCATTTTGGATCTTCTCCACTTGTACCAATTGCACCCATCCAACTCGGTGCGCACGCATGTCAACTATGCCCACGCCAGCGATTTCGTGCCGAAACTGGACTGCCAGATTGGCACGCTCGTGCTCGATCCCACGACGACGGGCTCGGACGACCCGGCCGCGACGCACAAGGCGTTTGTGTATGGGCCCACGGCATGGACCATGCTGCATTCGCCGCTCACGGCGACGTCGGGACGGCTCTACAGCCAAGACCACGGGTACTGCGTGGACAATGCATTTGCCCATGCGCCAGGCGCGGCGTCGGTCCTCGACGGCACACTGCAGCGTCTCTCGGCGCATCTCGTGTCGACGATGCTGGTCGCGTGCTTTGCATGGTGGGTGGTGCGCCGCTTGTAATTTCGCAACATGCAAGTTTTGTACATACTAGTATGTATGTAGACAAGAGAAGACATTATTGTTACCACGTGACACCTTACGCTTGCTGGGTCGTGCTCGGCCGGCGCTGGCGAAGGCCTTCGGTGTCTTTTGGCACGGGGGCGTCCGTGGGGGTCTTGGCGGTCTTGGCGTCGAGGTGCACGACGTCGGTCTCATCGTCGACCGCAATATCCGGGATCTCTTTCTCCGCTTCCTCGTGGCGACGCTCGTCGGCCCAATCTTGGCGCAGACCACGCACGAACGCAAGGAGGAGCAGGGCAAAGACAGTCCCCACGGCCGACATGAGCGGGTACGTTTGAACGTACTCGCCCCCTCGGGCCGCGTAACCTTTGGCGATCTCAAAATACGTTGGCTCATATTTTTTGCGCGCCGGTCGCTCCTTGGGCTTGGGCGCCGGCTCCATCTCAATCGCAAGCTCTTCGGCCTTTTGTTTGGGCGCCCACGTTCCGCGCGCAAAGTCAAAAGCGTCTTGGAGATCGTGGCCGAGCCAAAGATTGTCGATCTGGATGTTGGTGGCCATGCTCCAGACCTCGAGTGCCACCGCGCTAAAGCAAGCCGTGAGTGCCGTCAAGAGGGCTTGGACGCATGTACCCGATCGGTTCCATGCGGGCCGGGTGCGCGTCTTCGTAGTAGTCTGGGTTGGGAATCTTTCGGGGCTCCCACTCGCCCAAGTAGTCGGGATTCTCGATCATCGGAGGCGTCCATTTGCCTCGGTACGCCGGATTGGACATCATCGATTGCTACAATATCGATCGACAGGTCAAATGACAAGTTGAGCAAAGTGCGTACCTTCCATGGGCCTTTCTCCGCGTCGTCCCAGTCGTCGGGTTTGGTGATCTTGGGATTGGGAATCGTCTTGGGCGCGTCTTCGTCCCAGTCTTCCGGCTTTTGCGCCGCGGGGTCTGGGATGAACTCGGTCTCTTCGTACGTGGAGGGGCGGACGTCGGACGGGTCGTCGATTTCCTTTGGTGGGTTGACCGCGGGCTTGAAATGCGTGAGAAGACTGCCTTTCTTGATCGCGACCAGATCGGCGTACACCTCGAATGTATTGTCGTCGTGGACTGCGAGCGTGTACACATGGCTGAGCTTGTCTTCGGTCTTGGCGGGCGGCGAGATCTCGAGGTGCTTCTCTTCGTACATGTGCGTCAACGGGTTCTTGTGGTTGAAGATAAAGTGCACTTTGTTGGTCTTGTCGCACCGGTCGGGCCCAAACATGATGCTGAACGGCGACTTTTCATCGAGCGAGTCGAGGTCAGCGGGTTCGCGGAGCAGCTTGAGGTAACTACCGGCGCAGTTGACGCCGTCGCGGTACTTGACTTCGTACTGCACGACGAGTGCGCTCTTGGACTCGTCGAGCTGGAACGGCGACGGAAGCTTGGCGCCAAAGCCATAATGCTGCGCTTTCGCTTCCATCAAGAGCGCCTTGTCCTGCGCAAAGGCGCCGAGGAGGCGCGGACCTTCCTGAATCGAGACCTTTTGCTCGCGGTACTTTTTGTTGTGGCTCTTCACCCACGACGATGTCTCGTCAAAGAGCGTCGTGTTCTGGAACGTCTCGGCCCAGAATGCCTTGCTTGTCGACGGCACGCGAAACGTTGAAGCTGTTGGCACAACGTCGCCTTCTGCGGACGCAACAGCCAGCGCGATCGCTGCCGAGAGGTGGGCTACAGAGCGAACCATCGAGTTTGTGGGAACGATCTGCGCGCCTCGTGTCCAAATGCTCTTTGGATGCCTTTCTGGTGTAACCGGAACGAAACCGATCAAACCTTTCATTTTCGATAACCTATAAGAGTAGAATTACAAATCGGTACAATTATCTTTTCTAGCCACGTCTGGACTCCTAGATATGATTACCTTTAAAACAAAATACGCTTTCTGGGTGGGATCCAAACATCGAAGAATACCACCGCGACAAGGCGCCGGTTCACAACCTCCCCAAACGCGACCCTTGGCGCACGCGGCTCGTACGCTTCTGGTATGTTGACGAAGTCTACGGTTTTGTCTTGCGGTGCTGCACCATCGCACTTTAAACTCGGTGGACTTGCGCAGAGCCTGCATCCGGTGCGCTAGTATTTGGCTATACCATGTTGTTTGGGTGTATATTTCTTGGGCTGGCGACTCAGGCTGGTGCCCGGTTGAAGGCATGGGTTGAATGCGTCGATAATCAACGATTTGCACGCGCAGCTGCCACGGTCACCTGTCGCCAGACCGTAGAATTGCTGTCGAGTCCCACTGACTGACCTCTACCCGCATAGTATCCGGTCGAGTAGCGTTCTCGCGTGCATCGCAGGAGCTCCCTCTACCCGTCTTGCCTTGTCCGGCACCGCACGCCTCGGTGTGCGCATGGAGACAGCCCACACGCTTACGCCCAAACCGGCATGGTAGGAGCCAGCGTTTCGGCCGTTCACGATCTTGGCTTGTCTCTGGCGCGATGCCATTGGTCGAGAATGTAGGTCACTGGGACAGGCCTAACCGTTTGCGTTGGATTTGAACATGTCTTTTTTAATATAATTCAACTTCAACTCGATAGCAATGCTGACATAAAAATATGATTCTACGACCTTCTATCTCTATAGTTGCATGTGAGCACTTCTTTTTATGATTTATAAGATTGCGATCGATTAAAATACAAATAAAATACTACCGTAAAAAGCCCTCACAACACCAAGATCTGGATCAAGGTCAGTACGCAGAGCGAGCGATGGAGAGCAAGCGCATTGGGATCGTCTCGATCGGGTCCCGCGGCGACGTGCAGCCGTACTGCGTGCTTGGGCGCGCGCTCGCGGACCGCGGCCACAAGGTCTTCATCGCCACCGAGCAGCGTCTCGAGAGCCTCGTGGTCGACGAGTTCCGGCTGCCATTCCGGTGCATTGCAGGCGACTCGACGGGTGGCCTATTTGACCCCAAGTTCCAAGCCGGGCTCGCGAAAGGCTCGATCATCACGACCATCAAGATGACAAAAGAGTGGCAAGGCAAGTTCAAGATGGACGACATCCTCGCCTCGTACGTGACGGCGCTCGACGGCGCCGATGTCATTGTGTCGGGCGGTCTCTGCATGACCATGTCGCACGCTATTGCCGAGAAGCTCCACGCGGCGTGGGTGCCATTCATTCTCGGACCCACGTGCCCCACGACCGAGTTTCCCGTGTGGGCGCTGAGCAGTCTCACCTGTGGCCTGCGCTGCCTCAACAAGTGGACGTACACGGTGCTCTTCAAGAAACTCTGGAAGGACGAGCAGCACTACATCAACCCATGGCGCACGAACGTCTTGGGGCTTGCGCCGATCACGATGCCCCTTGGCATGCTCGACATCATCAACAGCAACGAACGTATCCCCGTCCTCATTGCGTGCTCGGCGCTCTTTTGCGGTCCTCAGGCGCGCATCCCAAGCGACTATGACCCGCGCAAGATCCATTTACTCGGACCTGTCTTTGCCGCGCCGTCGCCACTTCCCGAGGCGGCGACGAGCTTCCTCAACGCCGCGCGCGCAGCAGGGACGCCAGTCATCTACTTGGGCTTTGGTAGCATGCCGACCGCCGACCCGATTGGGCTCCTGCGCCTTGCCGTCGACGTCTGCGAGCGCGTCGGGTGCCGAGCGATCGTCGTCGCTGGCTGGTCGGCGCTCACGTCGGACGAGGCCGACGCGCTCCTCACGGCCAATCAAACCCGGCTGCTGGTGCTGCGTTCTGTTTCGCACGGCGCCCTTTTCCCCAAAGTCGACTGCATCGTGCACCACGCCGGCATTGGCACGTGCAACGCGTCGCTTGCTAGCGGTACGCCGCAAGTGCCATGTCCCGTGATGTTGGACCAGCCCCACAACGCCAAAGTCCTCGTGCGGCTCGGTGTCGCGCCGTGTGCGCTGCCGTTCGGCAAGCTCTCTGCACCCGCGCTTGCCCGCGCCCTCCAAGACGTGCTTGCGAATGTGAAAGATATCCAAGCCCGCGCCAAGACGATCGGTGACAGCCTCCGTGACGAATGCGCCGACGCGCTCGAACAGTACATGCAGCTCATCACGACGGCCGAGTCGCTGTCTGTTGCTGCATCGTAGCCGACTCGTCGTCGGCAACACGACTAACATGCATACAATATGTCCTGCTGTATTACCATGGGGCTCCTACGTGAAGCTACCGTCGACAGTGGAGCGCGTAGCTGAAATGCGAGTACGCGGACGAGGGCTAGGGGTGGGGGCGGCGGCGCGCGGTGGCATAGTGCTGCGTGGCCTGCAGCCAAAGGCGGTCGGCGGTCTTGTCGTGCTCGTGCTCGTGAATGTAGAACGCCGACCAGCGCAGTTTGCGCGCTTGCCGGCGGTAGCGGGCATGGAGCGCCTGCAACCCGACTTCGACAGCGTCGGCAATTTCGGTCGGTGGCGCATCCATTTGCACGAGGAGCGTGTACCGCCGCAGGGTTTCGGCGCCGTCCTTGGTGGCCGCGAGGTAGATGGTCGCAAACACCATCGAAACGTAGTATGACAAACGCGACTCGAGGCGCCTTTTCGTTCCATGGGAAAAGCCCTCTACGCAATCCGCAAGAAGCCCTCTACGCAACCCGCCTTTGCACCACGCTCGCTTCGGAGGAAGCAACAAAGGCCAACGCGGCTGTCCGCTGAAAAGGAAGCGTCGTGAATGCTCTGATGGTTATTGCCGCGGAGACAATCCTCCTGAACGTCATATCTATCTATCGATCGATCGATCTACATGTATTTATCTGTCTATCCAACGCTATATGTTTCACGGTTCGTATTGGTGCGGTTACAACCTCGGGATGCGGCGACCTAGTGCGTTCCAGTACCGCCCCGCGCCAGCGCCTCAAGCCGAGCGCAACGAGGTCTGGGACGCAGTGTATGCACAAGACTATGCGCGCGCCCAAGCGCTTCTTCTTCAGAGTGCGCACATACCCAGCATCAACCGACCGCACGGCGTACGCGTCCCGAAATCACCAGATCTGAATCGGAAGACGGCTTTTTCTAGATCTGGGGCAACACGTGCGCGCACGTTGCTGTGCTGCACAACAACCGCAAGCTCGTCGCGCTTCTTTTGCTGCACAAGGTCGATCTGAATGCCATCAATGTAGGACAAGTTGTCTCATTTTTCACGATGACGCAAGAAGTGGACTAGATCAACGGCACCACGCCGCTGCACTTTGCCGTCGAGCAGCGCCGCACGGATATGGTCAAGTACCTCGTCGAGAATGGCGCGTCGCCGAGCAAGCGCAACGTATTTCCACCGATTGATCCCGTGACATGCAACTCATTGCGACGCACTCTACGCATAGTATACGTTCAAGTCACCTTTGGAGCTCGCCAAGATGCTTCCAGACAACAAAGCCATGGTCAAGCTGCTCCAAGATGCCTACAACGTCGAGCGGGGGCGGCCAACTTGCAGCCATAGTACTTAGTGAGCAAGAAGATAATGTATCATTTGGCCATAAAGTGGAGATTGTTCAGCCTGGGTCAACGCGCTAGACACCTTTGGTCGATTGGTGGCGGCGGGTGGATCGTTGCCACTGCTGCTTGGCTTTGCGGGGGACGAAGCGGCCAATATAGCTGGACAACCGCTGCCACCGAGTGCGGGAACCAATCTGCGACATTGACTCGGACGTCACCGTCGCCGGAGAGTCCATGGCCCAGGCAGAGGACCCACAGGTGCCAATAGCCGTCGGAAGTTCGTCTACTGGGGGCGTCTCGGCAACCCACGAGCCCGATGTGTCGTCGGCGCGACTCGTACATCGCTGAGGCACATGCTGCGCGTCGGCAGACGCCACCTGGTTCATCCGCTTTGGCATCTCGGAAGAAGCGGGAGTCATGCTTGCGGCAAGAGAATCGAAGTGCCTCGTATCACCTTCCTCACTGCGTAAAGGCGTCAAGCTTCAGTGCACGAGCAGCACGTTCCACGCCTTCGACACGCTCCGAAACAGTGTTTTAAACAGTGTTCAAAACAGTGTCTATGCAGTATCTTATACTGCGCTTTAAAACAGTGTATGCTTACATGCGCTGTCTTGGAAACACTGTTTTGGACACTTGTATCCGGACCGATATCCGCGATGTGGGCGCTGGACGAGACCGCGCTGGACCTCGTGCAGCGAACATGGTACGATGTACCGTTCCGCTGTGGCATCGACGTCATCGACGCCGTCTTCCCCGACGGCATCCCATCGCGCGCCGTGGTAGAGCTCTACGGCGACGCGGCGAGTCCGCGCAGCCTCGTGCTCCAACACCTCGTCGCGACCTTCCTCCTCCAGCACCCCAGCGGCCGCGTCTACTACTTTGACCACGAGTGCCATCTCGACGCGGTCGAAATGCGCTGCGTCCTCGAGGGCTACGCGGCGCACGACGAGGCGGCGGTCGTCAGCGCCATGCAGCGCCTCGAGCTCTTCCACGCGCCATCGACCGCAGCCTTTTCCGCCGAGCTGCGCCAGGTGCACGAACAGCTGCTGGCGGCCAAGACGCGTCCGGCCAACGTTCTCGTAGCCGTCGACGCGATCAGCTCGTTCCATTTGATCGACAAGGCCGCGGCGCTCCGCGTCGGCGAAGCTGTGGCGCCCATGGGT
This sequence comes from Saprolegnia parasitica CBS 223.65, assembly GCF_000151545.1. Lineage (NCBI taxonomy): Eukaryota > Oomycota > Saprolegniomycetes > Saprolegniales > Saprolegniaceae > Saprolegnia > Saprolegnia parasitica. The sequence goes on along the minus strand of NW_012156396.1, from coordinate 572,817 downwards.
GCCATCTACGCGCAGCTCAAGGACTTTGCCCGCACGCATTCAGCGTTTTTGTTTGTGACCAAAGCAAGTACGCCATACGTCTCACCACGTTAATGCGCATCGTAACGTATTAGACGAATTGGCAAAAGGCTGGGGCCACGCCGAGTACATGCCCAGTGTCTGGTCGTCGCTCGTCACCAAGCGGCTCTCCCTACGGTACGATATATGCCTCATGGAATATTTTCCGACACGAAATGTCATATGTATCCCTAAAGGACTCGGACGTCGCCGGGGACAGCATTTCCATCCCCCGACCAGTCGTCGTTCCAACTGCGCCATTTCGCCAACGCCGAAGCGTCCGTGCGTGCCACTCGCATGCGTAGCTCACATCGGTCGTAGGCATATTCTTCCGTTCTGCCTTGAGAACCACCGACTTGTCTTGCTCGCCCCCGGCCCATCGCAGCAAGCATGATTCGGGTCAAGCGTGGCCTTAGTATGTTTAAGCTTCAATGTCGTACTTCATGACGAGCTCCATGTCAAATGCGCAGTCGTCACCGAGCACCGTTGTCATCGCCCGCACGACCGCCTTGTGCGTCGCCTCGAGCTGCGATAGCCAGCGATTGCTGTAGCTCAAGCACAGTCGCGCGAGCCGCCGGGCGTTTTGGCTCGCAGTCGACGCGCGATCAATGTCGCGCACGTGGAGCTGCTCAAGTGCGAGATTGTTGTATGTCACTGCGACAAGGCACAGCTTTTGGGCCGACGCGCCACCCGCGTCTTCGAGCTGCGCACTCTCGACGAGCTGGAGGATCTCGTGGAGAGCTTGGATCGCAGCGTCGTGGCGCTCGAGCCGCGAGAGAAGCGCCGCCATGTGGAGCTTGGCTTTGGCCACGTGGGACCACTCGCCCAGCTTGACGTGTGTCCCATGGGCTTTGGAGCAGTACTTGAGACCCTACCCCGACCGATGGATGAAAATACGTAAAAAATGAAAAAAGATGCGGGCATACAGCGTGGGCTTTGCCGCGGCTGTAGTAGTAGTGCGCGTACGAGTCGGCGATAAACGCGACGAGCTCGGCGCGCGCGGGGCCGAGGAGCAGCGTCGAGTCGTCGAGGAGCGCTTCCGTCTACCATGACAAAGACAGGAGAATGGCCATGGGCTGCGAATCGTCGCTGATACCTTTTTAATGAGCTGCAGTGCCACCGCGTGCTTCTTGGCGTCAATGTTGCGGCTTGCAAATGCGTTGCCTACGCGTCGTGAGCGCACAAAATCCACCAAGCATGCGTCGGTCGTACACGTGATGACGAGCTGCCGCCAGAGCTTGATGTCGATGTCATCGAGCGTCTTGAAATGGGTGCGTAGTCGCGCCATGAGTAGTGTCTCGACGACCGCAATGTACTTTTCGTGGGCGCCACTCTACCCATGATGCGTCGTCGTCGCAGGTTCAATATCGAGTGACAACCTGTTCCAAATGCCGGAGGTCGTCGCAGAGCAAGTGCCGACACAGGACTGGCTCCCCCGCGAGGTACGTGCGATCGGGTGCGTGCTTGTGGCCCTCGATCTCTGGGCCGGCCAATGCACACCACGTCGCCAGCACAACGCCCGTGCCAGCAAACCAAATCGGTCGTGGAATTTTCGGCAGACAAAGTTTGACTTTGCCGTTCTCGAGTCGGTGGCTCGGCTCCCACGAGTCTTGCACGGCTCGGATGCGCGACCGACGGTCCTCACACACCCGCGTCGCCACGTCACTGTGCTCGATCGCCGTCGTTTGGTCACCACGTGGCGTTGGGGGGCCAGCGGGCTTTGTCGGGGACCCCCCCGTTTTCTTGGTCTTGACGCTGGTGGCGTACAAGCTCAAAATTTGACGCGCGAGCTCGTTCTCCCAGACCTTGTCGTCGTTGGTGTTGGGGTCCGTGTCTGGGAAAGGCTCAAGCATCGCTAGTTGGTAGCCCTTGGGAGGCGACTTGTTTGGCTCTGGCGTCGGTGGCACGGCTCCTACTGTCGTGTCGCATGCATCGACGGGCTCTTGGAGGCTTGTCGGCGCCGATGCGGTCGTTGTCGCAGTGGCGCCACTCTCGGGAGGGCGCTGCGAGGCCTCCCAAAGCGGCTTTGGCGCGATCTTGCCCGGGCGGTAGTTCGTACTGGATGTTGTTTGCTGCAAAATGCGCTTGGTTTGTTGGAGCAAGATCCACGTCTTCTTGTCCATATTGTACGGCACTTTGGTGAGGTCCGTCCACGCCGCGTCCTCGTCCACCGGCGCTTGCTCGTCGGGCGCAGCCTTGGGTTTGTCCACTTTTCTCGCCGCCGATTTGAGCTTCGGTTTCTCAAAAAGGGGGTTGTCGCGCAACCGAGACTCTTTCTCGACACGCTTGGCTCGCTTCGTCGTGGAGTGTGGGCGCACTTGACGCTCGGCAATCGTTTGCTCGGGGCCCTCGTGCCGAGCGAGCACGAGCGGTCGGTCTATCGGGTCAGTCGGGGCTGGATCAATGATTGGCGGCGGCAAGACGTGGGCGTAGTTAAGACCGCTCTCACTGAGCGAGTGCGAGAGCAACGAGTGCAATCGGCCTTCCAATAGCGCCTCCTTTTTCGCCTTGCGATGGTGTTTTTGTTTGTGCGGAGGCAGCGAGAGCAGCCCGTTTGTCGCTAGCTTCTCGACAACCTGTTGAATGACGCGCTCGCGCTCCATGGCCAGCTGTGCTTGCTGCTCTCGATGCAAGTCCTGTGCGATATCGCATCAGCGTGACGATGGGTTCGAAGTCGAGTACTACCTCGACAAGCTTGGTGACGGTCGCAACAGTGAGTTCTCTTGGCACGGACTGCTGCCGCGTGAGCCTACGACAAGACGTATCAGTGACCTCGCGCCGCGTCGCGGTCGGACCCTGGCAGCTTGGTCGCGTCCATGGCTATAAAAAGTCCCGTTGCAGTAGCTTATCAATGAAATGTCTCAATCAGACATTATTTTCTCGAGTATGTCTCTTTTTCACAAACTAAAGCTCCAATTTGAGCTATATTTGATACATCACCACCGTCGAAGCTTTGAGTGGGGTCGGTTGGCGCTAAATTTATAACTTTATAGCGAGTCATGACGGGCGATAGCGTCGGCGTCGGCGCGCCGCCCGAGCCCGTCGTCATTACGATCGATGACTTTGATCAAGACGCGAGCAGCGACGGAGAGCTGCTCAATAGTCCCCGGTCCCTCGAGGTACACTTGCTCAATCCAATGATCGCAACGCGGACCCCTGTAGGCGTGTTGTGAGGTGGGTGTGACGCCGGCCGAGCTCCTTCGCCGACCGCTCTCGTACTTTGAGCGGCCCCACGAGTCGGCGTCGTTGACGCAAAAACGAGCCGAGCGCTACGAGCGGCACCGCGAGCAGCTTTTCGACCAAGTGCGCGCCGTGCGGCAAGCGCTTCTGCAGACCAAGAAGCCGCAGCCGTCGTCGCCGGGCAAAAGCACGATCGTCGCGAGCCATTCGCTGAGCCCCTCCAAGAAGGCGCGGACCTACGTGTCGCTGCCTACCGAGCATACGACGACTACCCAGGGCGGGATATTCGAATCGACGATGCTCGAGACGGAGCGTCGCCGCTTGGAGAAGATCCAGCAGCGCCAGCTCATGGAGATGCAACAGCTCATGCACATGGAGCTAAAGCGCGCAGAGATGGACGCCGCCATGCAGCAAGCCGCCGAGCAGCGCAAGATGCGGGAAGACGCCATCGAGCGCGACAAGGCGCGGCGCGCCAAGGACGCCGACGACGCACGCCGCCGCCGCGAGGCCGAAAAGGTTGGTCCATCCGCCCTCTATCTCCATAGCATCATTGGGGCATTGCAGGCAGCGCAGGAAGCCGAGGCTATCTTGCAACAAAAGCGGCTCGCTCAAAAAGACTATGAAGACACGCAGCGCCGAAAAGCCGCGGACATCCTAGAGGCCAAGGCGCGCAAGGCGGACGCTGCGCGTCGTGAGCGCGAGCGGCAGCGCAAGCAAGACGAGCACCACGAAATGACCCAAGAGATTCTCACCGAGCTCCAACAACAGGTGCCCGCCGTCACGCCATCGTAAAGGAGTTGCCGAGTGGTGTCGTAGGCCATGGCGCGGATGCACGAAATGAACGTGCGCGAACAACTGCGGCGCGAGAAGCTCGAGAAGGCGCGCGACGACCGAGCCCGCCAGGTGCACGAGAAGGCCATGCGCAACAAGGCGCGCATCGAACACGTCCTCACCGACAAGGAGCGGCTTGCCGAAGAACAGCGAACGGCGTTGGAGCGACGACAGGCCGAGAGCGAGCGCCGCCGGCAGCAGCACGAACATGAATTGCAGCTGCGAAAGCAAGAACAAGCCGAGCTCGAAGAAGCGCGGCGCGTACGTCGTATGCAAAAGGTCACTGCACGTCACCTTGCGATCGATAGGCGATGGAGGCCGAGATCCGCGACAACCAGCGACTCGCAGAAGAAGAGAGGCGGCGAAAGCTCCTTGAGGCCGAGACCGAAGCCGAGTACCGACTGCGCAAGCGCGAAGAAGCCAAGGAGCGCGAGCGCAAAGAGAAGCAAAAGGAAGACGAACGGCGACAAGAAGAGCGCGCCCGCGTCGCTGCACGCATGCGGGAGGTCGAGGAGGTCCGCGCGACCACCGTGCTTCACAAGACGGTCGAGAAAGGCCGGCGCACCGAAACCGTGCGTCGCTCTCTCTCAAGTCCTTGCGCCTCTTATCGCACGATTTAGGTTCAAGAGAAGCGCCGGGCCGAGCTCCGAAACAAACTAGAGGACGCAAAACTTCGGGAGGAAGAGATTGCACACGCGCTCGAGCGGCAAGCCCGAAAAGATGTAAGTCGACGACTATACGCCCGATAGCTTTCTCTACAGCGTACGTAGGACTACCACCGCAGTCTTCTGCAGGCCAAGCTCCAAGCCGACCACGAACGCGCCGAGGCGCTGCGACGACAGAAGGACATGCTCCTCAAGCAGCGCCAAGTCGCGCAGCAAAAGGCCAACGTCCAGCGGCACGAGATTCTCGATAGCTTCCACCGCATGAAGGTCGGATGCTATATAGAGCCGGCGATAGCGATGCACAAGTTGTCGATTAGGTCACCAAGAAATTCGACTTGAGTAAACTCGCGTCCAAGAACGGCATCGATCTCTCCGTGCACCGCACCCAGAGGGTACAAGCGACAACCGCCAAAGACGACATTGCCAAGTCGCTCGACGGCCGCCCACCGAGCGGCCGAATACCGGCGCGCCCCAAACGACCCGCCACCGCCAAGACCCGCAAGCCACCGCCTGCTACGGCCTCGTCTGCTTGTCGCGAGCGGTAGTGTCTCCGTTGTCGGTGCATTTGAATCCAATCATGGGCGTAGGTACATCAGCCGCCGCATCTCTCGGTACCCTCGGCACGAAGCTGCAGCGTCCTCATCGTCGCCAGCAGTCACGAGCGTGCCTCTTGAAGTCTCCAACGAAGACGCGGTCCGGGATCAACTCGATCAGTTTCGTCGGCGACAGAACCAAGAGCTGCTCCACGTGCTCGAAGAAGAGCAAGCGGCAGAGGAGCAGCGCGAGATCATCCTGCGCAACGCCGGCGACGTGTCGGAGCGCCGGCGACTCGAAAAGATCTTTGGCGTCGAGCGCAACATGGCGAGCGAACGCATCATGCGCCTCACCGAGGAGCACGAGATCATGTTTACGCAGCGCATGGCCGACCTCGACGTCCACTGCGCGTCGCCCCCCAAGTAGCTAGCTGTACATACACGCCATCATCCTCTTCGCGCGTCCCCATCCACCACGCAGCACGATAAACATGTCGATGGGAGAGCTAATACCGTTGACGTTCCGTGCCTTGTTGACGTTGAAGCACCCTTAGGGCTGGGGGTACAAGGTGCAGGACATACATCTTTGTAGTCGGCCGTCACAGGGTCAGGCGCTGCACCGTGGCCCGGCCGCCCGATGACGACGCTGCCAACCTTGCTCGACGACGAACTCGTCACCGTCCCGATTTCTTTCCAGGAGCGCCTCAAGACCCGCGAAGTTCTCTCTTCGCGCCCAACTTCAGCGTGGAGCTGACCGAGGCGATCCTTGCCGCTTGTCGCGCACGACGCTGCCCCATCCTTCTGTGCTCATATGCGGCAATCGTCTTCCATGGAGCTTGCCGCCAGCACGGCCGCATAAACACGGGAATCTACGTCCTAGCTATCAATCTATCAAGTCGAACGCATGGACGGGATTGGTGGATCGGAAGGTAGTTTATATTAGAAAGGATACAGCACACACTACGCTTGAACAGAGACGACGTTGTGGTTGAGAAAACGCCACTCATTGCACGCCGTTGGTCGCGACGAACTGCGAAAAGAGCTGCGTCTTGACAAACACTTGGTAGAACGCCGCGTCGGACGCGTCACGGTGCTTGAGGAACCCGACGTTGTCAAAGACCACCATGCTGTCGACCTCGTCCGAGAGCGGAAAACTAAACTCTTCCATGTCGGCCATCATGTCAGTCCACGTCTCGCGGAAGAGCGAGCGGATCGCATCTTGCGGGAACGGTCGCGGCGTCGGCGGCTCGAGCGTGTCGGCAAAGGCCACACTTGGCATCCAGAGCTCGGCGAGTCGAGCGGCAAGGCCGTGACGCACGGCGGGGGCAGTTCCATGGGCGCGTTCAGGACCTCGTGGCTGTCCAAATGCACGAGCACAACCTCGTCTTCCTCGTCCGACGCTTTCAAGAGCGAGTGCACGTGGTCAATCTGGTTGGCGTGGACGCCAAAGAGGTACGGCGTCGGGCAGTGGAGGCACTCGAGCATTCCTGGCGGCAAGAGCGGCGCGTACACGTGGGGCCACTGCAGCGGTGCGAGGAGCGATTTGCACGCTTCCGCGACCGTCGTGAGCACCGAGACATGCGACGAGATGAGCACGATCTTGCGCTCCAAAAGCAGACTCGCAAACAGCCGCAGAATCGCATCGAGATGCAGACACAAAAAGAGCGGCTGCATGGAAAAGTCCACTGCGTGGCTGGCCGGAAACGGCGTCGGCGTCGATGGCAACGGGGCCGTCAGCGCCGCGACGTGGCGGCTGCTCCACGCAAAGTCGAGGTCGTTGTAGCTCGGGTCCGTGAGCACGTCGAGGTGCAGCGTCGTGAGTCGCCGCCGCAGCGTATCAAACAGCGGGTACCGACTCAAGACGCAGATGCCCGCGGCCACGTACACGCGGAGACTCTTTTGTTCGAGCAGCACGGCCTCGAGCGGACTCAAAAACTCGGACGACGTCATCGGCACGTAGCGCGTGAGGCACACCATGTAGAACGGCCGCTCGGTGCTGCCGACAACCACGTGCACGAGCGACGGCGGCGGCGGCGACGTCGACCGGATCGTGGCCGCCGACGGACATAGAAAGCTCTCGAGGTGGTCGGGCAGCGTGTGGTGGTGCGCGATCGACTCGTCTTGCGGGTAGACGTTGGCGAGCGCGTAGAGCACCGTTTGGTTGAACCGGCCGCGCGTCGCAACATTGCTCGCAAAGGAGAGAACGCCCGAGATGCAGTGCGGCGCGCCGCCGACCTTGTGCAGCGCAAAGGAGGTCAAGCGCGGTCGCTGCGGCTGGTGCGAGATGACGTTCATGCAGTGGAAGAGCTCCGGTAGGCTCGTCGTGCTCGAGTCGGACGACGACCCGGAGCTGCTCCCGTTGCTGCTGCTGCTGCGAGAGTCTTTGAGCGTCGCGACCGAGAGCGAGTGGTGCAACGGGCTTAAAAGGCGGTGCTGGAACGACTGCAGCATCGACTGGAACGACCTGGATTGCAGAAACCGTACAAAATGGTTCATTTGGAGGTCGTCCTTGACGTAGCACAAGATCGAGCGCAGCGTCAGGCCTGCTTGCTGCACCTGCGTCGCACTCAGCAGCGTATCGAGCGACCACGACGAAATGTGGTGCTCGAGCACGTCAAAGAGCGCGCGCTCGCCTTCGCAGAGCACGTGTACTTCGGCTGTTGCGTGCGGCGCCATGTACTTCTTCCACAGCACGCGCCCAAGGTGCACGATGGCGCGCGAGTGGTCAATGTCGATGCGGCTGCTGCTGCTGCCGTCGATGCTGCGGCGTGGCACTTCGTCATCAACGTCGCTTGCAACACCAGCATGGAGGTACTCGTCCATGAGCGGTAGGAGCCGCATCGTGGCTTCCATCCAGAAACTCAGCGGGCCGTGGCTGCGCTCCTTGAAGAGGAAGACCCAAAAGACGCAGCAGAGGCGGCGGTTGGAGAGCACGCGCTCAAGCGTAAAGTTGGCTTTGGTGTGGTCAACCTCGACATCGTGGAGGCTTGTCGCGACCGTCGTGTCGATCATCGAGACCTTGACCTGCAGGAGCGCGCGGCCCTCGGCCGTGAGCCGGAAGGCCTCGAGGCTCGGCTCCAATGCAGTGATCACGGCCTTCTGGACATCCAGAAAGAGGTCTGCGTCGGAGCTCAAGCCCGAGCACATGCTAAGGTCGTTCTTGAGAAACGTGCCATAGGTCGCAATCGGCTGGTCCTGGACGCGAAAGCTGTCGTCGCCAATATGGAAGAACGAGTCGTCGCTCATGTACTTGGCGATGATCTTCTTGGCGTAGCTGCCGCGGAGGCTCGACGGACTGGTCGGGCTAATGGTCGGCGTGGCGCTAAAGAGCTTCTTGAACTCGTCGACGCTGACACTACGAGCGGCGTTAGCCTCACATCGAGTCCATGGCCCGACGTACAGGAAGAGGAGCCGCGAGAAGTTGACCGTGTCATGCACCGAGAGGTACTTGAGGAAGACTGAGTGCATATGCGGGTCATGCACGACCTCTTGGACCGTCAGGCCGTGCGATGGCATGCTGCGTCGGCGGCTGAAACCAAAATGCAAGCCAACCAGGACAGGATTTTGACCAATCACGATGCTGTATTTTGTGCCCAGGGGCTGCTTTCGTCATCATATATAGACACGGTGGCCCTGCCCTTACGTAGACATCAGAATAAGATTCCGCATAGCGCAGCTAACCTTGGCGACATAAGTCTGATTACACCCTGTCCACGTCATTGCAACCAGCCGCCATCCCTGAATGCAGGCCAAGACAAAGACGCCTGCACAAGAGGTGATTTTGGAAGCAAATACCATGGAGCGACGACCTCCAGCAGCAGCAGCGCAAGCAGCAGCGTCGTTAGTGTGCGAGTAGTCAGTCGCATGACTATCATTCTACTCTAGCATGCGACCCCTCATTATTTGGCGCCACATTTTCATGGATACTTTTTTCACCAAATGTTGAAGCGATGGCGAGGGGACGAGGGAGAAGGGATGCATGGAGCGTGTGCATTTAGGCTGGAATTCCCCATACCGGATATCGTAATGTGCCTTTCTTGGGCAGTAGAAGCGATGCTTTCCGGCAGCCGTATATATACGATTCTCGGAGCCGCATGTGATCAGCGCCGCGCGGTATCTTCGTCCTAAATAATTTTGAGAGCTCCAATTTACGGCATGCCAAACTTGTTGCCACAAATGGTGCACATAGGTTGCGGCCGCGGGCGGGCCGCAGGGGCGCTTCCACGATGCTCGCTCAGATGTACTAGTACTCTGCACTGGCGGGTTGCAAAATGCCCGCTAGCGAAAAAGAACACGATTTCTCAAACTCGTGCTGGAGCCTCAACTCGTATGTCGGTGTCGCACAGCCCGTGGGATTCGATCCACCGCGTTTTCGCTCCCTGCTTGGCGACGAGACGGCGCTCACAGAGGTCGTTCGACTTGGTTCGACGCTTCCAGCAACCAGTTGGTCGTTCGCTGACAAGCCTGAGCCGCGCGACGCGCCGTCGACGAGGTTCTGGCACCAATCGAGCTCATCAGGCACGACGGCAGGACTCTTATCATCCATGTCAATTGGCGTCTCCTTCCGCATCGCCGTCGTCGAGTAGGGGTTCATGATACAGCAAAAGCTCCTGGACACACCGAACGCAACGGTGAGGAGCCTGGAGAGAGCGCGCGTGTGACGAAGTGAGTGGTGAGCCATGTACACAGTTATGCAACGCTTGCACAACAGTCATTTGTCCAATCATATCATCGTCGCATTCTAAAACCGGCGATGGCCGTCAACCCCGGGCCTCGGGTACGGCGCGCGAGTCGTCGTGTGGGGCCGTCTTGGTGACATTCTAGTATGTACTAGGGCATGACGCGTCCTACGTCATCGCCAGCACCGCTGCGACTCTTGCACAGCGCTGTGAATCGGCCTCGGCTAGCGTCGGCCGTCCGCGGCGGCTGGCGCGACGTTCAAGAAGAAGATCAAGCAGCCGAGCGTCGCAGAGCGCGACCGCGTCCTCAAGGCGCTGGTCGCCAACAATTCGCTCGAGCTCTACCAACTCGGCGCCGTACGACCTCCTCCCTACGCTCTTTGGACCATGTTGAAGGTGATCGATCATCTAGGTCATTGGCAACGGCCAGTTTGGCCAAGTGCGCACGGGCGTGCACCGCTTGAGCCAGCGCCGCGTCGCACTCAAAGTCTACTCCAAGTCGAAAGCGATCGTGTCGGACCAGATCGCCTCAATCCAGAAAGAGGTGGCGTGGTCGTCTTTCAGATTCTGGGTTTTCCACATGTGGCATTGTTGCAGATTGACATTATGAAGGAAATCGACCACCCCAACATTGTGCGTCTCTACGAGATCCTCGAGACGAAAGACCACATTACGATTATCATGGAGCACTGCGACGGGTTCGCTTGCTGTCGTATGACGGCAATGTCACATATCTCGCAGGGAGGACCTCGGCAAGTACATGGCTCGCAAGACCAAGCTGGACGAAGGCGCGGCGCGCGTTATCTTTCAGCAAATCACCGACGCAATCGGCTATCTCCACCGAAAGCACATTGTCCATCGCGACATCAAGGTACTTTGATTTTCAACTGATGCATGTGGCGAGCAACCCTTTGTAGCCCCAAAATATCCTCATTCAAGAGAGTGCGGGACGACCTCCGTTGGTCAAGCTCGTGGATTTCGGGCTCGGGGCGAGGGACACGACCAAGGCGCAGCAGAAGCTCACGGCCTTTTGCGGCACGCCCGCTTTTATGGTATGATGCACGTTTGCTTCGACACGTTGTCGTTGGTGTTACGAGCATGGTTGTATTTAGGCGCCAGAAATCATTGCACACGAGCTCTACGAGGGCAAGTACGTACAGTAGCACAATCTTGGTGTCGTGATGGAAATATGTCACGTCTTGTAGACCCGTGGACGCATGGAGTCTTGGGGTCCTGCTGTATCTTTTGGTCACGGGAAGCATTCCCTTTGATGCGCCGTCGCCCGCGCAGCTCTATCCTAAAATCTGCCGTGGCGTGTTTGAGATGCCAGCTCATCTCTCCCCGTCGTTGGTCGACCTCCTTCGTGCTGTGCTCACCGTCGATGTCAACCAGGTGCGATAGATGATCGCGTCGGGATCCATTCTCTCGAAAGCGACGTGTAGCGCCTGTGCGTCGAGCAAATGCGGCACCACCAGTGGCTGTGCGTTGAGGAGGTCGTCGCAAAGCGGACACCTGTCATGATCGACTCGATGACGTCGCTTTTTGTGGCCGAGGCCAGCACCCACCGCGCGATTCTCGCCGAGGTACAACTAGACTATCCGACTCACCGGCCGTCGCGACAATGTTGTCTTGTGGCACAGATGACAATCTATGGACTGCAGAAAGAGGCCATTTTGGACGACTTGGCGTCGAAAACTTACAATGGTGTCACGGCGTGGTACCGGCTCCTGCACTTGCAGGCGCTGCAGACGAAGCGGAAGCAGTCGGCACTTCTCGCGCCAAGCAAGACGCAAGCACTAAAGAAGCCGGATACCGTCTCCAACAATGCTGTCCTTTCGTCCATGGACTTTGCTCGGTTCCTACAAGAAAAGATGTCGATCGCCAAAGACGCGCCGACGCCCGCCTTTGCCATCAAACCGAGCTGCTCGACGACCGACTTGTAGTAATACCACACTTGCATTCGTTCAATCGTCAAGACGTGGGGTCCACACCCCATATACAACGTTGTTGCGCATTGAATGACAATATTTCCACACTGCAGATTCGCAGCTAGACGCGGCGGACGATTTTTGGTGCTGGCAATTCGACCGCCAATATCCGGATACATCCGGATAGCGAGGGTCCATTTAAATTTCAAACATGTCCAAGCGGGAGACGGACTCGGCGGCGGCAAGGTCAAGCGCGCCGGCGAAGCGGTAGCACCGACATGGGCGTCTGCCCGATGGAGTACGATGACGAGGAAGCGTAGGTTCCGGCTCTCCAGCGGGTCCAAGATCCCGGTGGTTGTGGCGGCGACGACGGTGCCAGGGGCGAAGCGGGTGATGGAGCGCCCACGCACCGTGCCGAGAGAGGTGGTTGCCGCGCCCAAGAGGTACTTTGCCCATGCAGATGTGGCGTCTTCTTGACTGCCTGTAGCAGGCCGGTTAAGAAACCGAGCGACGACGCCGAGCCATCGCGACCGCCCAAGGCCCCACGGGACGACGATTCGCTGCTCACCGACAAGCATGCAGAGCTGCTTCGGCAGAGCAACCATTTTCTTGAAATCAGCGAAACCTTCAAGCTCAAGGCCGATGTCGAGCGCCTCATGAGCAGAATTGCACAGCTCGAAGGTCGTCGCCGTGTGGCGGCTCGCATCGATGGTCATTCAACTAACCAGCGTCATTGTAGACCGAGAGAAGAAGCACGTGGCCGCAAAGAAGAAGCTAGCAGAGTCCAACAAAGTGTTGGTAGAGCAGAACGCAGAGCTCACGCAGCAGAACAAGGAGCTGCGAGAGACCCGTGCCGAGGACAAGGTCAAGATCCGAGACCTGCAAGCCCAGTTGGACCGCAAGGTATTGCATTAGCCAGATGTCGTTTGGCGTGACCACCAACCTACGTAGAGAGACAAGGCTGCGAATGTGCGAGAAGCCAAAAAAGATGTGCCAACTGCAGAGCTACCCCCAACAAAGTCGAAAGCCGAGTACACAGCAGTCCTTCAAGAGCGCCACGCCATCATTGCCCAAGGCCTCGACGAGTCGAGAAAGACCGAGTACGTTTCCCACACGCCAGCATCGACCAAGTGGCTCACCTCGTGTCTCTCTACCTCTAGGGCGCTGTTGCGGTCGCTTTTGGCGGAGCTCGATAGTCCTTAAACTAATAGTAGTGTGTAAACCTAGTCCTAAACATCCGTACCGGTAGGTGCACTGATGGAGGTTGCTATAATGTCATCCCGAGATGGAACATGAAATAGTGTAAATTGCACTTTCAGCAAAATGGCGGTCAAGAAGCGACGAGGTCAAGGCAAGGCCGAGACGCCGCCGAGCAACCGAGTGGCCACGACGAGCGAAGATGCGCGCGATGAGCCGGCCTTGCCGCTGCCGCTTCGCATGGCCATGATTGCCATCACGTCCGTCTTGGCGGAAAAGGGCTGGCGCAACCGCGAGGTCGTGACCGTGTATCTCTACAACGACAACCAGACGTCGACGGAGCAAGCGATGATCTCTGTCTTTGCGTACGTTCTGCTCATGGGCGTGCTCTTTGCCAGCGGGTTTCTCCTGAGCCTCCTCACCAACATGATCAAACACGTCTGGTTCCGCAAAGCGTAGTCGAGACTCCAGTACTATTAATGACACGTCAAAATCCTTCTTTCTCGCTCGACTAGATTGCGTTTGGGATTTCGCTCGGCGGGTTCCACATGATGTGGCACATCATGGCGACGATGCGCTTGGGTCCGAGCGTCGATGCGCCGAGCGCCATCATCTCGGACGTGAACGAGTCGTAGACCGTCTCGACGCCGGCGAGCATCGCGTCGACACCCGTGTTTGCCGCGGCCTTGGCGTCGCCTGCGATCATTGGCACGTTGAACATGACGGCTTGGGGCGTCCCGCACTTTTCTTGGAACGCTGTCGGGATTGGGCCCGGGCTCAGCGCCGTCACGCCAACGTTATAGCGGCGCACTTCGTAGTTGATGCTCTGCGAGAAGCGGAGCACCATGGCCTTGGTCGCGCCGTAGATCGCTGACGTCGGCATTGGCGACGCTCCCGAGACGGACGCAATGTTCAAGATGCGCCCACGGTTGCGCGCAATCATGCCCGGCAAGAGAGCATGTGTGAGCTGGACAAGCGCGGTGACATTGATTGCGACCATCTCGTGCACGGCGGCGCGGGTCTGCGAGTGAAACGCGCCTTGGTACCCGAGACCCGCGCAGTTGACGAGGATGTCGACCTCGACCTCTTCCTTGGTCACGAGCGCTTCAATGGCCGCGACGCCCGACTCGGGCGAGGACAGGTCGGTGGGGCAGACGTAGACGGTGACGCCAAGCACGTCCCGCATCTCTTTCGCGATGCGCTCGAGCGTCGCCTCGGTGCGCGCCACGAGCACGAGGTTGAAGCCTTTCTCCGCAAGTGCAAAGGCAATCTCACGCCCGAGCCCGGACGACGCGCCTGTGACGACGGCAACGCCCTTGGCGCGCGGCTCGAGCGGCACGAGGCGGCGCGCGTGCCAGTGAAAGAGCGCGACGTCCAGCACGCAGAGCAGAAAGAAGAGGTACGAGAGGTACGAGAGCACTTGGTAGCTGCGGTCGGCCGAGACGCGACCGCGGTACAAGACGTACGAGAGGAGGCCAAAGACCCACACGCCGACGTGGAAACGCTGCGGCGCAAAGGTGAGGTTCATGATGGCGGATTGGAAATGATGACGCATGTGTTTTCGTGCGTATCCGGAGGATTCGACCGGTGCTTGTCACGGAGGTCGACTCGACGAAGCCGCACGTCTGTGCGTCGAGATGCTGGCGCTGCAGCCCGATGCGGACCAGTATGGGCAAGCCATACGATGGCATGATCTTTTGGTGGTCAAATCTTGGTAACGTTATCCAGAAGGACGCTTTTCGAGGCGCCGGACCTTGGTCCGACCACGAAGCATCGACGATCGCAACGCAGTCCTCGCGCTCTCGGCACCACGGAGCTGCGCCAGGGAGGCAGGTATCCGTATCGTCTCTTACTTGTGGCATGCGTATCGCTTGAACAGCAGAGCGTCGTGTGTTCGTGGCGGTGCGCATGGTACAAGGATGCGATATGCCATTATCATTGCCAGAAGAAAAGCGCTGTCTGCTCACTGGGTAGAGCAGTACAGCTTTGGCTCGCACCGTGGACGCTGCGCACTCAGATCTGAGAGGCTCGAAGCTCATGGGCGGCGCCGGTATCGTGCCAACGGGCCCTGTAGGGACGTCGCTACACAGGCTCCTTGGTGGCTCGCAGGGCGTCGGGCTTTGCGGCCAAGGGTGCACGCATGTATGGATCAAATATATTGTCCCCAATACTTACGGTCATCTACGCACGCAGACACGAACGAGGCGAGTCTAGTTGGTCTTTTCCAGCTGGGCCACGCGCTTGGCCAAGCGGGCGTTGGACTCGACGACGTCGTTCTTCAACGCGCCGATTTCCTTTTGGATCTCGGCGTTCGAGAGCTTCAAGTCCTGGCGGATCTGGTAGACGGCGCCAGCGCCAGCGAGGCCCGCGCCGACGCAGAAGGCCGTCAGGCGCTGGAGCAAGGACGAGCCGGCCTTCTTGGGCGCAACAGGGGCGGCCTTCTTCTCGGCCACGGGCGCGAGCTCCGTGGAGAAGTGGCGGAGAGGCGCCTTCATAAGACGGGCAGAGGCACGGCCAAGCATCGTCGGTCGTCGGAGGTCTATTGGATGGTGCCAACGTACGGCCGGCAGTGGGGATTTCCGGATGCAAACATTATCCGGAATTCATGTCATAAAATAGAACTTTCTCATTTTTTTTAGACAAACGCATAAATAGTTTAACTTTAGTATGTATTCGTCAACATGGACATTAAAATAGATGAAGGAATTGTATTCTATGGCGGCACGGGCACGGCTCCTTGCCTCGGATAGTTGCATCATCCAAAACCAAGCAAAATGGGTGTCCATGTCCAGACGACGGAAGCCGGCAACGGCGCCAAGCCCAGCCGTGGCCAGACGTGCATCATGCACTACACGGGCAAGGTAGTTGACGCGCTGCCTCACTACCCATCGCTATGCAACTCATCCCGGCTCTGTGCATGTAGCTTGAGGATGGCACGGTGTTCGACTCGTCGTACAAGAAGGGTCGCCCGTTCCAGTTTACGCTCGGCGTGGGCCAGGTCATCCGCGGTGCGTGGACTGCATGAACGACATGCGTGGAGGACCGTAGCATGCTCAAGGATGTACTGTGCGTAGGCTGGGATGAAGGTGTCGCCCAGATGTCCAAGGGTGAGAAGGCTGTCTTGACCATCTCGTCGGACTTTGGCTACGGCGCGCGCGGTGTCCCCGGCATCATCCCCGGCGGCGCCACGCTCCTCTTTGAAGTGCACCTCGAAGATTTCCAGTAAGGCGTTGAACCTCCCGTTGGCGGAGGCGTCGCTTGTAGATATGCCATAGCTACCAACTTGTAATATACACAGCTGCGCCGACGCCACATCTTGGTTACAGCCCATGACAATGGCGCTGTGACGTCTCGTCCATGGCGTTGGCTGATCGTTGTCATACTCGGTCACCTTTGTCATACTCGGTCACCGTCGGGATCTCATTGTCGTGAGGGTGAACCATAAATCACTCTTCGTTAGTCTCTATCTACTGCGCCTACTTGATCAACGGCTTGGCCACCGCGTCACGGAACGACTTGAACGGCGCGAGGCCAGGGAACTGCGTCTGGAAGAAGAACGCCCGGAAGCCAGCGTTGGCCGAGAGACCGGCCGGCGCCGCCGTGGTCTCGGCAACCGCCGAGGTCATGGTGTGGAAGCCCTGGCGCTGCTTGTGCTTAGGGTGCTTGTCGCAGATGACGTAGACCTTGCCGCGGCGGCGGACCGTCTTGCACGCATCGCACATCTTCTTCACGGACGAGCGGACCTTCATGCTTCCTGCTTGGGTTTCTTCGTTCACTGAGGTGGTTGGTCCAAACAAAGTGTATTGCACCCTCTGCAATGCGATACAATAGCGTATCTAAATGTGCGGGTCCTTCCTAAATGAATATCATGGAGGTATCAAGTGATGTAGGACCTGTATGTATGTATACGATCGAACGATAGAGGTTTGCGAAGAGACAGCTGAGCGTGGTAAATTACATTTCCCACATGCGGTGGGTTTTGTCCACGTCATCGTCGACTTCAACGCACAGAGGCATGCTGGACGCGGCTTCGATTAGCTGGTTGACTGCCGAGTGTACCCGTCAATAGCGCAAAATATGTGCTTCTCCGAACCGCGCATCCGAGACTTGCACCTTGGTTGCCAAGTGAGGTGCGATGTCTCTGCGATAAGGTCATCAGTGGGCCGTAGTCGTGCCCGCAGACTCCATTGGAATGCCGAGCCGCAGCTCTGATGTCATCACATGCATGTTCATTTTTCACGTGAGCAGGCTTTATAACACACGAGCGCTCTTTTCTAACGCCATAAGCGTCATCTATGGCCCTCGAGAGGGAGTGTGCACGACGAGGTGTGTCATCCCGGTTGCCTCGCAAGGGTTCCACGACGCACTAAGGTAGTTTTAGCAACGACGATGATCGGTAAATCAACCTGGTTCCAGCGCTGCATGTGCACAGTGCGACGGGCAAAACGCGATCTTTGTATTTTTCACTTGAATCCAACGTGGGGTCGCGGTCGTTTCGCGTGTAAAACGTGGGTTATGCGAATTCGAGGAGCCCAAACGAGGCAAACCACAACTTGCAATGGACTTCATCACGGAAGACACGTCGTTCGCGGCCTACGGCGCTGCGGCAGCGGCCATTCTCATCTTGCTCTTTGTGCTCCTCAAGCTCTGCGGCGGCGGCGCGGGCCTCGGCGGCAGCGGCCGCGATGTCGTGCTCCTCGTGGGCCCGTGCGGCGCGGGCAAGACGGCCCTCTTCCACCGCCTCCGCAATGGCCCGACCAAGGTCGAGACCGTGACATCGATGAAGGAAACGATGGAGACATTCCCGCTCTTTGACGAGGAGAATGCCACGATCTCGATCTGTGACTTTCCCGGCCACGAGCGCATGCGCTCGACAGCGACGCAGTTCTACCCGATCGCCAAGAAGATCATCTTCGTCGTCGACGCCACGACGGCGAACGACGCGTCGCACATCCGCAAGGCTGCCGAGTAAGCCCGTATCGCAAGCCATATTGCAGCGACTCACTCGGTCGACTAGGTTCTTGTACGACATCTTTACGCACCCCAAGATCAACGACGCCGGCGTGCCCGTGATGATTGCGTGCAGCAAGACCGACGATGTCAAGGCGGCGACGCCGGCTACCGTTCAGTCGCTCCTCGAGACCGAGCTGTGCGTGCATCCGCTTGGTTGTACCCGCCTTATGCTTTGCGTAGGACGCAGCTCAAGTCGACGCGTGCGTCGCTCGAAGCCCATGGCGACGACGACGAGTCGATCCCGCTTGGCCGCGACAATGCGTTGTTTGAGTTTGCCATCGACGCGCCGTGCGATGTGACGTTTGAGGGCTACTCGATCCAGACGCCGGACGCGCTCAACCCGCTTCTGGACTTTATCATGCAAGACTAAGAAAAGCAGCGCTTGCATCGTCTATGCTTGCAAGAGAAAGGGTGGATATGGCATGTGGTATGTACAAGATTAACCAAGCAGCGCCGCCGTGGTCTGCCCGAGGCCATAGAGGTGCCCCGAGTACTTGATCGCATTCTCGACCTTGCCGTCGCAGTAAAAGTCGAGCATTTTGAAGAAGACGGCGGCCGTCAAGAGCGCGTCCGAGCCAGCTTGGTGCATAATACCGATGCGCTCGACCTGCATGCTTCGGCCAAGCGGCTGAGCCCGCCCATCTTGTCAAAGTCGAGAGCGAGGTACTTGAGATCATACGTGTCGGGGAAGAACGTGTGGAGGAGGTCGAAGAAGCTCTCTTCGTCCGACGGCAGCGGCGCGCACGTGAGCACCTTGAGAAGGTACCCAAAGTCGTACGAGCCCTGGAAGCTCAGCCACTTGATGTCGGGGTTGAGCACGAGGCCACTGGGCACGAGGAGCTCGCTATCACCAGAGCTGTGAGCCACCTCCATGCCATTGCAAGAAGAGCGTACCCGAAGCGCGTGACCTCGATGCCCGACTCTTCGTGTTTGGCAAAGTCAATACCCGACTGCTTGAGGAGCTCGATCGAGTTCTCGGCGTACATGTCTTCGCCGAGCGAAAACTTGAAGTTGAATTGCCACACGGGCACGTCGTTCATGACGGTGCCATCTTCGTGGAAGAAGGCAATGCCGAGCTGGATGATGCGCAAGAGGTCTACGTTGCAGCGCAGCGTCTGGTACTGGTACTCGGTCGACGTCGAGAAAGACCCGATCGGCCGCGCCACGACGCCCGGGAACTCAGTGTCCATGGCCACGTAGCACTTGCGCCGAACGACTTCGCGGATCGCCTTCATCTCGTCCTCTAGGTTCGTCGCCCATACATCGCGGATCTCGATCTCGTCCGGCATGCTGCTCCTGCGTCCGTCCTGTGGCCGCTCCGAGTGTATGAGGGCTCCGTAACCGGATACGACGCCAGCCGGATACGAAACACTATCCGGCAAATTCTTATCCGGAGGTGTGGCGATCTTCATGCCGAGCTCTTGGACTTGGATGCACACCGCTTCGCCAAGCTTCCATACCGATGCTTTTACACCGTGTATAGGTAATTAAGCCAGTGCGATGGAGAAACATCAGCAAGCATTTCCCATTTCCACCTCCTTTCCGAGTCCGAGAATGGTTGTCGTCGTGACCATCCTTGGACCAGGTCACGGAAAATGTCTCGTTCGCTCGATGATTTAGTCAAGAAGGCAGATATCTAGTCGACATCTTTTAGTCTAGCGGTATAGACACTGGTATACCACCAGGTAGATCCGGATTCAAGTCCCAGTGAGATCCCTACTTTCTGATTGCTTTCATGGAGAGTGCTCGAGACGCAGGTATAGCAAACACGTACCTCCTCCATCCCTCCATGGTTGCCATTGAACACGACACCAAACGATGTCTCAAGGCAATACATTATGGTTCGTATCTGCGCCGTGAAGCGTGCACCTGACGTTTGGTGCGGATGTGATCGAGGACACGGCGGCCTAGCGTGCTCAGCAGTCGGCTGGTGACATCCATCCAGTATCGCTTGCCGGCCGCAAGCTCAACGTGTCCAGGAGGCTAGGCCATGGCAGTGCGGACCTCGGCGGTGTGTATGGACCTGCGCCTATAATGCGCTGCAGGTTTGATCGACAAGTACGGCCCCGACGAGTGCCTGTGTTGAAGTGTTGCAGTCGCTGCAGACGACACGTTGGTGCTGGTCGATGAGACGTCTTTCTGTCGTGCCGACGATGCTGCCAGGAAGAGTATACCACCAACGCAATCAAGCACGAATGCTGCCGCGGCGCCATAGACGACAGAGCGCCAAGGTAGCAAGTGGCGGGAAATGCTAGTCAGCATATCCGGCAAGCGTCCGGATATAGATCTTAGTGTTGGATCGTTCGTTCATTTCCGATTTCGCCTTCAAGCCGAGAAGCGAGCATGAGCAGCGCGAGCCAGCAGCAGCCGACGGACGACGAAGAGCGCCGCAGCTTCCTCGCCTGGACCAAGAGCATGGACGCGCGGGATGCTGCGATCGACTTCGTCACGCAGTTCTGCGAGAGCATGGCGCGCGACCTGTACCCGCCGGCGTCCATCGAGCGCATCTTCGGCGTCGCCATGCCCACGACGGAGCCGGCGGTGTCGCCGGGCCCCATGTCGATGGAGGAGTTCATGGCAAGCATCCCGGTCACGACGAAGGCCATGTCGATGGGCAAGATTGTCTTTAACGTGTGGGTTGGTCTGCACAAGCAAGACTTCTTCAAGGAAGACGACATGGTCTTGGCGCTGTGGAAGGGCATGCTGCCCGCCTACTTTATGTACTGCGTCCTGAAGAAGTACCACGCCGGGAACGGCAGCTACTACGAGGCAGAACTTCTCCAGCGCGGGTTCCGTGCCATCGAATGGGACCTTGAAGTGCACGAAATCCTAACCAAGGAGCAGAACCCGCCTGCAAGCCAGTGGCAGGCGACGCCAACGAGCGACGTCAAGACGCCCGACGCCGAGCCACGCGCGGAGAAGGGGCCGCTCGGTCTGCTCGTCAACGGCAGCACGCTCTCGCCATGCGTCGTGACGATGAACACGATGTTTGAGAAGTGCCCGACCGCACATGCCGCTGGCATTCCCCTCTACGTCCGCAAGTGCGCCGGAAAAAGCAAGAAGGCTTCGTGCTACATCATCTCCCGGATGATGTCGGACCCTAAGATCGGCGTGGCGTCCATTCCCTGGACGTACGGCGGCGCTTGTGGTCCTGCGCCCCCCGTGCTCGTCGGCCGCAGCGATGGGGTGGCGTTCACTAAGGACGATTGGGCCGCCTTGGACGATTTCGTTTTCGGTATGATGCTCGACGACGGGCTGCGATCGATCACCCGCGCCGATTTTGTGGCGTTTGCACGGAGCCGCACCGACTCGAAGGCGGGTATCATCCTCGAAGCGCTCTTCCCGAAGGGCCGCGCCGTCGTCATCTCGGGCTTGCAGTCGAGCACGGAGCTCAACGGTCTTCGCGGGGTCGTCACGGGGAGCTACACCAACGGTCGTATCGGTGTCGCCATTGCCGGGCGCAGTGCGCCCGTGGCCGTCGCCCCCACCAAGCTCCAGACGGCGCCGTAGATTGCGGTGCTACTCATATGTTTGTCCGTGCATCGTTAGCGTTGATTCTGCATGTAAGAGGCTCCATAGTAAGAGCAATGATTTTCGTCCCATTTTCTAATGCGTCCATAGGATCGAGGTCTGCTCCACTTGGAACAAGCCAACATCTCGACAGCTTCTTCAATCTACTAGTGCTACATAGTGTACATCGAGCTACGTGTAGCTACTTGAGAAGCGTCAAGTGGGTCGGCAAGAGAGCGACGGCGGTCGCGCGGCCCTCAAACTTGACCCCGACGCGGCCCTTGCTGTACTTGCCGTTGGTCTTGCCCTTGGCCCCATTGAGCTCCGGATGCTTCTCGAGGCCATACGCGCGCACGGCTTGGCCACGTGGAAAGACCACTTCGAGCGCAATCGTGGCGACGGGGGCCGACAGCGCCTTGGCGAAAGTGGTAAAGTGACTTCGCATCACGACGCGTGGGCGCTGCTGGAGCATCGCGTCCTTGAAGCTGTCGAGAACAGCCCAGTCGGCCTCTGTAAATGGAATCCCGTCGCTTCGAACGACGAGGACTTCGAACGCCGCCGGGCCGCTGCCGCCGCCGACCCACTCGGTCGGCGCCTCGGTCGAGCACGGGTCGGCCATGAGGCGCGAAAACAACTGCGCGTCGCTCTGCCGCGCGCGCGTGGACGTCTTCTTGACATACAGCGGAATCGCGGCAGCGTGGGCAATGGGCACCGGCTGGAAGCTATCGTCCAAATGAATGTCCTCGGGCGTCACCGTCGTGCCACTGACGCGGAGGCCCGCGATCTCTTTGCCAGCGAGCTTGGCGAGAAGCTGGTGCAGCGCCAGATCCCATGCGATGTCGCTGAAGCCGCGATGCAAGAGCTCCGCGATACACGGACTCGCGGCACCGTCGGCCTGCGCCATGACGCACTCGCGGAAGAAGTTGGGAAGGCGGCCTTGCCACAGCGCGCTCACGACCGCTGCCTCGGAGATAGCGTTGGCCTGCGAGAGCCCACGCCACACTTGGAAGACGAGGTGGCCCATCGGTAGCATCACGAGGCGCGTGCTCGCGTGCTCCATGAGCTCGACGCCGAAAACGCGGTCGTAGCCGTGCGGCGGGAAGCTGTCGCGCCGAAGGCTCTCGAGGAAGACCCGCGCGACCGCGATCGCCGCTTCGCTTGGCCCGTCCTTGGCGATCTTGGCTCGCAGCTTGGCTCGTCCTGCGGACTCTGCGCCGTCGACCATCTAGCTGCTGCGTTCGGTCGCAAGTTCTGAGCACGTGGGTTCGGGCGCTGGCACCTCGCTTGTGATTGGCTTGATAAGCGAAGTTGCCACTTGCTTCGATTCGAAGATACGTTTTTCACACGGCATTTTTCACGGTGAGTGTTGGTGTGTGCGAAATGGTATCTTGCATTTTGGCGCCAAATCATTCATGCCAAGTGGTGGCACGAGAGAGACTCGCATCGAATGTCCTTTCCACGACAGTGAATACATGACAAAATGACGAACTAGACGACGCTATTCAATTCAATTGGGTCTGGTAGCTCCCAAAACGACTATTGAAGCACAACTATTACATACTAGATCGGCCTATTGCACGACACACCCTTGAAAATGGTCTTCATCGTCCGAGCTGAAGCTCAATCGACGGCGCTTACTGCTGCTCCCCGGTGCCTCCTCGATCGGTGTGTGGGCTAACACATCGTTCGGCACGTGAGCTTGCCGTGGCACTTGGATCGGAGCGCGAGCTGGCGTCGGTACGGCGATCGGAGCGGGGGCTGGCGTCGGCGTTTCGTGATGCGTCGGGGCAGCTGGTTTTGCTTCGAGCCGCATACTTCCTGGCTCCAACTCGAGCGTCGAGTACAACTGGCGCGCTTGCTTGTACTCGTTCTCGGTCTTGACTAGGTACGAGTCCCAATCGCTGGGCCGCAGTTTGGGCCAGTCATGGTCGCCGACGGGCTTGAAGTGTCGATCGACGTGGTCGCTCATCATGTCGGTGCGCAAGCGGTCGCAGCCGGCCGTGCAGTGGTCGACGACGACGCGCATGGAAAGAAGACAGTAGCGGCAGCAGTAGTCAGGTGGAAGCTTGAAGTACTGCTTGCGCCGTGGCGGCGCCTTGCCCGTCGTGACCTTGCCACTCAAGATTGCGCGGTGCAAATTGGTGCACGTCTTGGTCGAGTGGAGCTTGACGCAATAGTCACACGTCTCGTTGGCACCTCCAACCCAGCGCGCGGCGGTGGCAGGTTCGTCTTTTGCTTCTTGGAGCACGGGACGCGCCGACTTGATGTGCTGTGTCAGCGCAGCCTTATCCATGCGTTCGATGGACGACACGTCGCTCAGCACTTGAGTGCGCCAGTGGTGCGCGAGGAACGCCGTTTCCAAGCGCGTGGCGACCAGTGCCTTGTACGCCTCAAAGCGGTCCATCTCGACGGTACTCAAGAGCATAACGCACGGTGGCTTGAAGTGCAGAAGGGGCGAGAGGAAGGCGTCCGCCGCGTTGGAGACACCCCGAAGAAACACATCGACACCATCGGCCACCCGCGGTGGATGCAGGAGGCTGTCGAGAGACCCAAGCAAGCTTGGCTGCTCCTTGGTGAGCAGCGACAACCAGAGCTCGCGCGGATCACTCGTGCCAGCGACGACGCTGTGGAGACGCGGATGGATCGCAGAGACGAGGTACGCGTGCGCTTCGTTGGCGCGTCGGGGCCGCCCTTGCGTGATAAACGCCTCGAGAGCTGCGAGCACGCGCTCGTCTTCGCCGTTGGTGACAAGAGTGTGGCCGAAAGCTCGTAGCTCTGCGTCCACGTCGTCAAAGTTGGAGTGCGAGTAGTACGCGCGAAAAGGACACGCCTCCAAGAAGCCGGCCTTCCACGCCGAGAAGGTGTCGAAGGACTGGAGCAGTATTCCCGCGTAGCTGGCCATTGCAAAAAACAAATGGCCTCGCGACAGGCACACCTCGACCAACGGTGCGTTTCTGGGAAAGGGAGCTGTTGCGGCATCCCAACGAGCCCAACGGTGCGATCTCTTGTGTAGCCAGCGACTGCGCAGGCGCCTTGGGTAGATCGGCAAGAGAGCTTCAGGACGGAAATTTCGTGGTGAACGTCGCAATCTCCCTCGGTCGCTGACCATGTTGTCATCATTTCCACGTGTGGTCGATGCGTCGCAGAGGCCTGAGATTGACAACTTCCATTCCCCTATACCCCTCTCTGCCCGCCACTCGAGTTTGACTCGACGCTCACGATCGGCACCATAGTCGGGTAGGGCACCATGCACTGGCGCCGCCTCGCGCCGTCGCTGGCTGCCTAGTCTTTTGCCCCTCCATCCACGGTGATAAATACACGTCCCATATTGTTTTTACAGCGTGACGACGTCTACTTGGAGAGCGCGTTGGCGCGGAGCCAGTCGTCGAGTGTGCGTGCAATGTCCATCATACTCGGTCGCGCTTGCGGGTCGGAGCGCAGACACGCGGCGAGAAGCGATCGGTGTTCGTCGGGACACGCCGAGGCCGCGTCGATGCTGAGCCGGTGGCCTTCGAGCACGAGCGCCGCGGCTTCCTGCGGCGGCATGTCGCGGCCAAACGGCTCCGTGCCGACCATGATCTCATAGAGGAGGACACCAAACATATACGCGTCCGAAGCCGGCGAAAACACGTGGGGTAGCTCCAAGCTCTCGGGGGCCATCCATTTCAGCGGCCCGAACCCCGGTTGGTCCAAGACGTGGCCCTACGGACGATGCTCACAACCGCTATTCCATACAGCGACGCCGAGTACCATGCGGTCAATGGGCCGCGAGAGGCCAAAGTCACACACTTTGACGTGAAAATCTGCGTCCAGAAGGCAGTTGCTACACGCCGTCGTGACGCAACGTGGAAACTTCCGAGGACGTACCGAGCGGCAATGTCGCGGTGCAAGAACGAGCCTTGGTGGATGTTGAGCACGCCGTGGGCAGCGTCGCGGGCAAAGATCGTGCGCGGGTACACGCCATACGTATAGTATTCCGAGTCGTACAGCAGCGTTTCGACACTGCCGTTGGGGACATACTCCATTACGAGCGCCAACTCGTCGTCGCAAGCGCCGAGGAATTCGACCACGTGCGGGTGCTTGCCCAGCATCGAGAGCGCGCGCACTTCGTGCAGGAACTCGTGGCGTGACACGCTCGAGAGCACGTCCGTCTTGAGCTTCTTGACGACGACCTCTGCGTTCTTGTAGCGCGCGCGGTACGCGGTCCCAAACGACCCGGCGCCAATCGGCTCGAGAAGCGTGAGTGACGAGAGCGGGATCGTCATCGCCTCGGGCGGCGGTACGTCCAATGGCGTGTAGCTCGACGGGTATGTCACGACACGTGCCTCGGAGTCGTCATCATCGTGACGAACCATCGTCGGCGGTGGAATCGTAAAGTGCAAAATGGCCACGTGGGTGCCGACAATGATGCGGGCGCGACAGAGCCGACCGACGTCGTCTTCGTTTGTCTCGACGAGCTTGAGGTCGAAGAAGACTTTTTCCATTTCTTCCACCCTACCATATATCCATTGGTATATCGCTGCCGCCTACCACTGAAACGACTTGGCCGACTCGCCGACGACTGAGAGGCCGACACACGGCTCGAGCGCGATCGTGATCATCGTGCCGTGGGTCACGCGGAGACCGCGGGAGAGACGCCCTGTCTCAATCACGCCTTCGTCGAGCGCCATCGCCAGCATGTCTTCGAATTGATGCGGTGCGCATGCCCAGATGAAGACGCGGCACTTGGTGTCCCACGCCGGCGGGCCAAACGCGCTAAAATGCACGGGCAGTTGCAGTGACCGCGCCACTGGGTGTGTCGTGCGAATGTGATTGGTCAGCCGGCGCGTGGTCGACACCGGTGCCGCCGTGTACGTAAACGGTTGGTACGCAGGGACTGCATACTCGTAGCTCAGCGCATCAAAGGAAGAGTACACGGCGAGAGGCTCGTCCGAGAGTAAGAGACCACTGGCGTCGAGGAGACTCCCGCTCTTGCCACCCGAGGTGGGCGCCACCAAGGTATTGGCCGCGGCTTGGCCACGTCCGGCATCTTGACGAGTGTTTCCTATCGAATCGATGCCTGAGGTTAGGGTCTGGACAAAGCAGGCGATAGACCTTGTCGTCCAGCGACGACGACGACGAATGGAACGACGGCCACGACCGCGGCGGCGTGTATCGGTGGCTTGTTGGCTTTTGAAAGGAAAACCACTGCCGATGCAATAGCATCGTGGTGGTGGGGCGTCGGCTCAACTCATCTACACACGTGTATGTAGCAGACGCGATGCGGCATGTATGGGGTTGTACGGGAGAGACACTCGAGCACGAGTGTCTGCGCGGGTACCGTGAGCGACTGCAGTGCGACCGAGTCTGGAATAACATTGAGCTATACAATATGAACGCATTCACAAGACAGCAGACGACGACGTTGCGTACGTGGGGGTCGTGGCCCGTCGTCAAGAGGTAGATGAGCGCTCCAAACGCAAATCTAACAGAGTTGCATGAGATCATGAGGCGCGTTGAGGAGCGTGATACATATCGGCGGCTTTGCAGTGGGGCGTCGGCGGGTGCATGGCAGTCGCCGTGTGCAAGTCCAGGAACGGCGGCAGCAGCAGTTGCAAGCGATCGCCAGCAATCTATCCAAAAGCGCATCGTGAGTCCCGAAGATGCAGCTCGAAGCGAGTGTAGTACGTAGAGGTGGTGGATGGTGAGGTTGCCATGGACGATCCCACGCGTGTGCAGATAGTGCAGCGCGTCGACAAGCGCAAACGCTTTCCGGTGGAGCTACGGCAGCATGAGCAGTTCGATTCCGACCATGCGAGGTGTACCTGCGCCTCGGTGTAGCCATCTTTCGACGCGACATCTTGGGCGAGCGTACGCATGGGCATGAGGCGGTCATGCAGGAAGTAGACGACGTTCCATGTCGTCCCGGCGTCGAAGATGCCAATGACAGGCGCAATCAGCGGGTGCTCGCTGCCGGCAATGGCCAACTGGTCGAGCCGCCGAGACATGTCCCTACGCGCTGCGTGAGGCCGGACGCGCAGCAGCATCGTATGCGTCTACTCGGTCAAGAGCGTGGTTTTGGATCGCGTGGCAATGAGCACGACGGCGCCATCGTTCTCGAGGTCTGTGGCCAGCGCATGATGCGGCAGCGGCGCCGGCTCATCGAGCGGTTCGAAGCGAGACGCCGGGTACGGCGGGCGAGGCAGTGGCGGCGACGGCCGCAACGCCGGACATGAGAAGCCCATCGTGGTACTGAGGTATTGGAGCACCATGCCTGCCAATGCCTACCGACAAGATTCCGACATCCCTCGGTATAACGACACTTGATGTTTTTAATATAGTGTTTACACCAACGTCCCTATATCAAGTTCGTCAACCGAGGTACCTACATTCTGCCCGCACACGCATTCCAATGTCCTAATTCGCTTGTAAAGTACGTCATTGCCCTCCACAGTGCTAAAAAGTGTGCGCGATGAACATAAATGATGGCCAGAATGGTACGATATGTGCGAATTCCATGCAAGAGTTTTGGATGACACACCGTTTCGGCAAATCTTTGACAAAGCTTCGTCGCCTTGGCGCTGGCCTCGTGCTGCGTGGATAGCAGTGCCCTTCAAGCTCTTCGTCGCTGCATAAGCTCCTCTCGCCTTGGCTACCTAATCGCAGGTTCTAGATCCGCATAGAGGATCTGCCAGGCATTCATGCATCCGTGGGTACAGAAGTTCACCACAAACCGTGGCCGATCGATTCAACCAGCCAAGTCACGATCAATGCGCCTACGCAAGGCAGAGACCAACACCATCAACAGTGTTCATATGTCTTGTTGCGATACCAGCTCTAGCTCGCAGAGGGGTATACAGTGGTGCGATAGAAGTGATTATTAATTAAGGTACTAAAAGATGGCATGAAAAAGCGATTGCATGAGCAGCATCTTCAATCGATGTGCGGCGCAAGGGGCTGAAGCGGCGGCGAGGCAAGGGTGTCGAGTCTTGGGCGGTCCGTGCGCGTCGCCTGGCTCTGTGCAGCGTCAGCCGAGGCAAGCGCATGCAGCACCTGCACGAAGGGCGAGCACCATGACACGGGTAGGCTCGCCTGCCCGTCGTGCATCTTAACGAGGATCTCCGAGACTTCGAGCTCGAGGTCGGCTACGGGCGGGCGCTTGAAAGGCTTGTTGAGCTTGACAAACTCCTCGAGGTCCAGCGACCGGATCGCCCGCAGGACCCATGCCCGCTGGCTGCGGGGCTTCTTCTCGCTGAAGCCGCGGATGTGCTCGGCGCAGAAGACGATGGACTCGCTCACGCTGCGCAAGTGGCCGCGCGCAAAGCTATCTTCGATCCATGCGCCAAGCACGAGCTTCTGCTTCGCGTGGTCCGGGGTCATGGCGAATGTACCACCTCTCGTAGTCGATGCCACCAAGTTTACCGGATGCCATCCCCGGAAATAATGAGCTTCACGGTCTTGAAAACACCTGCAAAAACGAATAGAGCATTTTGGCATCCGGATACGGGACCAGCGACACCCGAGCTTGACCAAGATCGCCGACGCACTCTGCAGATCCATCGATGGACGCATGCCACTGCTACGATCAGCTGATGAGCGCAAGCTTCTATTGGACATTCAATAAGGTTCGTCCATGCTCGTGCATCCCATGCGTGAGTACCTCGTCATCGACTTGCTCGTGCATGGGCTCATCGGCTCGGTCTGCATAGCATGTCGAGCGCGTAGAGGCCCTCGGGCCTTCCACCAGCTGCGTACTCAGGGCGCGACGTGATGTTGTTGTGTTCACGACAATGTCCGCTTGGCCGCTCAACGCCAGTTCAAGGCCCTGGACGAGCATTGCAGCAGCGCTGAACGACAAGCAGAAGCAGGTTCGAGGGCTGGGTCTTTTGGCCTCCTCGGCTTACTTCGGCGCTGTCTTGATCTTTCCGCTCTTCGTTCCGATTACGATGTCTGCGTTTCCAGGTATTAGGTTACTGGCATGCGTAGCCACTAACGACTGTCTGGACGAGGCGGCACCGCGAGATAGAGCTAAACCCGAAATTCAATGAGGTAGACCGAGAATGTATGGAAAGGCAATGCTAGAATCCAAGGACACTGCAAGATTAGCTCGCACAATCCATTCAATTGTAGCTACGGTAGTGTCCTCACAATATTCAAGAAGTCAGGATTCCGTATTCAGAAGTTGGTGATTCAAGCCACTGAGACGCCGATTGTCGGCGCAAAGCGTGGATCGCTCACAGCTAGCACGCCCATAGGAATAAATACGAATAAAATGCAGCTCGAAGATATAAACAGTGCGCTTGCATTTCCTTAGTTTTCAAGCACAATGCGGAAGCGCACGTCCCCGTTGTGCACCTTTTGCAGCGCGGCGGCGGCCTCCGCCATCGGCATCACTTGCACGATCGAGCGCACGTTCTTCTCGACCGCAAACTGCAGCATCTCTTCGATCATGGACGGCGACCCGATGATGGAGCCGACAATCGTGATCTGGCGCGGCACGACGGCGAACGCATGGAACGAAATCGGCTTCTCGGGCACTGCGATGAGCACAAACTTGCCTTCGGTCGCAACCAGATTGAAGAGCGCGCCCCAGTTGGTGTCGGCGCCGTACGACGTGCAGAGGACGAGGTCCAACTGCTGCGCGGCGGCGGCGGCGGCCGCAGGATCGTTGTAGTTGAGAAACGCGTGCGCGCCAAGCACGTCCTTGCACTCTTGCTCC
>NW_012156396.1:523726-542426 GCF_000151545.1 Saprolegnia parasitica CBS 223.65 | reverse complement strand
CGTACTTGGTCTGGTCGACCTTGGACCCGACGCGCACGACGTGACCGAGGATTTCGTGGCCGACGACCATCGGGTACTTGATCTCGCCCCAGCCGCCCGTCAGCGTGTGCAAGTCCGAGCCGCAAATGCCGCAGTGCGTCACCTTGATCTCAACGTCGTACTCTTCGTCAAAGGGCTTGGCCGCGTACGTGTGGGGCTTGACGTCGAGCGACGGCTCAAAGGCGGCTTGCCCGTGGTAAATGTTATTGGAGGCCATTGTGTCGATTGGAGGAGAACTGAATTGTGCGCTTTGGATGGCGTGCGCTTGGGCGACGATCCCGGTTCTACGTATTAGTAAAAAGGGCTATATTGCCGCCGTGTATGCTAGTCTTTAGCGTGCACTTACTACGAATACTCGTATTAATACAAGTACTAGTACGGGCGTATTACTCGCCTCCTGCTGTCGTCCGTGGCATTGTCCCGCCCACGGCTTGTATAGAATTTATGCTGTACTACCAATCCAGAAACCATCTGCTCAAACATCTGGTGAGACTACCTTCACTCAGAGGATCGCGCACAGCCGTCGACTTCCCAAAAAGACGTCGTCCGATTTCAGTGTGAACATCTGTCCTCAAACGCTGCCAGGCGATGAGTAGTAAGTGCACGCTAAAGACTAGCATACAAGGTGTCAATAGCCCTCTTTTACGACGTAGAACCGGGATCGTCGCCCAAACGCAATCCAAAGCGCACAATTCAGTTCTCCTCCAATCGACACAATGGCCTCCAATAACATTTACCACGGGCAAGCCGCCTTTGAGCCGTCGCTCGACGTCAAGCCCCACACGTTCGCGGCCAAGCCCTTTGACGAAGAGTACGACGTTGAGATCAAGGTGACGCACTGCGGCATTTGCGGCTCGGACTTGCACACGCTGACGGGCGGCTGGGGCGAGATCAAGTACCCGATGGTCGTCGGCCACGAAATCCTCGGTCACGTCGTGCGCGTCGGGTCCAAGGTCGACCAGACCAAGTACGCGATCGGGACGCGCGTCGGCGTCGGTGCCCAGTGCGGCAGCTGCCTCGACTGCGCGCTGTGCGACCAGGACAAGGAGCAGCTCTGCCCCAGCTTCCTCGGCACGTACAACGGCGAGACCAAGGACGGGTACATCACGCAGGGCGGGTACGCCGACTACTACCGCTGCCACGCTCAGTTTGTCGTGCCGATTCCGGACGCGCTTCCGTCGGCCAGCGCCGCCCCGATGCTCTGCGCCGGTATCACGACGTACGCGCCGCTAAAGGCGCACGGCGCGGGACCGGGCATGAAGGTTGGTATCTTGGGCGTCGGCGGTCTCGGCCACTTGGGTATTCAGTGGGCCGTCGCGCTCGGTGCGCATGTCACGGCGCTCTCGTCCTCGAACCGGAAGGAGCAAGAGTGCAAGGACGTGCTTGGCGCGCACGCGTTTCTCAACTACAACGATCCTGCGGCCGCCGCCGCCGCCGCGCAGCAGTTGGACCTCGTCCTCTGCACGTCGTACGGCGCCGACACCAACTGGGGCGCGCTCTTCAATCTGGTTGCGACCGAAGGCAAGTTTGTGCTCATCGCGGTGCCCGAGAAGCCGATTTCGTTCCATGCGTTCGCCGTCGTGCCGCGCCAGATCACGATTGTCGGCTCCATCATCGGGTCGCCGTCCATGATCGAAGAGATGCTGCAGTTTGCGGTCGAGAAGAACGTGCGCTCGATCGTGCAAGTGATGCCGATGGCGGAGGCCGCCGCCGCGCTGCAAAAGGTGCACAACGGGGACGTGCGCTTCCGCATTGTGCTTGAAAACTAAGGAAATGCGAGCGCACTGTTTATATCCTCTGAGCTGCGTTGTATTCTTATTCCTATTGGCGTGCTAGCTGTGAGCGATCCAAGCTATGTGTCGTCGTCATCTTGTTGGAGAGGTCCGGTACGGCGAGTCGAAAGACGATGATGATCTTACATGTTGCCAGCCTTCCCAGCCAGCAATTTCCCGCGCAAACTACCCTCACGACCGCCGAAAAGGCGAGTCCTCTGCGGTATCGATATCTTTTAGCAAAATTGTATTAGTACGCTGCGTAGTATGTCATTGGTGCATTGGTGGTACCCGACACGATGAGTCTACGCGACGTCGTCGCTCGACACGGACGTATTGTACGACCGTGCATTCTTGGTGTCCATAGGGACGTCCTGGCCCTCGTACTGGCGGCGGAGGCGCTTGGCGTACCACGCGTTCCAGTATCCGAGGCTCGCGAGCGTGAGCACGATCAGTGTCGGTGAAATGTACGCCATCGTGTGGATCGGGAGGAGGTAGATGAGCACGAGGCGCAGCAGAGCCTCCACGACGAGGCCCGCGCCCCAGACGTAGCACATGAGGTTGGTCGACGTGCGCACGATGGCACTCGCATACAACGCGTCGAGGTGCGATGTCGCGTCGGGCCCGGCCATTTGCCGGTAGTAGCGCCAAATGAGGTTTTCCGTGCCGCAACCGACCGAGAAGAGAAAGGCGAGGCCGAAGACAAACGTCAAGAACGAGTCTTTGACGAGGAGGAGCTTGGCGTCGGACGTGATGGCCGCAAGCGCCGCCGAGAGCGCGATCGAGACCACGACGAGACACGAGATCGGGTCGAGCGACCGGCGCTGCACCATGACAAGGACGCTGTTGAGCGCCGGCGGAATGGCCGAGAGGAGCAGCGCCACGACGTCATTGGTGTACGACGATGCAATGCTGTAGATGACCACGGGCGCGGCAAAGTCGACGAGCACCATGCGCAGAATGTGCCAGCGCACGTGCGAGCGGTTCACGGCCCCGTCGGTCGCCCTCGAATCAGCCATCGTCGAACTTATGAAAAGAGCATTTTGGTATCTTGTCGGTGGAACTTTTCAATATTTCGATTACGCCGAGTGGCGAGTCGTCATCGGCGCAAGAATGGCCAATCACACGGCGTGGCGCCATGCTGATCCTCCTCTTTGAACGCAGCCAGACCACCATCACTACATAAGCTTAGTAGCTCGCGAGCTTTGACTCGTCGCAGTTGCCGTTCTAGACAGTACTATGGATCCCAGCCATTTCTTGTGCCATTCCTTTGCGAACGAGTGTGGAATACGGGTCCAGTGTAGGAGTCGCATATGGCTTCCAGGACACCTCGCTATGGCGTGTGGCTGTCTCATTACCCTTCCAGAGAAATGTAGCCCTGCCAGTACACGGCGCTTTAGGCTAGTCCATACTGAGATTGCACTTGCGCAGAAACGCCATCAAAGCCATCCCGCCAAAGCTGTAGTAGAAAGACGGGGCATGGGGACCGAGGAAGACACACAAAAGGACACGTCATTCCTTTCCATTATTCGATTACGAATCAACGCAAAGGAAGAACGCCAAGAACCAATGTTTGCACCACGAGATACACACCGTTTAGATGATGCCAATGCGGTTGGCGACATCGAGGGCATCGTAGTCGGCGGTGAGGCGCACGTACGCCTTCTTCTGGCCATCCGGGCTACGTAAAACGAGGATGAGCCACATGAACAATCGACGCAGAGGAACATGCAGGAGACGGGAGGCCATGATGCGCCATGCATGTGGGTCGATCAACCCGCATGGCGCGGCCAGGAAGAGTGTCTCGCTCAGCTATATCGACGCGATGGCTTTACCGGATGAGGGTGTTGATCTTCAACGCCTTGATGTCGTACATCTGCTTGACGGCGTCCTTGATCTGGCGCTTGTTGGCGAGCTTGTCGACGAGGAAGACGAGCGTGTTGTTGTCTTCGATCTTCTTCATGGCGCTCTCCGTCGTCAAGGGGGACTTGATGATGCGGTACTTGTCCATCTTGTTGCGGCGGGGGACGGCATGGCGAGCGACCTTAGGGGCACGGGCCAAGGCGAGCGTCTTGGGCTTGTAGAAGTGGGTCTTCGTGCGGATCTCGACGACCTTGCCGTGCTTGCCCTTCAACACGCGGCGGGCGGTGTTGACGGCCTTCTTGGCAGCGGTGGTCTTGGCGGCGATCTTCTTGGCAGGGGCCATCTTTGGTTCTTGTCCTTGAATGAAAAGTGATTTCACGCGCTTGGCCATCGAAAAACCATTGGTTCTCCTCAGTCCTGTCCGGATACGCACCGTCCGGATAAATTCGTCTCGGTGTTTGTATCCACCACCCGTAGTTCGAAGCTGGGGCAGACAAGAAATGCTGCGATGCCATTGGGGCCACGATCTTCGCTTCTTCGCGACCACTTGCTTGGAGTCAAACGGCCAAGGTCCTGCCACGGCGACGCCATGGCGTCCAGAAGCAAGAGCGTTGTAGCACTGCGCATGAACATCTCGACGACTACTCTACGATATTCTAGATATTAATTGTACTACCCGGATCCCATGGCTGCTTGACTTCCTTCCCATCTCAAGCCGAACGACGCCTCGCATTGCCCCGAGGCCAGCAAAAGCTGTGGCCATCCGCGGAGGTCCTCGCGTAGTATCAACTTTGAGAAGATTGGTGTATCGACTGTGTCGAGTCCAACAATCTGCGAGCTTTGGGAATCAATGGCAACGCAGCGCTGCCGTCGCAGATGTTGGGTCACGCCATGCGAAATGATCGCCTTTCGAGTCACGGAATCAAGGGCCATGGTGACCAAGCGCTGCTACTGCGCACCAGTGCGTGCGTCCACCGCGCTGTGTGCTGCATGGACACTCGTTTAAAGCATGGTCATCATTCTTATCGCATCGTCACGGATTGCAGGACCACCGTGTTGTCTGCAGAGACTTGCGAGAGAAGATGGATCGCCAATCGCATCTTGTTGCGTGATTTCAACTTCGATCCAACCGAAGCAAAAGATCGTCACGCCGCGCCTGGCTCGCGCGTCTGGCTCGAGACACGCTGGAGCCTGCGTGGCGACCGCCGATCAGCCTCAAGTCGTTGCGTTTCCTTCTTCATGGGGCTGGTGCGCGAAGAGAGGGCGCGACTGTCACAAAGGCCCACGGTGCCGGCGCCATGCCTAACCGCGACGAAAGGCCAGCGCACTCCAATTGGATGCGACCACACTGCCAGCTGGCAGGTCGACTTCGACTTGCTTCATGTAACCGGTTGGCTTCCTGACCGAGACATACAAACAAGAAGTGTACGAGTCGGCTCGACGCAGTCGGCGCCAACTTCGGCCAGGCCTCAGCCGTGGCAGAATGGTACGCCGAGCATGGCCAGTCACCGATTTGCACGCTTCCAGTGCGATCGCGGGCGCGTAGATTCTGTCCATTGTTGCATACTTCCTATTTATAACACCACTGCATTCATGGACCTGAGTTGCCGCGAGGACCTTGTTGTCGACAAGGCGGCGTCCGTGCTGGCTGTGGCGGACGATAGTAGCACGAGCGCCGACGAGCTCCAGTGCCTCCGCGCACGCGAGCGCACGACCGCGCCCAGCGCCATGTACTTGCTCCTCGTGCAAGCCCAAGGCGTCGTCGAAGCGTCGCGCGACCACATCTGCTGCTGGATCGCCGAGGTACATCGTCACTGCGCACACAACGCACGCACGCACTCATGATTGACGCCGCAGGTGGCCCTCGAGTTTCACTTTTCGCGCATCACAACCGCGGTCGCCATCAACTACCTCGACCGGTACCTCTCGCAGCACGCGTCGACGCCGCACCGGCTCCAGCTCGTGGGCCTCGTCGCGATCCTCATCGCGTCCAAGTTTCACGAGAAGGACGGCATCTCCATGGACGAAGCCAAGGAGATTGCGGCCAACGTCTTTACCGTCGAGGACATTACGCGCATGGAGGCCAATATGCTATCGGCGCTCCAATGGAAGCTGCATGCGGTCGTGCCCGCCATGTACATCGACACGTTTCTGCAGGACCTCCAGCAAACGCGGCTCGTATCGCCGATCTGCGCTGACATCACCGCCGTCCACCACACTGCGTACAGCCAGCTCGGGTTTTTGCCGTCCATTGCGGCAATCGCGATCACGCACCTCGCGTACGACGTGCACGGGCTCTCGAAGGCGCCTTTGGATGCGTACTTGAAGCGCATGGACATGGACGCCGAGAGCGACGACGTCGCCGAGTGCCAGCGCCAGCTGCGCATGCTTCTTCCAGCGCACCTGTGGAAAACGAAGAAGCGAGACCGGTCGCCGAGCCCGTCCGGCGTCGACGAGGTGCTTCATAGCCCCGAGCCCGACGACGACGATGAGTCTGTCGTACCAGAGGCGAAGCGGGCAAAGACCAGCTAGCACTGCGTAGCCGACGACGTGCGATGTTGTACCATTTAACTTACTGATACCTTGTCACTATTGCGCCTGGCGGGGCCGCGTTGCGGGACATGTTGGCCCGCACGTCAGAGTGTGGGACGGACTTTTGGGTCGAGCTAAACGATAGCAGGTCTCTGGCTGAGCCGCTTGGTAACGATCGCGGCCATGGCGATCTTGGCGACTCCAAATTTACATGCTGAAACCTTCAACGGCATCCGGATGTATCATCCGGAAGAGCCAGGATGTTCGAAACCCATATTTCGTGCAGCAAGATGAGCAGCATGTCGGACGCGCTGCCCGAGCTCCTGGACGTGGTCGACGTCCGCATCCGGCCAGCCGTCGGCAGCTCGTCTCTCAGTGCGAGCGTGAGCGCAGGACCTGCGAGCGCGCTGCAGTCGGACGCAATGGCCCTCGACATGAACCGCATGGCGATTGCCGTAGACGTGCAAGAATGCTGCCTGCCGCCAGGGTGGCGGGCTCGCTACTCGCCGCACCATCGAAAGGTCTGCTACTTCCACGAGTCGGGTATGCAACAATGGACCCATCCCAGTGCGCCGTAAACGATTCGACGTGCGCCAACCTCTTCCACAGCACGTGCTCAGTGGGAAGATTCGATAGACCGCCGACATGCGCTCTTGATCGATGACTGCACCGTGTGGCCTCTCACAACGTCTCCAAGCCGGCCATCACGAGCGCTCTCTACATGTATTCCGTTGCGTCAAATGCAAGTTTGCTCTTTGAGTTTGCACGTGAAAGATCCATGCCTGTATGCGTCGTGCGCGGTACTAGTAGTACAATTGAAAGAATCGCACGACGTCACAGCTACTACCTACAGAGCAAGCCCGTGGAAGACATAAACATATTAGTACACGAGGGTACGTTTGAGGCCGGCGCATTGGGAATACGACATCACATGCTTTGCAGTCTCATACACAACATGTACTGGTGTCGTAGCTCGAAACCTCGTGCAGCATCTGCACCTTCCTAAAGAGCACATTCGTCAAAGCTGGCACGTACACACCACGTACATAGCTCGTCATTCTAGCGCAATTGCAATCTCATGGTGTGCTTTGGCTCAGACATACTGGTACCACAAGAATCTGGATTCCATTCCCCACTACGCACTCGGTAATGTCAGCCATCGCTGTACATCGATCGCGAGATGCAAGAGCACCATGCCCGATTCCAGCCTCGCCAAACTGACGAACGTTAAGTCCCCTGCCTGGTTTTTTTATACACCTGCACCCTGCCCTGCACAATAGTGTTGATGCAGCATGACCTCATGCACCATTGGCTCCAGCAACTCTCTGACCAGTGATCGCCATGATTGTCATCCATCACACTGAAGAAGACGAGACGAGCTCGGCCGCGATGTCGAGACCGTGCCGACATCCGTAGCACCGCAAGACGGACTGACGCGCTGGTGTTGTGTCGCCATTGGGTCGAAGGAGCTGGAATAACGTTACGATTCGTCAAGCTCTCTTTTGACCCTTCGATGTGTCACCCACCCACAACCCACTCGGTACCCTGCCCTTGCTGGCTGCTAGCACGTCCAGCCCTGCAGTCAAGCAGTGCTGGCACACATGACGACGCTAAAGCACCCACGTGCCACGTGGTATGTTTGTCCAACGCACAACGACTACAGAGCGGACTGATTTCACGCCCTGTCCGTGTTGACGCCTGCAGCTCTATATTCGTCGTCTCCAGCTGTTGTGAGCAGATGGACCAAAATCACACCAATCAACTATCGAAATGCGCATTAACGCAATCCAAGTGGCTATAATTGAGTGTTTTCTACCAATCGCATCACAGGATGACCGCAAGCTCGCGCCTGGCCTCATTTGTTGGATTGACGGGGATATCGCCACTCTGCAACTGACGTAGCGGCCTTGTCCAGCTTTGCGCCATTGCCAATCCCACGGCGAATATGGATCGATCCAGCCTTGGCAGCGCAAGCGCGTCCGCGGGCAGCCATACCTACCATGCTAGCGCACTTCGAGCACTTGATGACAGCGCGTCCGGCAGCACGGACGGCAGCATCAACTTCCCGCCCGACGACGACAGCTCCTCCAGCAACGGCTACTTTGACTACGGCATTGGCAGTCCGGACGAGACGGCGCTGTACGAAGGAGTGACCATCGGCGCCGGCTCGCTCGTGCTCGTGGTTCTATTCGGTTGTTTCTGGTGGATCTTGCGACGACGACGACTACGGCGACATGCCTCGATGAGGGCCACGACAACACCATTATAAGGCACGTTTATGCATGAGTCCTTTGCTCCTTTCTGCAACGCCTGACGTGCAAGGCGACGTCAACCTCTCATTTATGAGTAGCATATTTACCCTATGTAATGTTGCTCCGAACTGCCGGGGTCATTTGCTGTGCGTCCACCTTTGGTAACATCCGTGTACTTGCTGCTGTTGCGCCGTCGAGCCCAGCGCTGGGTCAAGGCGCCGAGCGCGCTAGCGTTTTGGGAGCGATGCTATTTGGTGGTCTAAAATGACCACTCCTAATAAACTGCATCAAGCGCCAGCATCACGCTTTCACCAGCCAGAGGCATTCACACTGGCATTCACATAAGCGATAACGGTATTTGTTTGCAAAGTATACTTTGCGTACTTGATTTAACGTGCTCTCACGGTCTCGCCTTTGTCTGGGATCGTCCAGGAACAGCACTTCAATGTACAGTTGGGTGTTATGAGACGTACCTGCCCTGGAAACGAATTCAATATTCGTTTTCAAGGGATATTGAGCGCTCATGCTGTCTGCGCTCGCAGCGTCGGTCCTGGGCCGCGTGCTTTGGATCAACTCGCCCTTGCAGC
This sequence comes from Saprolegnia parasitica CBS 223.65, assembly GCF_000151545.1. NCBI lineage: Eukaryota > Oomycota > Saprolegniomycetes > Saprolegniales > Saprolegniaceae > Saprolegnia > Saprolegnia parasitica. Next base: position 533,381 of record NW_012156396.1, on the reverse strand, counting down.
TTCTCCTGGACAATGGAGCGCTCTTCATGCTCGAGATGATCTCATATGCTTGCGCCATCTTCATGGTCCTCCATGCGCTTGGCTCGCCCCGACGAACCATGATCGTGCTCGGAACCATCTTTGTCTACCACCTCGTGCTCCTGGGCCTTGGGCGCATCGACGCTGACGTGACCATCACGTGGTATGCCCAAGGCATGGTACGCTTCGCCCTCAATGATTATTTCGAGTGCTACCATGCGCGTCTAGATCATGCTTGGCGGAGGCCACTTGCCTCTGTACCTCGTCGTGCTCCATACGCTCTTCTACTACGTGTACAGCTCGATGCGCTATGGAAGCATGTGCCTCAGTAGGACGATGTAGGGCCTACATTACGACCCAACGACTCCATCTCCAAGACTATGCGAGCGCCTGCGTCTTTGTCGTCGTCGTCGTGGGCCTCAATTTCCCACTCGAGCTCATGGGGCCCAAGTTCATCTTCTGGACCTTCCACGACACGGAGCCGACGCTAAAAGAGCGCTTCCTCTCGATTCCGATCGCCATCTTGCTTGCGCATATTGCGTCGGCGCTCTCGTTCTACTCGACGCTCTGGGGCGCCATCTCGTACCACCCCATCGTCATTGCCACATTATGATGTAGTATGTGCGGCGATAGGCTGGGGCTCGAAGGCCACGTGTACCACGAAGAGCAAGCCGTGGCCGAGCACATGTACCCGATCGCGTCGATCTTGGTGTCGATTCCGCTCTCGGTGTTTTACTTTGCCATGCTCTTCCACCTTGTCTGCGACCTGCTCTTGATCCAGCCCCAGGTACACTCTTCTTGCTGGAGGTTTCTAACATCCTCTTGCATCTTGTCCTAGATCTTGCTGCTCGCGCTTGTAGCGCTCAGCATCGCCATCATTTGGACGTGTGATCGCCTCGGAGGTATTGCGGGAAATCGTCCTCGGATGCCAATGACGACCTGTAGGCGACTTGGGGCCGCCCCAGATTCCGCCGTGGGTCTATGATGGCGAGTGGACCAGTGCGTGGTACGACCACGCACTGGTGCAAGCCGTGTTTCTCTACACCGGCATCCTCGTCCTCCTCACGCTCGTGATCAACCCGACGCGGCTCACGTCCTTGAGCTTTCACCAGCGCCTCGGCGACTGCTCGATCGACACGACGTACACGACGCTCTTGGCGACCAGGCAGACGCGCGCCATGTACCTCTGCTCGAAAGCATACGACGAAGAGTTCACCTTTTGCAACGTGCCGTCGTCGCAGGTGCGGCGGGATTCTGCTATCGCAGGACGACGCATCTCATTGTCTTGTAGCTCTACACGTATGAGCCATGGTACGCGGTCTGCGGCCGCAAGTACGAGCACAAGGCGTTCCCCAACTACCTCGTGTGCATGCTCGTGGCCACAACCGCCATTGTCTTGGGCTTGCGCGCTGCGTATGGCGTTGTGCGCCCGACCTACGTGCAACGCTTCATGGGCCCCAAGGCATAGCCTTCTTGTAATAGAGCGTGTGTCAGGCAAGAGGCTTGACAAGCATTAGTAGTGGTTGCTTTGGGGCAATTTGGATGTTGCGAAAAGTTATGAGACGAGGTATCATCGAGAGGGGGGTGGTTTAATTTTATCATCTAGCAGCGCCATTTACAAAGCGCGGGACGTCGTGCGCTTGACGGCGGCAATGATGTCGTGGACCTGGGGCACGGCGATGCGCTCGAGGTTCTCGGCGTACGGCATCGGGATGTCGGCGCCCGTCACGCGCTCCATGGGCGCGTCCAAATAATCAAAGGCCTCGGTTTCCATGAGGATACCGGCGATTTCGGCGCCAATGCCGTGCTGACCCCAGCCTTCTTCGACCGAGACGATGCGCGACGTCTTCTTGACCGACTCGATAATCGTGTCGCGGTCGAGCGGGCGGATCGAGCGGAGGTTGATGACCTCGACGTCAATGCCTTCCTTGGCGAGCTCGGCGGCGGCTTCGATCGCGACGGCGACCATGCGCGAGAACGTGACGATCGTCACGTCCTTGCCGGCCTTCATGATCTTGGCCTTGCCAAACGGGATGACAAAGTCCTTGTCCTGGGCCTCCTTGCTCACGGGGAACGAGACACCGTAGAGGAGTTCGTTTTCCAAGACGACGACCGGGTTCGGGTCACGGATCGCGGCCTTGAGGAGACCACGGGCATCCTCGGCATCGTACGGGACGACGACCTTGAGGCCGGGCACCGAGCCGTACCAGGCGGCAAAGCACTGCGAGTGCTGGGCAGCGACGCCAGCGGCGACACCGTTGGAGCCGCGGAAGACGATCGGGACGTTGATGTCACCGTTGGACATGTAAAACTGCTTGGCGGCCGAGTTGATGATCTGATCGATGGCCTGCATGGCAAAGTTGAACGTCATAAACTCGACGATGGGCTTGGTGCCATGGTACGCGGCGCCGACGCAGAGACCGGTGAAGCCCATTTCCGTGATAGGCGTGTCCCAGATGCGCTTCTCGCCGTACTTGTCGTAGAGGCCCTTGGAGACCTTGTACGCGCCGTTGTACTTGGCGACCTCTTCGCCCATGAGGAAGACGCTCTCGTCGCGGGCAAGCTCCTCGTCCATGGCCGTGTTCAAGGCGTCGCGGACCGTCATGTTGTCGGAGACGGTCGCCATGAAGCGGGCGCGGACCGGGCCGGCGCGGACCGAGCGAGCAAGACGGGACAGCATCGTGATGATTGGTCGCAAGCAATTCAATGTATGATTCAGCGTCCCGAGTTGACTGCCCAAATCACCACACAAACTTTATCTTGCGAAATTTAATTCCCTTTTGATGCGCGTTTTTCCGCCTTGACATAGAGCGGCGCCGTCTTTTTTACAGCCGCCGCATGATTTTATTCCGCTTTCCATCGACGGGTTTCTACACCCGCTCCCGACGGCAATAAATTAAGCACCGGCCAGAACGCAAATAGTGTAAGGGACGCGGACAGTATTTCTTGCCGAAGGCCGATGAACCAACAGCCTTCCGAATGGCCACATTGCGTCATGGCTGCAAGGGCTGAGGTAGTGGCGTTGAACAGGAGAATAAAAGGGTGTAATACCTTTTTGTTGCCACCGTGGTTTCGAGAACCGAGTTGCGTGGTTGCCTCGAGGTAGTCGCCGACGCGATGTTTAAGATACACTATTTCATGTTAAATGATGCACAATGTCTTTTTTTAAACGAAGTGGGACGTATACTATATGCGTGGAAAGCCCCTGCCTGGTTTAAAAATACACTGTTTCATATTGTATTTGTATACGAAATGTGTATTTTATTCCACTGGATTTCTGCTGTCGGGAACCGACGTCCGCAGCTGTTTCGAGTGAAGTCATCACCGCCGAGGGGATATGACGCAAACGCCCGGCCCGACGCTCCGCGGGGCGGCGCCGGCCATGGCCGCCGACGCGGACGCCTCGTCCATTATGGACCTCGATGCTGATGCTAACGAGGCCAAGACGAAGCGCTACGTGAAAGTGGTGCCCATGACAGTCTATGTGGCTCTGGCGGCCGAGGCGACGGCCTGCGTGCTCCTAACGGCCACCTTCAATACCTTCCACGTCGAGACGTTCTTGACCGAGTACAAGCTCGACCTCGCCTCGTATGCGTCTGGCCATGTGCTCTACGCCGTCATCAACACGCTCAACGATCTTGTTGGCGCCTACGTTGTCGACACATGGGCCGCGACCAAGGTAGACCGATCGGCTCCGGCTTCGCTCGATGCTGGGCGTAGGGCCGCGCGTGGCTCATGCTCTGCGGCGGGTGCGTCTGGTCGATCATGTTTCTCTTGCCGTGGTTCCCATGGCGCGCGCACCCCGCTCTGCACTTTGTCGTGAGCCTCTCGTGCTACGATACGCTCTACTCGTTTTGCGCGATCGCTGGGGGGTCGCTCTTGACCGAAATGCACGTATCGGACCGCCAGCGCATCCAAGTACACACCTCTCACATGCCGTCGATGGCCTCATGGCGAATGCAGATTCTTCGGGTCAAGACGGTCGTCGGGATGGCGGCAGCCTTTGTCGTGATGCAACTCGGACAGTACTACTTTGCCGACAAGACCGCCTTTCGCGCCTACTGCGTGGCTCTCACGTCACTCGCCGCGGCGCTCTACGCTGTTTTTTACAGCTTGTTGCAGACACGGTCCGCGTCGAATCTCATCGCGAGGCCGCGGGCTACGTCGTCGACACCATCGTCGCTGAGCGTCGCCTCGATCACGGTGCTTCTCAAGGACTTTTACCATCTTCGGAACTTTCGGTACTGGCTCGGCATGGAAATGTGTCTGGAAACGCAGAGCAACTTCAACCGGCACTACTTGCGTATCTTTCTCGTGCACTTTGCCGCGGGTCTCTGGTCCCCAACGACAATCGCGTCCGTGATTGCCGGTCTCCCTCTTCTCAAGCAGCTGATCAAGCTTGTTGTCTTCTCGGTCATGGACCGCATCGGCGTCTACCGGCTCTACCATGATTCCTTTGTGACCAAGCTGGTCGCGGCGGTATGGACCCTGTCCGCAGTCCACACTCTGCCGCACCCGAGCGCGTTCTTGGTCGCGTTTCTCTTGCTCAATATGGTCGTGACCGAGCTCCCCACGGGCGGGTTTCCGATTGCGATGAGCAACATGCACAAGGAGCTGAGTCTCCGGCGCCAGCAGACGGGCCGCGGCGTCGTCGCGTCGTCGTCGGCCATGTTTATGGGCCTGAACGCGGTCTTTTGCAAGCCCATGGACTCGCTTCTGCCCATTCTCGCCGCGATGCAGCTCGACGCCGCGGGTTTCCAAGCCAACAAGACGACGCCGGCGGTGTCGGTCGCCATGACGCGGCTGCTCGTGTACCCGCCACTGATCTTGTCGCTGCTGCAGCTTTGGAGCTGGCGGCGCTATACGCTGGATGCGACGCACGTTGCGTCGATCGAGCAAGCGCTGAGCACCCCAACCGGCAGCCGTCACGACGCTAAGCAAGTGGTGTAGGCCTCAAGTCCAGTTTTGTGGCTGAAGTTGGATGACATTTGAACAAGGTCGACGAAGAATGTTCCTGCGCATACTAATAAGCAACGTGGGACGTAGTAGCCGCGTACTGTACATCTCGTGCATGGCACTCCCATTAAGCGCAAAGCACACGCATCCATACGCACCAACAGCCTCCGAGTCATTGTCTTTGTCCGTCACAAGACAACCTTTCCACCGGTGCCGTCCTTCGCTGTGTAGACCACGAGAACGGTCTTGGATGGGTGCGACGGCGTGCCCCGGGGTCTGCGTGCAAAAGACAAGCCGCGTGTTCTCTTCGAACTTCGCAGCGGAAAAGAGGCGGCGCCGGAACGCGCGTCGACAGTTCCCTCTGCCGCACTTTCTACGAACTTCGATTTCGCGCGTCGTTGATTGGTGCCCAGGTGACTGCGCAGCGCACGCCATCGGCTCCGCACATCGAATTCGATCGAATTCTGCGCCGAAGGTCGAATGCTGCAGCATGTGCCGGTCTTCCTCCAGAAGACGTACGACATGATCCAGAACTGCCCCGAGTTCATCGCGACGTGGTCGACGTCTGGCGAGACCTTCATCATCAAGCGCATCAACGAGTTTGCGGCCGAGATCCTCCCGCGCTACTTTAAGCACAACAACTTTTCGAGCTTTGCGCGCCAGCTCAACTTCTATGGCTTCCACAAGGTGAAGAAGGAGGACATCCTTCTCCGGACGCGCACGCCCAACGCGCCGGACGCCGCGCTCGAAGCCCAGGGGTGGTGGGAGTTCTCGCACCCGCTCTTTGTACGCGACGAGCCCGAGAAGATGGCGAGCATCCGCCGCAAGACGTACGCGGACTCGGCGCACGTGCATCATAACAATGCCTCGTCGTCCGCGTCCGACAACAAGTCGGAACTCGAGGAGCTCAAGGGCTTTGTGAGCGAACTCGTCGACGACATGAAGGGCGAGCTCGCCTCACTGAAGAGCCAAGTGAGCATGCTTGCTCACCACATGTCGTCCATTGGCTCGCTCATGCAGATGATCGTGCAGCAGCACCAGCAGCAGCAGTCGTCGATGGCGATGCCGCACCATTTGCCCGCGCCCATGCAGCACATGCCAGCGAACGACGACTATGGCCACCAGCCGCTCAAGCGCCGCAAGATGGAGCATGCGAGCACCGCGTCGTCGTCACCACCGACCGCGTCGCCGGCCATCCTGCTGCCACCGCTCAACTCGATCCGGCACCACATCAAGGCCGACGAGCAACCGCCGCCGCAGAACCATCACTTGGACGAATCGGAGGCGAATGCGGCCTATCTTCTGTACCACGCCCGCCGCCACGACCCACCGCCGATGCAGTGAGGCGTCATTTAATTTTAACCAACTTTTGTACTCTGCCGCGGGCGCCCGAGCAATCGTCTCGCGCCCTGCAATGTGTTGCAGAAACTGCTCCGTCGCGAGGAAAGGTCGCGACAGAGAGCTTGTAAGATCGCGTGACGTATGAGCTCCAACACGCCGAGCGAAGAGCTGCGCGATGCCATCTGCGATATGCGCGGCGACGACCTCGAAGGGTTGCTCGACCAAGGCGCCGACGCCAACTACGTGGACGAGGAAAGTGGGTGGGCCCTTCTGCTGTGGGCCGTCAAGACCAACCAGCCGAGAGCCGTGGCCACCTTGTTGGCCCGTGGTGCCAATGTCAACGCCGCCGGTGCGTACGATTGCCCCATGCATTCCAGCACACACCTGTGTAGATCCCAGCGGCAACACGGCGCTGCACAAGGCTGCGTATTTGGGCCACGCAGAGTGCGCGACGCTGCTCTTGGCGCACGGCGCTAGCGCTGACCTCCACAACAAGATGCAGCAGACTGCACGGGACCTCGCACTCCTCTTTGAGAAGCCCGAGATGGCCGTCCTCCTCACACAGTAATGCTGGCACCACGCGTCTTTCTTAATCGTGTATGACGGTGTCGAACTTGCTTTTGAGTACGTGCAGCGCGTAAATGGCTTTGCCGTGGGACGGTGCCAGCGTGAGCACCTTGGTAAACTAGAAAGCCACCGCCGTCACTCCGAGGAGGCATCTTTCGTCGACATACCTTGGTGGCCGCGGCATGCAAGTCCCCCATGTGCCAGTCGGCGAGGCCATGGTTGTACAAGGCAGGGACGCACGTGGGCGCGATCGCGACGGCCGACGAGAGGATGCGCTGGGCGTCGGCAAACTTGCCTTGGCTCAAGCACGCGCTTGCGAGATTGACGCGAATGGTGGCAAACGAGGCGCCTATCGGACGTGACGACGAACGCTACGCAAGTGCGACGGTGTACTTGTGGGAACGTCGAGGGCTAGGGCATAGCTCTCTTCTGCCAGCTCCCACTCGCCCGCTTCCTGGTGCGAGAGGCCGGTGCAGTAGTGGACTTGGATCGTACGCAGGTGCGCTGTCTCTGCCTCGCGCGCTTCGTACGCGGCGCTGAGCGCGGCGCTGTTGTCAACGTCGCGGGGCTGGGTGCGCGTCGCCGTCTGCACCTGAGACGGTGTGAGAAGGTTGCGCCGAAAGTACCGCTGCAGCGTCATGGCTGCATGGTGCTCGAGCAGTGATGTTGGCTTGTGCTTGGGCGGTGAGATACTCTCCTTCGGAACGTCGCTGGGTGCCACCGACGGCCTTGACACCATCGATTTCGTAGGCTTGGACCGAGGTCGCTTGGCCGTGGCTTCCATTGGCAAATGCATGCGCGCAGCCAGTGCTATTGGCTCGACAAAGAGCGGCGCGGCTTTGTACGCTCCCAGCGTCGGCGTCGACTTTGTGTGCGGCTCTGCCAATTGTCGTTTGTTCCCGATGGCCGTGCGTGGGTGGCACTCGTCCGGTGCCCACTGGCGCACGGCGACGAGTGGCACGGTTGTCGCCCGCGGCACTTCAACGAGAGGTGTCTCTGGCCGGTCGCTCAGCGCACAGTCCGGGCTCAAGTGCGGCATCTTGGGCGTTGAGAGCACGCGCCGCAGCGGCGAGTTGGACGTCATCGGCGCTCGGCTTTGCTCGGCGAGGCGGATGGACTTTTTCCTCAGAGCCGGCGTGTGCAAGGGCGGTGGCTCGTCAAGCTCGAACGCTTCATGGCGATGTTTGCTACACGACGTCTCTGACGGTAGCCACAGCGGTAGGCGCTGGGTGGCGCTAACGGTCGGCGGCGGATTTCGAGGCAGCGTCGTTAGAATGACGTCGGGAGCCACCGGCCGGTGGTCGTTGAAGTAGGCTATCTGGTGGTTCTGGTCCGTTTTGTGGTGTCTACTCGTGCATCACGTTGTGCGATGCAAGAGCAGAATGTAGTGCGTACTTTAAGCTCGCTTGCACGACCGACATGTGCAGTTGGAAGTGCTCTTCCTTTGGGTGCAGTGCCATCGTCTTGGCAATCAGCGCCATGGGACACTCCTACATCGTCGAACCGCCCAGATCACTACACGCGCCGTGTCGTCGTAGTGTACCTTGAGAAGCAGCTCGACGTAGTCGTCCGAGTACTTGCAAAAGAGGCTCAGCGCTTGGGCAATTTCCGTCTAAAGCACTTCAAAAGTCAACGCACGTGTGTGCTAGGACGCATTACCTGAAGCGGCGCGTGAAAGCGAAACTCTCGCATCGCGAGCAGCAGCAGCGCGAGGCCACCCAGGGACGCAAACGCTTGGTACGTCGCCGCATCGTCATGCCGGAGGCGTCGAAGGAGCTGGCCAATGCCCTTCATTTGCGCATCAAGACAATAGCGCTGCTTGGTAAGCAGCTCGACAATCGCTGTACATGCAGTTTGTTCGATATTGCACAGTGCAATGTGGCGGCGTGTACCTGGAACGTCCGTGCCCATGTCGCCGTGAGGATCAGTCATGGGCATGGCCAAGTAGGCTGGCGACGCGGTGCGTGAGAGGCCTCGCGTGAGCTTCACGGGCGAGTTGCGTCGGAGGAGTGCGTTCGGGACCTTTGCCGGCGCCGTGTCCTTGGTTTTGGCGGCGGTCTCGAGGATGTCGAGGAGAAACCCCGTGACAGTCGACGCCTCGCGCGTCACGAGGTCACCGCCGGCACTTGTGAGGTCCAGCTTCTTGGGGCTCCGCTTCGACCCGAGGCCCATGAGCCCGCGCGACGACATCGAGTGCGTCAGCGGCATCGCGCCGGCACGAGACGGCGTCCAAAAATAGGCTCTCAAAAGACAATATGTGCACACGAGTCTCGTCACACTTTCAATGATATCAGATATTACGTTGATGTAAAGTATTAGCTCCCCAAGTGGCCCTAACCCATGACCTCGCCGACCGCAAGTAGGACCGCAATCGTGCTTTGACCCTTTGGTGCAACGTCCATCGCCAACTTCCGAGGGTTCGCCTCGTTGCAGGAGCCACATTGCTCAGTATATATGTACGCGTAGCGCAGAGAATCAATGCTCTAGAATAAAGAGTATTGGTTCGTCCTTCGGCAGCGGCTCGTCGTCGTTCATCAGCGCAAAGTTGCTCGGGTCTGTCTCACATTTTGATGGGCTTTGTGGTTATCCGGTTGTATATCCGGATACAGTTTGGGAGGACCAGGGGAGGGGGGCCTATCAATTTCTCTGGGAAGGGGTCGAAATTCGAACGCGGGGCGATGCTGAATCGCCGCCAGAGCCTGCGCCCGCGGGCGCTGGACATCCACTCGCGCATTCGGATCATCCGGTCGGATGAAGACATCGTTATGGAGGA
>NW_012156396.1:515254-523568 GCF_000151545.1 Saprolegnia parasitica CBS 223.65 | reverse complement strand
GTAGTTTGGGAGGACCAGGGGAGGGGGGCCTACCGATTTCTGTGGGAAGGGGTCGAAATTCGAACGCGGGGCGATGCTGAATCGCCGCCAGAGCCTGCGCCCGCGGGCGCTGGACATCCACTCGCGCATTCGGATCATCCGGTCGGATGAAGACATCGTTATGGAGGAAGACGATGGCGCTGCGGGGCCGCAGATCACGTCCTTCCAGGAGCTGGCCGAGGTACGAGACGATGGCCATGGACCGAGGCCGACGCTGCGTAGATGATTGACGACCAGCCGGCCAAGCCGAAGCGCAAGAAGCACATCCCGATCCCAATGAACGCGACTGTCCCCAACTACGAGAAGGAGGTGACCCCGGACTTTGTGCTTCCGACGAGCTACATCAAGATGAGCCTCAACTTCCAGACGCCGGGCGAGACCTCGTCGTCGTCGTCGACCTCGGCGAACGCGGCTACGACCAAGACCGAGGTCGACTTGGAGGTCGAGGACATGGAGTGGCTCAAGGCGCACCCGCGCTACGGCGAGCTCGGCGACCCGCGCTACCAGCTCTCGTACGAGCAGTTTGCCAAGATGCTCGACGTGCTCGAGAAGGCGACCGCACTCATCAACCCTGGCGTCATTACGCTCGCCGAAGCCGACGAAGTCTTCTTCAAGCAGCTGCAGATCAAGACGACGCCGCTCAACCGCGTTGCGACCGACGTGTACAACTACTGGGTCACCAAGCGCTCGGCGCTCAAGCGGCCGCTTTTGCGCAAGTACTGGCCGCAAACGCCCCTCAACGACACGAACCCGCACCTCGTGTTTCGACCGCGCGAGAAGGAGCGCTACAAGCTGCGAAAGCACCGGAAGAACGACATGGAGGGACTGCGGAAGCTCCAGCAGCTGCGACACGACTTTGATCGGACCCGCCACCTCTTTGAAATGGTCAAGCGCCGAGAGAAGCTCAAGCGTATGCTGGTCGACTTTCTCGACGAGACGCGCCGGCAGTCGATCCACGACATGATCGCTGCGGTCGTCCCGAGCATGGGTCCGCGCCACCCCAAGGTAGGAGGATTCTCTGTCTTCCAGCGCTCTCACACCGATGCTGTAGATTCCGACCGAGGAAGACCGCGAAAACAAGCACAAGAAGAAGAAAAAGAAGAAGGACAAGAAGCACCGACGCGACTCGATCGATGGCGAGAGCACGAGCTTGCACGGGAGTCCCGGGTCGCACGTTCTCAAGTCGGCCACGGCTTTGGAGGTCCAACGTCTGCCCGTACCCACATTTATGGACCCACGTCCCATGGACATGGCCGCCGAGGCGCCGCAAGAGACAGATATCGCTGCCGTCGTCTCGTTCCCTTCGTACCCGCCGTCGACTGCGCAGCTTTACGCGACGATGTTTCAGGATCCGCCACAGTATCGATGGTAGGATCCATATTCTACCATATTTACCACTGGCGACAACTCAAAAATTTGTGTAGCCGGTCGCGCTATGGGCGTGGCGGGCGGCTCGTCATGGACCGCATTCCTGTCTACAAGTCGTTTGTTGAATTTGAAGCGCCACCGCTCGTATCCGCTCCGCCCGCGCCAAGTGGCCTCGCCGTCGCCAGTGTGCCAACGCCGACCGCGTCGATACTGGCGACACTCGGCGCCTCCCGCCAGCAGCGCATGGAAGCGATCTACAGCATGAGCGACTCGGAGGACGAGCTCGTCACCATGGACACGGTCGAAGAAGATAAAGTCCGTGCGCTTAAGTACACGCTGGCCATGTAACCCGCAATCCCTTTTATTTGATGTCTATTTCCAGCGCGGCAACGCATTTATTAAGCCGGCGATGGCGCTGTACCGCAGCTTGGAGACGGACGTCACGGCCTTCTTCATTGCGCAAGGAACGATCTTCGAGACGGTCGTCAACAGCCTCGGGGCGCGGGTGCACACCCTCGAAGAGAGACCTGCAGCTGTCGTTGGCGAGGCGAGCTTGGAAGCCCGTGTCGCGCGCCTCGAGGATCTCTGGACATTGCTGGTAAACTCGCTGCCTTCTCGCAACCTACGCTAGCCTCGTGTGCTAGACTCAAGAGGTGCATGGTCTGCGCGCCCAATGCCAAGCCTCCACCGTACGCTTTCTACCATGGATCGACGTGATGGCACCGAATGGCGTAGGGGACGATCACAGCGCTCGTACTTTGACGTCTCGTTCGTCGCTTCCTCGCCGAGAGAAATTATTATGCGTAGAGCCACCAGATCGACGCGCAGTCGACGAGTCTGGCGTCCCATGCGGCACGGCTCGACGCACAAAGCTTGGCGCTGGAGACCCAAGAAGCCGCGCTCGAGGCGCAGGCCATCGCACAAGCAACCTTCATCGACAAGTGCCCGCAGCAAATCCTCGCCGATGCCATGCAAAAGATCACGCTCGGCTTGTCTTCAGAGGAGCTCGCGTCGCTTTCCCAGCAACTCTGTTGCCTGGAGAATGCCCTCGAGCATGCGACGGAGCCCACCGACGAGATCCGAGCGTCGCTGACGCAAGTGCACGCGGACCTCGCCAGCATCCCGACCGACCCCACCGCAACGCCTGACGAGCTGGCGTTGGTGCCAATGGTCGAGCGGCTGCGCAAGAGCCTCGCGCACCTTGGCACCAGCTTGGACGCTCTCGCAACGGTCTCTGCACGCCATGCAGAGACGCAAGGAGTGACGATGATGTACGATGTAGAACGATGCGACACCCGTTATGGATGACGACGAGAACGATGGCGGGGATACGTGGCAGTCGGTGCTGTCGCGGTCGACGTCGACGTCGATCTCCCTCCCCACGGCTTTGGCCAAGCTTGAAAGCGGCAGCATCGCCAAGGAGCTCGAACAGCAAGCGACAGTAGCGTGGCCTGCCATTGCTGTGTGCATCATCAAATGGAAACCTAGCCCATGACACCGCTCTCGCTGCACGAGGCACTGGCCGAGAAGGTGCAGCGGCTGCTTCAAGCGGCGGACGACCAACAAGAAGCTTACGACGCACGCATGTTTGCCGTCACAACAGAGCTTCAGGTGCGCTTGGTCGATGGAAGTCGAGACTCGAATTGACTTTTAGACGCTGCAAGACCACGAACGGGAGCTCGAGGCACAGCTTGCGGCTTGCCCTCGGCAAGAAGACGTGCTGCAGCAGCTTAGTCTTCTCCAAGACAAAGTATTCCTGATCTACGCTCGCACCGACTCCTGGACGATGGATAAGTTGATAGATCGCCCAAGAGACCAACACGTCCTCGTCCCATGCAAATGCGGCGCTGGACGAGCTTCGCCAGCAGTTCCAGACACTTCCGACCTCGGACATGGTCTCGCAGCTCCACGCGTCACTCAAAACCAAAGCGGACAAAGCCGACATTGCGCGGTACGTTAATGCCATCGGTAACCTACGTCGACGATCCTCCTATTAGCTTGCAACGGGACCAGAATGACCAGCAGTCGACCCTCGGCCTGTCCAAGATTCCGCTCAAGTGTCTCTCTTGCGACCAGTACCTTCCGCGGCCCAAGTTTGCGTCGACGAACGAGGCGTGGAATCCGTCAGCGCCAGTCGTGTCGCCCCGCAACACGGTGAACCTTCGACCGCTCGAGGTGCCAAAAAGAGATCGTGCGACCACAGCCAGTGCACTCCGAACAAGCGCCGGCGGTCCGTCCCGCGCGATCGTGGCTGCCAAACTGACCAAGCCGCGCGTTGAATATGTCGAGAACGTTGTCACCAAGCTCGAGAGACACCGTCCGATGACGGCCGAGCCGCGCGGATATACGCTGCAGAGCACGCCGTTCGAGATGGCAATGCCGGGCGACACAACACCCTCTTCGGCGTCGTCGTCGTCGTTGGTACAACCTTTTGTCGATTGTCTGTGGTGCCTGATACTTCCCTTGTAGAGACCACCCACGTCATCGCTGCTCTCGGACAAGCAGCGCTACTCGTTCTATTACCTTGGGAACAACAACGCCAACAACAACACTGGTGGCTCATAATCGATCAACCTTTTTGTTGAAGTGGAATGGCATGGAGGTGAACATTGTAGCGATACATCATATTGAGTTTCGGGCATGTAGTTCAATGGAAATCGACATGTATTGTCCTAAATTAAAGTTTCGCGAAAGGGTTAAACGAAGTGGGAGCAACCCGACTGGATGTACGGATGGTTGATCACTGTCGTCATCGCCGGTCGTTCGGCGGCGTCCAAGACGAGAAGTAGCTCGAGCATCGCGATCGCGTCGTCTGGTATGGACGCAGCGAGGCCCCACGCAGAAATAAGGGCTCGAATGCCGCGCCGCTTGAGAAACATAAAGACATCGTCGGCGGGAGTCGCCACTTCGACGAGTGGTACGCCCGTGAGCAGCATCCACAGCAAAATACCGAGTGACCACACGTCTACTTTGGAAGCGTCGTACGCGCCGCCGTGGTGCATCTCGGGGGCCATGTAGTAGGGCTTGCCGACGGCGGCGGTCACCTGCGCGGGGAGCGCGACAGCAAGGCCAAAGTCTCCGATCTTGAGGTCCCCGTCAGCGTTGACAAAAATGTTTTCAAGCGATAAATCGCGATGGGCCACCCCCGCAGCGTGCACGTGGGCGAGACCGGTCGCGATTTGAGCCAAGTACGCTTTGGCCCGTCGCGGCGAGCAGTGCTGGGTCGGCATGGCCTTCAAGAACGCGTAGAGGTCCCCCCGCGCGCAGTATTCCAGAGAAAAGTAGATGTTCTTGCTGTCCGAAAAGATGTCGTGGAGCTGGATAACCTGCCGGCACTTGGACGCGCGCAGATGCTTGTACGCCATGGCTTCGTTGGCAATCGAGTCGAGAGCAGCGCGCGACCGGTTGACTTGCTTGACGACGTGGAGTTGGTGCGTCGCACGATGACGGCACAGCAAAATCGCGCCGTCGCGTGCTGGTGACAGCGTGGATTCGACAGTGTAGGCCAACATACGATCAAACCAAGGAAAAAATTGAAGTGAGAGGGCGGTCATGGCTCGTCGCTGCGTCAAGAAACGCCGTGTATATCTCGTGCTAAAGCCGCTGCAGCGTCACATAGAGAGGGCCGAAACGTCCACCTCCCGACTGTTGGCGTGAGGTGCGGAGAGCACGAGATGAGGTGTTGTTGCATGGACGCGGATATGGCGTTTCAAGATACGCCGCTGGGATTGGTCCATATCCTTGGACTCGAGCCAATTAAACTACTGGAATTCAAACGGGCGTCGCGGATTGGTGGGCGCAAAAAACTCACCTCGAACGGCGACCGTTGCCCCAGTCGTCATGACCAAGAGGGTATCATCAGCATGATGCGTTGTTACCCCTAAATGCAGTCGTTATTGGGGTTGGATCTTGCGTTGCTGCGTCGATTCTTCCAGTCCCAAACCCGATACGCTCTCTTTGTTGTTAATGAGGTGCGTTCATTCCTTCGGTTAAACTACCTTGATGTAGCGAGTAGCTTCCGTGGAATTGTTCCGAGAGGAGATGGCCAGTGATATGCACGTGCTTAGGAACCACGTGCCATGTTCGGATGACCTTGATGGCGTGTGGTGCGTTGAAGAGTCGTGTCGCTGCAGACGATGCTGCTGGCAAAGTTGCTCGTGGAAGGCACATGATACATATTGTACAAGCAAGGCCATAAACACAAGCTCAGACTTTCGCCTTGGGTGATGACAACGAGGCGTCAATTGAGCTCTACCTTGGGGCCAAGCAGGCCAGAGTACCGATTCGGATTTCGTCGTTGAGATGCAAGACGCACGTGGTTGAAGCCAGCTCCATGGACATACTACATGTAAAGCAATCATACTCGTGTCGCAACAAAAGCAAGCACGTTCTCTCTTCGGTCGAATGCGCCCCCGCGACAATATGACGCGACTGATGTAGAAAAGAAAACACATAGACATCTCTCTGTTGGCAATATACCCTTCTAGTGTAGCAAGTCGATAACCCCCGTCAACTTGTGGCTTGGCGCTTGCCCTCGATGTCCGCCTGTGGTGGCTTGGGCAGTCGGACGTCGCGGCCGTAGAGGCCGTACATGAGCCATCGGTTTTGCTTCTCGGGGTGCTCGAGGAGCCACACCATGCACGCTGCGTACAGACACGTGGCGGCCGAAAGCACGTGCGACCGTGTGAGCTTGCGGCAGACGCCCAACTCTTTGAGTTGATAAAACACCGTGATGAGGCTATAGGACGCGACGGCTTTGCGGATCGTAAAGCGCCGCTTCGCCGGTTCAAAATATTGTGCCAGAAACGGCGTGAGCGTCGCTAACGAGATGGCGACGCGGTGGTTGGCGATCGGAACAAGGCACGAAAAGGTGTACGGGAAGACGTAGTTGCCCGAGAGGAAGAGAATCGACCGCATGTAATCGACCAAGTGCTTGCGCACGTCGATCGGGCGCGCCTTCCACGCGAGCAGCGCGCTCACGACGTGGATCGGAAGAAAGATCTTGGCCCCGCTCACGAGATGCTTGGCGCTCTCGTCGCGAAGGAACGCAGCGCACGATTTATTCGGGTGGAAACACGCGCAGCGCGAGCCACGGCCGGTCCGAATCTCGCGGCGCGTTGCCGCGAGGATCTCGGCCGGCAGGCACGACTGGTAGTCGAGCATCTTGAGCTGCGACGGCAAGATCCACTCGCAGCGGAATAGGTAGATGTACATGAGTCGTGACGTGACGGCGACGCTGGTCGCGTGCTCGAGGAGCGCCGACGCCGGGCAGAGCGCGTACACTTGAAGCGCCGACTCGATGAGCGCATACGAGAGCACAATGTGCTTGTGCGCATCGGAAATGAGCCGGAAGAAGGCGACAGCGGCGAGGCCCGCTGCGACGCGCGGCGAGCGCGCTTGGAGGAGGCGAAAGATACCGCAGCCGGCCGCCAGCGCCGAGAAGAGCGGCGAGGGTGGCGCAGGCCGGCGCGCGCGGAGGCTCGCAACGACGGAGCCTAGGGCGACGCATGTCGCTGCGCCGTGGGCCGCCGACGCCACGCTGCTGCTGCTGCTCATCGTGTGCCCAGAAGTTCCGTCAACGTCCCAACGGCTGGCACGAGCAGTCGAATGGAAGCGGTAATAGTGTATGTTGAAGTTGCAAAAGGTGTATATGTATCGAAATAGTGTGCGACCTAGCTCACATTGCCTTTCCCAAACGTGCCCTCGGGGCAGCGGTACGCCTCGGGCAGCATCGAGCGCTGCAGCGAGTTGAACGCATACTGGCGCTTTCCAATGTTCTTCTCGACGCAGTCCATGCGCACGCCGTAGCTGCGCATGGTGGCCACCGCCCGGCGCGCCGTCGCCGCGTCCACATGGTAGAGTCCCTGCAAGACCCAGCCTGTGCAACATATTGCTGTCAACGATGGTTCACGGTCATGCAATCCATACCTTGCTCGAGCGTGACGCTCATGGCGGTGCGGTCCTTGGCGCTCTTGCAGCTCACGACACGTCCACCATCCAGGCGGCGTGTGAGGTGACCGGCCACTTGAAGGATCTCCGGGTGCTTCTTCTTGACGTACTCGTTCTTGGCCGCCGCAATGAGCGTCGAGAGGTGCTCGTACGCCGCGAGCACGTCGTCTTTCTCAAGTGGCGCAAAGGCCACATACCGGTCCACGAACGTCTTGAGGCTTTCGAGATTCGCGAGGTTGATGAGGTCCTGCACCGTGTCCTTCTGAAGCGTCGACTTGTTGGCGAGCGTCTGCATCTCGTTGATGCCTTGGGTGAAGAAGACGGGCGTGACCGCAATGCTGCGATGGCCAACCGCGAGCCGCTGCTGCAGCTCGACCTGTGACGCGTCGCAGTAAATGCCAACCACGACCGTGAAGCTACGATTGCGATAGATGAGCACACATCCATGTATCAAGGGAAGGTAGCGGCGTGTACCCGTTGTGCTGGGGCGACGAGCTCAGGCGCACCGAGAGGACGCCAGGGACCGCCACGTCGTGCAAGTGCAGATGCAAGGACGTGGCCTTGCTCGTTTGCTTGGGGTGCTTGGCGCACAGATCCAGCTCGAACCGAATGTTGGCCAGCCACGACGTCGCGGCGCTAAAGTCCTGGAGCATCGCCTTCTCCTTCCCGTGGTCGCTGAGCAAACTCTCGACCTGGAAGAGGTACCCGACCGCGTAGAGGTGGTCGAGATACGCGAGGAGCTTCCCGGACGACGGCATCATGGCCTTCTCCAAGTGCCGGCAAAACGACGTGACGAGCGCCGCGAGCGCCTGCGCGTGGCACTCGTCTTCGCGCACCATGAGCGTCCACTCGATCTCGTCGCGGAGCCGTGCTTGTTCGTCGCGCCAGTCGTCCTGGAGACGCTGCGACGATGTCTGCTTGAGCAGCGGCGGCGTGACCACATCGGGCGACACGTGCT
>NW_012156396.1:505032-514975 GCF_000151545.1 Saprolegnia parasitica CBS 223.65 | reverse complement strand
TGCTCGTCGCCGCCCGAGACAAGCGTCGGCTTGAGCTTCAGCACGGGCAGCACCGGGTGGTTCACGACCGTCAAGATGTTCGAGACCCCCGACGCCGACGTCCCGCGCGCTTTGGTGTGGCGGCGGTTCCCAAAAAAACTAAAGCGGCGCGTCAGACTCAGCACGGCGTCGGGCTCTTCTTGCAGAATGCTCGACGGACGCAAGACGAGCGGCTCCTGCGACCGCTCGGTCGGCGACAAGGTCGCAATCGCGTTGGTCGACTGCAGCAAATGCTCCATGGGGCACACGTACTCGGCGAGCACGCGGGGCACATCGAGGTCCATTTCGTACACGAGGAAGCGCAGCGTCGACGGCTTCTCGATCGGCACGTACAAGACGGAGCTGAACCCGGTGCAAAAGCCAAACTGGTACTGCTGGCTCAGCGCCGTCTCGGTAAAGCCTCGGCGGATCCAGTTGAGCGGCGTCTTATGGAGCATCGCCGACGTCCGGCGGCGCGTCGCAGCGTTGTCCATGAGCGACTCGAAAAGGCCGCCGGTGCGCAAGGACGACCGCCGCGGGACGTCGTCATAGTCGTCCCCCATCACCGCGGCGTCCGTGGACTGGTACACTTCAACGAAAGCGTGTGTGCTGGCCGTGGTCGCTTCGGGGAAGTAGAGCTGCAAGCAGAGCGCGACCATGGTGTCGTTGCTGTCGATCGAGCTGAGACGGCTCTTGCTCTGCTGGTGCGCGAGTGACATCTACAGATTCAAATATCCGTCAACACCTGTTGTAAAGAGGAAGCGAGTACCGAGCTGTGGAGTGCGCTGAGGTTCGTGCGCTGCATGCGGAGGTACTCGAACTGCTGGGCTTCTTCGTCCATGTTGGCATCGTCATACTCGCCGCACGCAATCGTCGACTTCCAGTCAATGTCCTCGGCGTCGGCCGTCTCGACGGCCTGGCGCGGCGCCGTGAACGTGTTGAGCGACGACGACTGCCCGCCGAGCTGGAAGAGCTTCGAGTTCCATTGGAGCACGAGAAACCCCATGCACGGAATCAAGGTCGGGCAAAACTCACCGAGGAAGAGCCACACAAGGATGTTGATCTTGTCGTCGTGCAAGTAGAGGTACATGTGGAGCCCATGCTGGATGCCAAGGAAGACCACAAAGCTGAGCACGGTGATGACGAGGTACAGGAGCGCGCCGTTGTAGACACGGGAACTTTCCATCGAGTCCACGGCCATGCCGAGGCCTTGCCGGATGAGGAGCGACCCGAGAAGGCAGACGCAAAACAACACAAAGAAGTGGAGCGCGTGCAGCAAGAGAAACGTCGTCTGGAACCCGCTGGACGAGCTGCGACACGCCTACAACGCGATGACATCCATGTATCATTGTATCAAGTCCACGTACGACGTCGCCGGCGTGCCACCACTCGAGCGGCTCAAGCAGCGCGATGTAATAGTCGTCGGCCGGATTCCGATTGAGGAGGTAGTCGATGTACGTGCACTTGAGGAACGGAAAGTTCTGCGAGAGGTGCCACACCAGCAGGACGACGTAGAGCGCCATCGCAAGCATCCAGCCGCACCAGACTTTCGACTTCATGTGCGCTTGGCGAAACTTGGGGTGGTAGGCCGTGAGCCAATGGATCGCAATCGACACCAGGAGGCTCCAGACCGCCGCGCTGCGAATGTTGTCGAGGACCGCGACAAGAAACGCGACCTCTTGCGTCTTGCCCGTTTTCGTGAGTCGGTTGAGCACCGAGAGCCTACAAAGCCGTCAACATCCTCGAGCCATCGGGTGTGAAGCGTGGACACTACCAGTAGAACTGCATGGCCAGCGACAGAAGCAGCACAAAGAGGACCGAAATGGACGCAATGTCCGTGTACACGGTCGTGCTCGTGACGCCAATGCCATTCTATCGAGGCACGCATGCGTTCCAGCGCTTTGACACTGAAAGGGCCGTACCATGCGAACGAGTACGAGCGCTGCGAGGAACGCGAAGACGTAGAGCACGGCGGCAATGACCGTCCAGAGGCTGTCGGGCACTTGCTGGCTCAAGAGCGCTACACATGAAAGACATGCGTTTACAAGGACAGAGGGATCGCGGAATACGTACGGGGTGCGGGGTAAGGCGCCGCGACGACGCAGCTCGTCGCGAGGAGTGTCTTGTTGGACGTGAACGACATCTCGGTCAGAGACGAGAGGTTCATAAACTGCGTGCCCGCCCGAAGGTACGTGTTGTTGAGGACCAAGCCGATGCGCGGAAACGGCGACAGGTTGGTGTTGTTCCAGCGCAAGTGCACGCAGAGCTCGGTCTCGTTGTATCGAGAGAGCACGACGGGGCGGGCAATCCAGCCATTGTCGTTGACGACGTTGAGCGTCATCGTCGACACGTTGTAGTACGAGGCGGTGTGTGCACTCGTCGCGTCCTATATTTGCACACACGGCGTTGCCATATTGCAAGGAGTCTACCTGGCACGACGACGACTTGAGGTTGATGCACAGCGTGGTTTGCTTGTACGCAATGGCGGCCGGCGGCATCTCAAAGGACGTGATGAGCTGCGCCGGCCGCTCCTCGCTCGCGATCGTGGGCTGCGCGATCGGCGTCGGCGGCAACCGCGGCAGCGCCATGGACGCGACAAGCAGCGTCGGCTTGGTCGAATCCTTGTTGTAGCGCTCGACCGTGATGAGCGCCGTGTCGGCGTACGGCTGGAGGAGGAACGTCACTTGCGAGAGCGTCGTCGCGGCCGACGGCGCCACGGAGCTTGGGACGTACGTCACTTGCTTGGCACTCGAGCAGTTGAAGACCCACACGTCACAGGCCGGCGTGGCCATCGCGCCGTCGATCGCAATCACGGGCTCGGCCACGTACGACTAGAGATGGGGTTGGCAAGATGGAAAGAAATGCGTGCGTACCGCATTATTGAGCTTGAGCGACAAGTAGAGCTGGCTTGCTGCGTCCGACTGGAGCAAGTCGGTGCGAATGAGCAAGAACGTGACGCTCACCGAGCCGTTCGCGAGGACGGTCGCGTTGGGCACATAGAGGTTCGTTGGCACTGCATCTTGATGAGTGCTGGACTAGGACGTCAAAGGGACGTACCGCACGCGCTGTACGGATCGGTGCAGACCGTCGGGTTGGTCGCCGCGGCGGTCGAGAAGTTGGTGTACCGCGTCGTCGGCGGCAGCGGGTTGTTGGTCGTCGGCGGCAGCTCCACGCACGGGCGGTCGTGGTAGCGGCAGACAGGCGAGTCGGCCGAGATCCAATTCTTGACTGTCGTAAAGTTGGTCAAGTCGACCGTCACCGGTGGCAGCGTCGTCGGCGTCGGCGTTGGCGTTGGCGTTGGCGTTGGCGTTGGGGTCGTGATGGTCCCGCTGGTCGCGTTCGTCGGCTGGCCAGCCGCCAAGCCAAGGAGGCTCAGCCACACGAGGCCCTACATACATGCATCGCAGTCGGTGAGCTCGCGTCGTCCTCATCGTCGTCGTCAACGTACGAGGAGCGCTACGGAGGTACGCATGTCGACTCGCAGTCTCGGCGTGTTTAATGATGGCGTCGTGCGTAATGCAGCCACGCCAGAAACTTCGATTCACGTTCTTCGTTACAGCGCTTGCCGGCCGTGTTGGTATTTTTTTCAGTCCGATACATTTCGCAAGGTATATAAATCCATTCGACCGTCCGGGCCTTTGGGTCCATCGAACTTCGAAGCGGCACCAGAAGCCAGCGCCGGTCGGAGCGTCGCGTGGTGGTAGACGTCGTAGTTTGTACATTGGCTCGCAGTGTACAATCCGTCTTTCGTCGTACTATGGGTAATACATAGAGGACTAGAGTACCATTCGGGGCGTCTTGTCGTACCCCGTGGAGAGAT
Source organism: Saprolegnia parasitica CBS 223.65 (assembly GCF_000151545.1). Lineage (NCBI taxonomy): Eukaryota > Oomycota > Saprolegniomycetes > Saprolegniales > Saprolegniaceae > Saprolegnia > Saprolegnia parasitica. The sequence goes on along the minus strand of NW_012156396.1, from coordinate 511,137 downwards.
GGAAAGACCGACCTCGACCTCAACCCACCAACGTGTCCATGCACCGGTGGTCGATACGGAGCTGCCTCGTGCACCACCATGTGTAGCTGTTCATCGGCAGCTTTGACGATTGGGCTGCTGCCTGTGTGCAATAATGAGCTGCTGACCACCGATGCCGACCATACGAGGCCTCTACTGGCGCCAGTGTACTGCTAGTATGGCAGAGCTGCCTTGTGCTCGTCGATTGCCACCGACGGTCCAAGGGCTACACATTGTATAAGATTTCGGCCGGAATCCGCAGCCACACAGTCGCATCACGACCATCATTCGGCATTCGGCAATCGACGAGCCATGACCACGGAGCTCGTGATCGCGTCGACCAACCCGGTCAAGATCCAAGCCGCGCTGCTTGGCTTCCAGAAGCTCTTTCCGGACGTTCCGTGCACGGCGGTCGGCGTGAGTGTCCCGTCGGGCGTGAGCGACCAGCCCATGACGTGCGCCGAGACGCTTGCGGGTGCGCTCAACCGCGCCAAGCGCGCCAAGGCCATCAAACCGAGTGCTACGTACTGGCTCGGCATCGAGGGCGGCGTCGAGAAGTGTGCAACGAATGGCGCCATGGAAGTGTTTGCATGGATTGTCGTGCTTTCGACCGACGTTGCCAAGACGGGCATGGCCAAGACGGCCAGCTTTTACCTCCCGGCCAAGGTCATTGCGCTCGTCGACCAAGGCATGGAGCTTGGGCACGCCGACGATTTGGTGTTTGGCCGCTCCAACTCCAAGCAGGCGAATGGCTCTGTCGGCTTGCTCACGAACGACGTCATCACACGCAGTACGTACTACGAGCAAGCCGTCATCCTCGCGTTCATTCCGTTCAAGAACCCCGACTTTGCCTTTCCAATGCCGCAATAAGACCATCAACTTCATCAACTTGATTCAACCTGATGTGATCAAGGGCATAGAGAAGCCGTTGTTATTATTATAGTAGCTGACTCACTAGAACCGTGCTGCACCTCTGACTCGGCTCCAGTACCGAATAGCCACACATATATTCGCTCAAGAGAAAGGTTGTCATTCTCGACGGATTCAACGCATACCAGGCCACTCGAGGCGGCGAGCTATGACGACACATGAAGTCGGGCGTTCTGACCGGCTCCATGTGCTGCCAGAAGCAACCGTTGGCAACCATCGAGGTTGATGCCGGTAACTCGATGAAGGGCTCGACCAATGGCTGCGCTAAAAAGCTACGCGTTTTCAGTTTTCTGGCTCACCGATGTTGTCGCCCAATGCACATGGCACCAAAGCGTCGACACGCCAAGGACATTAGATTGTGCGATCGCTGGTGGCAGTCACTGCCAAGTGCGCAGTAGTACCGGAAACCCCATCGATGTGAGAGCACATGTAGCCACAGGCTTGGCGAGCTGAAAAGCACGTGCAGCGAGATGTCGCGTACGTCGTTGGCATTACCTTCGCAGTGTACTACGCACGTGGCTCCTCGTGGTCTGAAGCAAGCAGCACGTCATTGGAAGGTGATTGTAGGCCCAGAGCTCATAGGCCCAGAGCACTTGCCTCGTGATGCGTTGAAAGCAAGTTGCCACTGCACAGCCACACCCTCCCAGAGCGTCGTTTCCGAGCGTGGGACGCATGATACCCCGATCTTGATATCTTGGTTTGAACGAGAACAGATAGGGTGGACTTGACACTTCTCTCAGCCGAGCGACGCGTCTCGATAGATAGATGACACCCATGCAATAGAGCACACCTCGATCAGCCAACATTGTGCGATAAGGCGCGATGAAATGACGGGCCTCTTATCCACGCCAGCAAACAAAATATAATGTATTCCGATGCGCTTGTGTTCAGTATGCCACGAGCGAGGTCCAGCAGCCCTACCCCGCGGATATACAATGTATATGTGTCCTCCCTCCTTCCTCGATACAACAACCAAGTGCAACATCGAGGTGTGCCAGTCTAATCGCACACACGTTCAAGACAGTTGTCAACCCGCTGGCTCTGCGACAGATCACAGGACACGAATAGCAACAAGAGATGCCCGTGACCTTCGGCAGCAGAACGACGTACCTCTTTGGCGTCGACGTCAACGGGTCAGCCTTGCCCAAGGAGAGTGGCCCGCCCATCGGACTTGCCCAAACGCACCACACGATGACGATCGAACGAAGCGTCGAGAGGCTCGAGAAACGCCGCCGCCGCGTGCGGAGATTCGACCACACGGAGCGCATTCGCATGCTCCAGACGCTTTACGACGCCAAGACGCTCGCCACCTTTTGCTACGAAGCCATCGACAGCCGCAAGGAGCGCCTCGAGACGGCCGAAGAACTCGCGCAGGCCGAGCGGTGCTTGGCCGCCCGGCGACGAAAGCGGGCCGCCGAGATGGCACCGCCTGCCGCAAAGCGCCAGCGCATGGTCTTCGCCATGGAATACGATGAAGATGAGGACGAGGATGATGAAGACGACGACGAGTAGGCCTTGTTTGGATAGATGTTTGTATAAATATGGAAGGCGAAGACGGGTGATGGTGTGATGCATGAAACAAGCGAATCCTTGATGGCGCCGCGTCGTACCGCAGGGCCCGATGATGGAACGACGACCGATGGATGCGAACCCGTCGTGATGACGTGGGTCGCCCGGACAGAAAAACAACCGCCGGTGCCAAGTTTAGCCGTGACGAGGCGCCAAGCCTATGCACAAAGACATTGCAGCGGCGTCTGATTCAGGCAAAGGTTCAAGAACGCGGATAGAGGAGGGAGGAGGAGAGTCGGCATGTGGATTCGTGGTCTTGAGAGAAGAAGCACCGTACACCTTGCTCGCATGCGCGGTCTTACCAGCATGCTCGTGGTTAATAGAGATGGTCCAACGACCATACTATTGCTGCTCGTGAGAGCAGATTTTTCCAAGCGCAGCGCGCCGGGCCGCTTTTCTAGCCATTCATTGCGTTGAGGTTTCGCGCGCGTCTCGACTCGCTCGACTCGACAAAACAACGACGTCGTTAAACTGTACTATTAATAAAACTAGAGTTGCTATTACGACCTGTGTGAGATTTCTCCAAGAAGCCTGCTGTCGATTGGCAAGTCGTGCGGTGCAGTCCCAGGGACGACGCGGCTGATTGTCCAGGCAACCAGCGACTCGAATAAAATTCGGGACCATCAAATCCGCACGATCGCTTCACTTTTTCAGTATGGTGTGGATGAACTTCCATTTTATTGGCCATGAACCCTACCCCTGCTAGCGTATAGTGGTCACCCCTCTGCAGTAGATAAGTCCGTCGAGATGGATTACGTAGGTCGGCCTTCGCCGCAGCAGCAAGCCGCCTGTAACGCCACAGATACCAAATCGCAGCGCGCCCGAGAGTTGGAAGAGATGAAGAAGACCGTGGCCTTTAGCACCGAGACGACGTTCCTCTTCGGCGTCGACGTCAACGGGTCAGCCTTGCCCAAGGAGAGCGGACCTCCCATCGGTCTCGCCCGAAAGCACCACACGATGACAATCGCGTCTCTCGATGGTATCGTGAAGCGCCGACGCCGCGTCCGCAAATTTGACCACCTCGACCGACTCGAGATGCTCAAGCCGCTCTATGACTCCAAGACGCTCGCAGCCTTTTGCTACGAGGCCATCGACACGCGGAAGGAGCGGATTGAGACGGAGGAAGAGCTCCTGCAGAACGAGCGCCGACTCCAGGCCCGCGCACGGAAGCGCGCCGCCGAAGAGGCGCGGTCGTCGCACGCCAAGCGCCCGCGCATGATGACGAGCATGATGGAGTACGATGAGGACGAGGACGAAGACAGCGATGACGAGTAGATGGCAAGCGTATTGTCGTAGTTAGCCAGTAGAATAAATTATGTCCGTGGACGCCCTTTCTGCGTCAGCTTGTTCGTTGGACCGTGTCGTAGCGACGCACTGGGCTTTTAGCAGCACATACATACATATTGCACCTACAGGTGCGTCCAATGGGAGACACTTGGCAGCCCCATGAAGCCCGTGCTCTCGCTGTAGCTATGATACAGGGGGCCCACACGTATAAGCATCTCGCCTGCAACCTCAGTTCGGTGGCTGTCGTTGATGTTGGCACGAAGGAGGAAGTCGGTGGCTTGCGTGGCGTGGGATATGTCGTTCAGCTGTCAAGTCATCTGGTCCGAGCCTCCCGAAGAGCAAGTGAAAAGTAGCCATAACAAAATGACATCCCTTTGGATTGGGCCATTACTGTCGCAGCTGGACAAAGGGCCGACACAGCGCAGTGAACCACCTCGTCGTCGCTGGCCTCACGAATGCTGCTACGTCAACGCGCTTTCTGGTGCTAGGATGAAGATCGGCGGAGCTTTGTGGTTCACAAAGCAGCCGTATCGACGGCGAGGACATACAAGAGAACATCAATGGACTAGTACGTACTACGGTACTGTCGGTCCATAATAAACCTTCAAAAGTCCGTGGAGCGAACAAAGTCGTTCGTGGAGCAGTTTTGCGACGGCGTCGAAACCTTGCGCAGAGCAAGAACTGAGAACAAAGCGAGGTTCGTTGCGCACGATCGCCGACCTCAATACAATGCAGCAGCCGTCGGTTGGGTGATCGATTCGCGTCAGATCAACAATACGGAGACAGACGCCTTCTCGTTGCGTTCGCCAGCGCGCGTTCTGAGATAGCACACGGCGTCGATGGCCACGAGATTTGCATCATCACAAGTGCTCCTTCGCTGGCTTTTGTTGCGCATTACGCCTCGGCCCTCGCGGTGGTGGCATTCTATTCGCTACCACCCTCGTACCACACCACACAAGCAGCGTGATGATAGAAGCTCTGCACGACCTGTATTCGCCAAACTGCTCTTCCTTCTGACGTCAGGTGTCAATCACCCAAGCACGGTGAAAACCCCAGCGCTGTGACCAGAGCGCTGAAAGGTCAAGAGACGGACCGTGTCACTCGACCACGGTACGCCGACTAGAAATGGCTGCAGGGCATGCGAGTGTACCGTATGGCGTTGACCAGAGGTCATGCCCTCAATGGAGGGAGCAGGTACCGGTAGTAGTTCAAATCGACTCTGCGAGAACGATCCTGACTGCATCAAGACCACCGCACGTCATGTCTACACCCCCATCAACGTTGCTACTGCTTCAAGAAGTTGTAGAGTGATAATACGCCTGCCACTTGTCAGGCGACGTCCGCGGTGGCTGCAGTTGATAGTGTCGTGCAATTTTTCGCCCGAAGAAGATCGCTTGGGACCAAATTTTCAAGCGGCCATCGACAATCCGCTCCAAGCGACGTCTTCAGCCGCCTCTCAAAGAAGAGTCCGTCTCTTGAGTACCAGAAAGTTGGTGGAACCACTCGTCTTTGGTGGCTCCTCGCAGTATGGCCGTGATTTCTCAAGTGGAATGAGATTCGATGCCTTGGACCATCGCGGCCTCGCGTCGTGCTTGTCATAGCGGATCAGGCCCACATGCCAAGCTCAAGAAAATGTGAGAGAGGTGGGACGAAGCACGTCCACTCCCCGGCGCGAAAACACGCTCTCCCACCGAGGCAAGACGAAGACACCTATCTCAACGGCATTATACAATAGGAGCAGCGACGTGTAAGCCTCCATGCTGCGGCCGCCGACGTCGTCCGTGTCGTGCACTTGTCGTTGAACGGGCTCGGCACTAAAAAACGGCCACCCAATCGTTCCATTTCGCGTGTAATAATATTATATCTCGAGGTCGTTGCAGCCCTACCCCTGCACTCTGTATACGTGCGTCCCCTCCGGATGGCATACAAAGCCGAACGCGACGCGCCGTAGGTCGGCCCATGCACAAACTGCACTGCACCTGTAACGTCACATAAATCAACAAGCAGCCGAGGGACCAAGAAGCCAAGGTCACGAGAAAGCAACATGCCCACCCAAGTCACCTTCAGCATTGCGACGACGTTCCTCTTTGGCGTCGACGTCAACGGGTCGGCCTTGCCCAAGGAGAGCGGACCACCCATAGGACTCGCCCGAAAGCACCACAGCGTGACGATCGAACGCATCGAAGACGACGTGGGTCCGCGTCGCGGCTGCGTGCGGAATTCAATCATGTCGAGCGCCTCGAGCTGCTCCAGCCGCTCTACGACGCCAAGACGCTCGCCGCCTTTTGCTACGAGGCCATT
>NW_012156396.1:465584-504932 GCF_000151545.1 Saprolegnia parasitica CBS 223.65 | reverse complement strand
CAAATCGCGCATTGACACGGAGGAAGAGCGGCTCCAGGTCGAGAGCCGCCTCCGCGCGCGGCTTCGGAAGCGCGCCGCCGAGGCCGCGCCGATCGCGAAGCGCCAACGTATGATGCCCCTCATGGAGTACGAAGACGATGACACGAGCGACGAGGATGACGACAGTGATGCCGACGACGAGTGAGAAGGGGCATCGCGAGCTTCGTATTTATAGTGTACTACACTTTAACGGCGGTCATGCCATAACTTATCGAGTCCAACCGTGGGTGAAAATATAGTCAGCCAGCCATGACCGAGTTGCGTCGTCGCAAGCGCTGGGCACCCATGATGGAGTCGCACGTGCTTCAGGACCACTAGTACGTGGCGTTGGTCGTGAGGATCAGCCTCCTCTCATCGTTCCAGACTATACTAGTATGCATCAACGGAGCCTCAAACTTGATATACGAGCCAGGAACCGCAGCAGTCAGTCGAACACAGTACAGAGGGCCAGACCGGCCTTACGCCGATCAGAATCGCGCGAACGATGGACGGCTCTTGGCGAACCGCTCGTCTGTGGCTCCACCGACTGCGATACGGACCGTCTGGCTCGTTTATCGGATGTGCCCACCCCCTGGTACCCTGTAAATGTATGTATCGCACCATGACATCCCTCCAGAGTGACACACCTGTCGCAGCCGCCAATGGCCGCCCGGAACACGTGCCACAGCGCTCTTGATGGAAATCGCAATCAACGTGTCGTTGCTCCGGCAGGCATTGCAAGCGCACGGCGCTTCAGACTATTACGACGATAGGCGTCGATACGCTCGGAGGCTGGGGACGTCAAGCAAGTGCATGCGTAGTACGCTGGCTCCCTGTAGACTGACCACCTGCTGGCAACACGGACGGCCACGAAGATCGGACAAAATGTTGGATGCGGTTGCTGGACGCGGTGCCCTCTCGCGCCATGCAATCCACGACACACACAAGCTCCGACCATCAGTGGCGCCGCAAAAGAATGCGAACGACCCGAGAAGATTCCATTGGCCAGTCATCGTGTGCCGATGGTTGTGGCCACCCCGCGTCCCAGGTTTTAGGATTTTAGCGTCGATCGTCGAGAGGACGAGGGCCATTGGCGTGGGCAGCTCGGCCAATGCACTGCCTCCATGCCATCGACGCGTATACGCTGGCCTGAAATCTCAAAGTCGGATAAATCGCCAGGACGCCGCCCACATTGCTGTTGGTCCAGATCGTAGGTTTCCGATGGATAGTATAGGCTACTCCATTAGGACGCGACAGCGTTGCATGCACGCGGCGCCCCATCGTCGTCGTCGCATCGTCCACCAGGCGCTACGATAGCGACAGAGCCGCGTGGGCGTTGCGGCGCCGCTAGACAGGGCGTTCGCCTGGACGGCCGCGACCCTTTTCATTGGCTCAAATTCAGGTTCAAGATCCTATCCGGATGATCACCCTCCGCTCGGTCTTGCCTTTTGTATAAACTTGCTGCATGACATGCCTTGTGTCTGACCGCCGTCATTGCTGCACAAAACCCGGCAGCGGAAACACGACGGAGCCAAGCACCCGAGCGCGACCAAGCACGCGCCGCCACCGACACCAGAGATCGATACCGACCATGGCTGCTGACTGCGTGATGGCAACGACGACGAGCTGTAGCTACCACGCGGCAGCGAGCAAGGCGAAACGCGTCCAGTTCACGACCGAGACCACATACTACTTTGACGTTGCGTACGGCGGAAGCGCGCTCCCGAGCGAGAGTGGACCTCCCATCGGCCTCGCGCCCAACCACTGTCACCGAACGACGGCCGCTGTCGTGATGTCCGCCACGAAGCGTCGCCACGTGCGCAAGTTCGACCACCTCGAACGCATCGAGCTCCTCAAGGCCGCTGACTACCACGTGAAGGAGATTGCGCAGTTTTGCTTCGAGGCCATGGACGTCCGCAACTCGCGAAAAGACACCCGCGCGCGCCTCAATAAGATGCGAAGGCGCGCTGCCGCCCGGCGTGTGCTCCTCCGACATCGACCACGCATGATGCAGCCTCTCATGCGCGAGAGCGACTCGTCCGACACATACAGCAGCGAGGAAGACAACGACAGCAGCGACGACAGCAGCGACGACGATATGCACGCTTAGATCTTAGCGCCGCAACACCTAATTATCGAATACACAGCCCTTGGAATCATGCAACGACGAGATTATTGGTTGGCCCCACCACGGCCCTTGCGTACTCTATCATAGTAGCCGTTCTTAGGGCCAACGAGAGCTCGATGATAGTGGAGTCTATCCTCGCGACAGTCATCCATGGCAGTGGCGCGACGTCCGGGCCTGCGCCACTCGCCGGCCTCGTGCTCTATCTCGTCCGTTCCAACCATACCATTGGCACCGGTGCTTGCAACAAGATAGCATGTCTTCGCCATTTCCACAGTGTAGACACTGGCAGGCATGCTCGTGTTGGGACTGTGGCTCGCTCGCCGGCCAGCCACGGGAGTCAGTGGAGCTCTGCAGTGTGAGCTCTGCGATGGATCCATGTCACATTTCCGCTGAACCCGCGACGTCTGGCGGCTACAGTAACGAACGCTCCCGTCGATTGGCCAGGACGCATGTCCAGCCGGCGTCGCTGCGAAAGGCCCGCGCGTCAGCGTCAAAAGAACTCGCGCCGGGTTTCCTTTTCTACGAACTGGCATCGACCGGATCTCTTGTGATTGGCCGGATCAAGTTGCCGCACGCGGAATAAAAATGCACGACCGGTCGCTATATTTAGCGGCCTATTTTTTATATTGCGTCTGGCTAAAAACACGCGCATCGCCAGCACTTTTCAACTCTTTTCAAGTGTATTTTTCGTTGATAAATTTATCGGATCTTAACTAAACAAGACCCATGTGCGTGTAGAAAGTGCGAGTCTCAGGCTGCTGCCCCACCCGGCTGAACATCATTCAACGGTAGAAACCAGCAAAAACTGGAACTCGGAAAATCTCAACCTGGCGTCGTTACGCTCGCAGACCTCAATACGCAACGAACCCAACAAGCCACCGATCGATGACCAACATGACCATGACGAGCTTCCCAATCGAGGTGCTCGACGACCCGAAGGACCTCGCGCCGCCGGCGAGCCCGCTCAGCATCGACTGCGACCTCGTCGAGCTCGTGCTCGCTGCCGCTGCCGAGCAGCCACCCAAGCGCGTCCACTTTGGCACCGCCACGACGTACACGTTTAACGTTGCGTATGGCGGGAGCACAGTGCCAAAGGAAGCTGGCCCCGGCGTTGGCATGGCACGGTACCATTGCGACGTCGCTTGCTTCGAGCTCGGCACCTCCAAGGTCTGCAAGCGGGGCCGCGTCCGCAAGTTTGACCACATGCAGCGCGTCGAACTTCTCAAGAAGGCGCACTACAGCGGCCGCGATATTGCAGACTTTTGCATGGAGGCCATCGAAGTGCGCAAGTCGCGCGCCGAGACGGCGGCCGAGCTCCGGCGCAAGCGCAAGCGCGTCGCAACACCTTGCGATGCGCCGCAACCCAAGCGCCTGACGCCAGACGCTTGCTGAGTGACGATACCAGGATGCACAAAACGAGTTATTTATTGATTGCCATGACGCAGTATTAACTTATGCCCATAACACGTAAGAAGCACTGTTTATAGTCCACCGTCTCGTCTCCTCCTCCGTACACGCCTCCATCGCACATGCCGTGCTGTCTAGCTACCAACGTGCATCATGCTTACTATCAACTAGAACGATCATCGGCGGGGCGGCCTTGCTCTGACTTCGCCGGTTGTAGCAGCGACAGCCCATGCGTCGAAAAATGCAAAAAAATCCAATCAAGTTGACAGCCACTCTATTTCAACCAATCGCAGCGCATGATGACGGACCATGCATTGTGATTGGCCAGAGCGTGTGTAACGTGGACGAGACTAGACTTGGAGACAGTGCCACGTACCCAAGAATTAAGCAAGCAGTCCTCTGCCGCTGGCGCCCTTGGATCGCCCACAGTGGTGCCATAGCGATCGTGCGGCGCTTCTCTTGGTAGCGCTCCTAGTCTAAGCAGCTACGCGTCGTCGCACCTCGGTCTGCGTGGTGATTTTCCTCAGTTGATGCGACGTTGAAGTAGGCACGGTACAAATTTCACCTGGGTGGGAGCGGTGTCTGAAATCAGAGTCCTCCGCACACACAGAAGCAATCAATGTTGCATGATCTTTCCCTTTTTCAAAATGGCAGGTCGTTCACAAGAAGGACGTCGACCGCTCGACGATAGCAACAGGTCAAACATCCGACTCGAGGGCTTCCATATCGCATATCGACGCACGTGGAGTTCGAATTTTGCTATCGTCGCTCCTTATACCTTTTCTTCTTCTTCTTCTTCTACTGCACCAACTTGGATTGTGCGAAGCGTCGGGATGCACTTTAAGGCGGGTCGTTTTCGAAAGATCTACCAAAGATCGCATTTTGCCCCACACGACACGATGCTCCCGGCGACGGCGCTGAGCTGGCAGTCCAACGTCGACATCCCGATGCGCCGCATGATGATTCAAAAGCTCATGTGGCTCTTCCAGCACCAAACGACGTTTGTGCAGGCCATGCCACCACTCGATGCTCGCCTACCGTCGCTCGTGCGCCGCCTCGAGCTCGCGCTGTACCTGCGGGCCGCGTCTCTTGACGAGTACCTCAACGAGCACTCGGTACAGCGCCGGGTCCAATCGCTGATTGTCGCGCTCCACCACCAAGCAATCTTGCAGTTTGCCGCGAGTCCGAATGCCCCAATCGCATTTCACATATCGGCCACAAAACGTCCGCGCAACGACGACGATGGTGACGACGACGAGGCGGTGATGCACCGCGCCAAGGCCCCGCGCAGCGCGCCAAGAAGCACGTTCTTGCTCGACAACCACGAGGACGTGCTGCGCAACGTGTTTTCATTCCTCGACGGACGAACGATCTTTGCATGCATGCGCATCAACCGGTACACGGCGACGTTTCTTCCTTCGTGCGTTCTCTATTTGCATGTCCCCGTGCACCACCTCTGCGGTCGCGCCAACTACAGCACTGCACACGCCTCGAGCGTCTCGATGTCTTTAACGCAACCTCAACCGAGCCGCCACCGTCGTCGTCTCAAGCGAGCGAGCTCGTCGTCCTGCAACTCGCACGCGCCATGGCCCAGAGCGAGCTGCCCAACTTGCGCCGCCTCTCGCTGCACGCTACGTTTGTCAACACACAGGCACGCAACGGGACGGCTGCGCTCTGTGCGGCGCTGCCGCAGTGTCCACTCCTCGAAGAGCTCGTGCTCGGCGGCAATGCTCTCGGTGATACTGGCGCCAAAGACGTCGCCAACTGCCTCCTGCGGCAGCACTGCCCGCGCCTGCGCTTGCTGGACCTTCGTCGCAATTACATTGGCGAAGGCGGTATGAAGGACTTGGCCGTCGCCCTCGCGACGCAGCACGCGTCGCCGCTGCGCTGGCTTCTTCTCGGCAGCAACATTGCATGTGACGGCGCCGTGATGGCTCTGGCATTGGCGCTTGAGAAAGGCCACGTGACGCAGCTCGAGTTCCTTGGTCTCGAAGACAACTTTGTCAACGTCGACGGCATCCACGCACTCGCGGCGTCCTTCCGAAAGGGAGCGTGTCCAGCGCTCAAGGAGCTCTGCATCGGCGACAACATCGTTGAGAACCACATCATCCAAGACGTGTTTGCCTTTGCCTTGCAAAAGAAAGCCAGTAGCTAGACCGGATGATGAATCGATCGTGGGTAACGAAATGCAATGTTGATGTGATTTGCGTACGACCGCTGCTGCATCACGTGCCGAAATGACGCTTGAACCACGCTGCGAGGCCGGTGGGTGACGAGCTACTAACGACATGGTGCGGCGCGAGGCTGCACTCGACGATCCGCGCTTCCAGTGTCGTTCGTTCGGTCGCTGCCACAGTGACAACGCTGCAGGCCTCCGTGTTCCCAGCAATATCCAGCGATCGCAACGAAGGATCAAAGACATGGCGCTTCCAGTCAAAGAGAGCGTCGCACCACGCTTGAGTCGCCTGGAACGTCGCGGCCGCAAAGAGGTACGTACGGATCATGCCTGACGTCGCCTGGTACGGCTCGAGATCGACCTGAAAGCGGCAGGGCACAAAGCTGCCGTTCTCGCCATACGGCACGAGCTTGACGCGAAGCTGGTGGTCCGTGAGCGGTATTTCGTAGCGCAACGCATCGGTGGCGCGGTCAGCAGACGCATAGAGCTTGAGGAAGCCTTCCTCCAGAGCGCCATAGACAAGCTCGCCAATCGAGGTGTCTTGCGTGTCGAGGTAGAGCAGGTAGCCTTCCATGATCAAGGCATGGCGGGGCGACCCGAGCTGCGCAGGCATGGGATCTTTCGATTTTTTGGCGATCGCAATATTTTGAAGCTTCTTCTCTCTCAGACTCGAGAAATGTATTCGCGAGAAAAAATATCGCCACCCCGCAACTGCAAGTACTGTCTCATCCGGATACGCCGACGACGAGGCGCGTCACGCTGCCACGTCATTACATGCGCATCACGCTGCCACGTCATTACATGCTGAACGGGAATGGTATCGCGCACGCCCGTGCTTCAACTCGCCACGATACATTTAGCGAGCGCTCGCCTTCGCGCAAGTTACACCAGCGCCAATGTTGGCGCCGGGCTGCAGTATCCCAAAAGCTCCCTCACTGCGTGTGGAGCTTGGATTAGGAAGGCGTCGACTGCCGATGGCAGCGGTTGCGGCGAGGGAATTAAAGTCATGCCGATCAAGGACGTGCGCTGGACTTGTGCAACGTGCGAGATTCGAGCTTCCTGAGCGGCGATTCCGAGAGATTATACCAGCGACGACGGATAAGTGAAGGTGGCAGAAGCCCCGCAGGTCAAATGTGCGATCAGAGTCGTACATCGCAGACGTTGGTCTTTTCGTACTGAGCGTGGGTTGGCTTGTCCTAGCGTCGCAGATTCAGCCTTCTGCGGCATCCGAGAACTACTAGTGGTGGCAATCAACAACCAACGCCGTCTCTGAGAAGACTGCGCGCATTGAAGCCCCGACGTTCGATATCCGGATAGTGCGCGCGATCGCTGGCGTATGCGGATGAGACGTCGGATTTGGGTGTGGAATCGTCATCATGGCCAGCAACGGCCGGGCGCGTCCACGGGCCAGTGCACCTGGCCGATTGCATGCGCTTCCCGCAGCGCTCTACCCAAGCAAAGGACCCTCGCAGTATGCATCGCATGTTGGCCCGCCCCGGCGCTCTGTTGCAGCTTCCACGAGAGGAGGCCAGGGCCGACATCGCCCGGACCAGTAATCGCCGGCTGGCACCGAGGCTTGAAACCCGTTCCCTTCGTTTGGTTGCCTGCAAACGTACGATGCACGCTGATAGCTGAGGCAGGGGTCGTGCTTGTGACGTTGTGACAGCTACTTGACAACGACGACGACTGGCGAAGCGTTGAGGTGCCCATTCGCCCACACAACGTCCAAGAGTACAGGCAAACGATCTTGCGATTTAACTTAGGACGAGATAAATTACACGGTGCTGGATGGTCATCAGGTTTGCATGTGCAGGGTCGTCTCTGGCGTCGACGTCGGGTCGGCCACACAGCGGCGCTTGGCGCGGTCGTGGCTCGCTTGGAGCTTGCGTTTCCGGCGCAGGGCCGTAAGCTCCTCGTGCGTCTCCATGCGCGACTTGCGCACGTCAATGGCTTCGAGACAGAACGCCGCGATCTCGCGTACGTCGTACTCGGCGTCCTTGAGGAGGGCAATGCGCTCGAGGTGGTCGAACTTGCGCACGCGGCCCGCGCCGGTGCGGGGCATGTCGTTGATGCACGCAGTCGTCGCGGCAAAGTGCGTTGGCGCGAGCCCGATGGGCGGTCCGCTCTCTTTCGGGAGCGAGCTCCCGCCGTACGCAACGTCAAACATGTACGTCGTGGCGGTCGTGAACGCGACGCGCTTGGGCGGGCGCGCGCTGAGGAGGCGCTCGACCGCGAGGAGCATGCAGGCCATCGAGTCATCGGCGAGGTCGGCGCGCGGGCAGTCGACGCACGGAAGCACTTGCATGGCTTCAGGAAGGCTGCGGGCTCGAAAGAAACTGGTTGCCCTGCGGCGTTGGCTCCTGGTTTTGGTCAACAAAGACCTGGGGTCCGACGGGATGTCATGTTGAAATCTTGCTCTATTTAAATCATTATACTACAATTTTCAAATGAAAAAGCACAAACGATAAAAATGCGCGGGAGGGCGGATCCACCACCCTGGTGCTTTCGATAGAAATTGAGCTCAGGCGACGGGCCAATCAAACGGCCGCGGGCTTTGGCGCTTGGGCTATTGCAGTATGGCGAGAACCAGTCGTGCCCTGCGCCCTTGGCCATGAGCGAGAGCTCGCGGACTGTGATCTCGTGGCGGTGTACTGTATGTGGACGCTCGCGCTGCGTTGGCGTTAAAAGTACGGTGGGTAGGGACACGCTGCCGTGTCTTTGCGCCTGTGGTAGGAGCACGAACTAGTCCGACGCAGCGGCGAGCGACCTTGCTGAATGTAGCAAGGCTGCATCAACCGCGATCGTTTGTCGAGTCTGTTGACACACACACATTCCACGCAGGGGCAAAATGATGTTGATGGTGGTGGAGCAAAGTTGATAATGGTCGTTGATAATGAATAAATACTCTAGGACGTCGTGGGCGTCAGCAATCGCTCTCATCGTCGTTGTCGTCGTTGTCGTCGTCGTCCGACGCCTCGTCGTCACGCCATGGGCATAGTCGCCGGCGCTTTGCCAACGTCTGGCACAACGCAACGCGCTGCTTGCGCTTTCGGTGCGAGTCGACGCTGGCCGCGCGCGAGTTGCGAACTTCCATGGCCTCCAAGCAAAAGACCGCAATGTCCTGGACGTGGCACCCCGCCCGTTTGAGCAGCGCAATGCGTTCCAAATGTTCGAACTTGCGGACCGTCTTGGTGGGCACTTCGTTGTCGGCGTCGTCTTCCCAAAGCTCGCGCAGATCCGTTGTTGTGAACGACGAGTGCAGGCGTGCGAGGCCAATGGGCGGCCCAGAGCTGGACGGGATTGCACTGCCGCCGTAGGCGACTGCAAATTCGTACGTCGTGGCGGAGCTAAAGGCCACGCGCTTCCCGGCAAAAGCACCGAGGTCGCAGTCGACATGCAGCGGCGATGCTGTCGCCGCAGCACACGGTCGCGCCAAGGTCGAGAGTCGAACGGCCATCGCAGCGGGGTCGAGGCGCTCTAGCGTGTACTTTTGTAAGTGGCACCGGTTGCCGTGGCAACATACAAAAAACGACATCTGGCTGGAAATGACGGTGGTCAGCATCGTGCAGCATGTCATTTGCTGTTTCACTTGATTTTAGTATGCAAATGGGAGGGGTTGTCGTCAACGGTGTAGATTAGAAACACCCAACCAAAGCATTGCGTGTTGGGTGGCAGCTGTGTAGCCTCCGGCGTTGCTCTTCGACGCGAGACACAAGTCGCTCTAGGTTCCGGGTGCTCCATACCTTGCCACGATCATGCGCTCGGCACTCGTCGTCGGGACGTGGCCCATTCAAAGAGTGGGACCGACGTATCTGAGCGGCTGCAGTTGCGTGATTTCAGCACCAGCAAGGTTCAACATGGTTGGCCGTTTTGGCGGCGCCATTTTGGCCAATAAGATCGCATGGTCGTGCCGATCGCAAGCACCATTTTTGGGCGCGGCCCGGAGCATTTCCGGAGGCCGACACATTTTATGGTGTTTTGTGACGTTATAAAATCCAGGCCAATACAAGTTGCGAGTGCAGATCCCCCGTCTGTCAATGAATTGCGTCGGAAATGAGCATTTAAAAAGGACGGCCGAAGCGGTGTTTGTTCATGCGAGAACATGAGTACATGTAAAATATACTGTGTACTTCAACCTCGCGCAGAGGCGAGACTACGTCAATATGCTCGCTTTCGAGAAAGGTAGTTGCAATGCAAGCACGACTGCGATGAAGATTCCGATACGTGTGGATCGGCTTCAGCCGGAGGACGAGCGGCAAGCTCCAGGCGAATCGCAAATTGGATGACCGCCAAAGATACCGACGGCGTGGTCTGGGACACGGCGCGCCTGCGTGGCACCCAAGACGGCCGGAACCACTGGCCGCCGATTAGATCGTCGTCGGCCGGCGCACCATCTTTTTACGCCAATCGCGCGGTAGACTGTAACGATTTGAGCCAATCCACATTGCATAAGAACACTCGATGCATGTGATTGGCTATAAAGATGGAAATTCAAGGTGTTGCGCACGACGGTGTCAATGTTCGATTTGGCCGACAAGTCACCATGGCGAAGCTCCTGACCCGCTGGCAAACGCCCAAGAAGAGGTCCCCGAAGCAACTCGAGGAGGACCTCCTACGCGAGCGCCTCGAGCAGCTGCGCATGGAGCACCTCAACATCCTGTCGCCGCCCGACGAGAAGGCCAAGAAGGGCCGCTTCAAGCTCTTCGCTAAAGACGAGCCAGAACCGATGCTCGAGCGCCGCCGCAGCACAAGCGTCACGGCGCCAGCCTTCATCAAGAACGCGTTCCGCTCATCGTCCGTCGGCAACAATCCTGATGACTCTTCGCACCTCGAAGGCCATGACGACGAGGCGACGCTGGACATGCTGCACGCTGACCGCCGTCGCAGCGCGAGTCTTTCGTCGAGCTTCTTGAAGAACCCGTTCCGATCCAACTCGATCCCATCATCACTTCCGTCAACAGCCGACGAGGACGATGACCTCTCTGCGTTTCCGATCGAGCAAAGCACGGCCGACGAAGACCCAACCATGGAGCGCCGGCGTGGCCTCTCGACGTCATTCTTGAAGAACCCATTCCGGTCGTCGTCGCCCGAAGACACGGACGACAACTCGTCTACGTCGTCGCACCCGAGTACGATCACGTCGACGCTCAAGAAGGTCTCGCGCTCCTTTTCCCGAGCCATGTCCAAGTACGCTTGTATGCACCTCCAACCCTTTCTCATGTGGTCTGCATAGGAACCTCGACGTCGTCATCCCGGGTGGCCGGTACGTTGGCGAGTCTGTCCATACGGCGGCCGGCGCCGGTGTTGTGACCGAAGTCAAGCCGGACGGCAGCGCGATCGTGCGGCTCTGCAACACGGACATCGTCAACTGCTCGTGTGTCATCGTCGAAGCCGACGGCGAGATCGAGCCGCTCTCTGCTTTGCCCGGCGACTTTGTACTACTGACGATGGCTGCGTGTCTATGCAACTCATGGACGTCGTAGGTCTTTACGCACGTTGGGCCTGGCACGGTGCTCTCCTATGACCCCAAGCTGCGCGAGTTTCAAGTGGACATTGCCGAGGAGACACATACGATCGCTCCCAGCGACATCATTGCGTCGAGCGAAGCCAACGCGGACGACGACGACGTCGACGCTTCGCCTACGGTACGCGTCTTGGCGCATGGAACGCGCCTCGTATAATATATCGCAGGATGCACCAGGAAAGCCCAAGTCGACCACCAACGTGGCCCTCGAATTTGCGCTGCGCGCCTCCAAGTACCTCAAGCCTTCGACGACGACAACACGCTTCAAGTACGCGGTGGGCCAGACCGTCTTGACAACGTTTGGCGACGGCACGATCGTCGAGGTCGATTTCCAATCGTTTCCACAGGCGACGTGAAGGCTCACATGTGGGCATGTAGATTCGCCCGTGTGACCACACCTACGTCGTGCAGTTTGCTGCCTTGAGCATCGGCTATGTCCAGGAAGATGCCGTGAAGGCGCTGCTCAAGGCCAAGACGGGCGACGCAGTCTCAACGCGTTTTGGCACGGGTGTCGTGGCCAGCGTCGTGGACGAGAACGTCTTCATCGTACGCGTGGACCATGAAGACATGTACGTGCACGCGACCGACCTCCAGCTGGCCAAGACCAAGACGTCGCCGTGGAGTCTCCGCAAGAAGGCGCCCGCATCATAGAGGCCTCTATTCTATCTAGCATATATATATGTATTCGAGCGTTGATCGTCTTCGTTGTATTTGTTGGCTTATAAGTATGATCAGGAGAGAGAATGGATAGGACGACATACGGTGGACGAGGCAGTCTACTTCTTGGCAAAGCTCACCTTGAGGCGCTCGTTGGGCGTGAGCTTGAAGCCGTTGAGACCTTGCAGCGCAATCGCAGCCTGTGCATCGTCCGTGTACTCGACGAACGCAAGCCCCTTCTTGCCCGGCACCATACGCACCTCCTTGAAGCCGTGGTACTGCTTGAAGAGCATCGCGAGCGCCTCGTCGTTGCACGCCTCGGGCACGTCTTGCAAAAGAGGATCTTGTGCGGCAGAACCGGCCCCGAGTTGGACGAGCCGCCACCCGCCTTGGGTGCCTTGTGCGTCTGTGCAGGTTTCTCCTTCTTCTCCTTCTTTTCCTCCCGCTTTCGCTTCTCGCGCGGCTTGGCGTTCGGCTCGCGCTGCGCAATGAGGTCGTTCTTCTCGCGAGCGAACTGCACGTTCATGGCCTTGCCGAAATGCATGGTGCCATCGAGCGCGCGCAGGGCCAAGCTGGCCGCGTTCACATCTTCGAAGGTAACCCATGCCTGGCCGCGTAGCCGGTGGGCCTTCATGAGTAGCACCTGGAGCACCTTGCCATGCGCCGAGAAGAGGCCGTAGAGAGACTCCTTCATGCGCGGTTCCTTGATCTTGTCATCGAGGTTCCGCACGTAGAGCGTCTCGTTCGGGAGCGCGGCTTCGTTCGGTCGGGCCTCGGCCATCGTGCAATATGAGTGGAATGGCCCGTGGGAAGCTTCGTGTTTGTATACCACATACTCCAGCCCAGTATTTTACGAAAGCAGCCACAAATCCGCCTAAGTGCGCTTGGCTTAAACACGATCATCTTGATTAAGTACGGTTTTGAGATCTTCCAAAAGGCACCCAACGTGGCACCGCAGTGGACGACGATGCGCGCATGACGCCAGCGAGCGCAGGAAAAGTAGATCCAAGATCTTAGTGGTACCTTATACTCCAACCAAGCTCGACCGTGCAATGTTGTCTCTCCGACAAGAAGCGATAGTCCTACGCAGCTGTCGACCACGATGTGTCGAACGGTCCGCCGAGATGGACGCTGCCCACGCACGTCAGCAGCGCCATGTCGACCTGATTGCAGGTTTGTGGGTCAGCGATCGTGTTGAAGGAAAACCCTATCCGGACTCGCTCCTACACAGTATACATACTCCTCTTGCTATCAGTGTGTGTGGCGAGAATCCCATGGGCGTGACAGTGCTCGTGACAGGTGGCTCGGGCCTCGTCGGGCGGGCTGTCCAAGAATGCATTGCCTCGGCGCCAACGACCGATGAGACGTGGGTCTTTACGCAGTCGAGCGAGGCCGACCTCACCGATCTGGCGTCGACGCGGGCGCTCTTTGCCCATCACAAGCCGACGCATGTGCTGCACTTGGCCGCTATGGTCGGCGGCCTCTACCGCAACGTAGCCCAGCCCGTCGACTTTTTCATGCAGAACGCGCGCATGAACGAGAATGTGCTCCAAGTCGCCCACGAATGCAACGTTGCCAAGGTCGTGTCGTGCCTCTCGACGTGCATCTTTCCCGACGCGACGCCGTACCCGATCGACGAGACGATGCTGCACAACGGGCCGCCCCACGCCTCCAATCTCGGGTACTGTCTCTCTTTTCCCGAGTGACTTCTATCGCCCGTACTACTAGGTACGCGATGGCCAAGCGCAACATCGATACCCTCAATCAGTGCTACGCGCGGCAGTACGGGCGCTGCTTTACGTCCGTCATACCCACCAACGTCTACGGCCCACATGACAACTTCCACCTTGACGACAGTCACGTCATTCCCGGTCTCATTCACAAGTGCTACATGGCCAAGACGACGCACACGCCGTTTGTCGTAAGTGGTACGGGCGCGCCACTGCGGCAGTTTATCTACAGCGCCGACTTGGCAACGCTTCTCGTCTGGGTTGTCCGCCATTACACCGAGACGACGCCGTTGATTCTCGCTGTCGACGCTGGCGACGAAGTATCGATTCGCGGAAGGCATCGCTGCCGCCTTGCAATTCACCGTATGTCAGCGCTGAATGACGTGCTCCTGTGCTCTTGTATGAACGTTCCTATTAGGGGAACCTTGTGTTTGACACGACCAAGGGCGACGGGCAGTACAGAAAGACCGCGAGCAACGCCAAGCTCCGATCGCTGAGCCCGGAGCTCGGTGCCTATCGGTTCACAACCCTCGAAGCTGGCTTGCAAAAGACGACCACGTGGTTCCTCGACAACCTCGCGACGTGTCGGCGGTAACGCGCGTGAGACGACGGCGAGATGCAAGAAGATCTATCGAATACAGCTACACTTTCGTGCAGCCAGTACTATTCTTTTGGGAAAGGTCTGCTCGGCCTTTTCCCCTGAGCACGACGCTGGCATCGATCTCGCCGATGGGATTTCTTACACCACTTGATAGACACGGCGGTGGTCAAATACCCACTTGAACCTACATGTAGTCAACGCGCCAGACGTTCGCACGTCTCGACACCTCGTGTCCATGCCGAGTCGCTGGTCGTCCTGGATCTCAACTGCAGGGTGGATCGTCTATCAGGCTGTCGCTCCCAGCCATGCAAGCGTCTCCTGAGATCGCGCCGAGATGGCGCCAACGCCGCGGCTGGGTTCCGTTAAGCGCCGAACCTTCCTCGAAGCTTCCTCGCGTCCAGTTCGGATTCAGGATCTCGTCCACCCAATAAGACGCGATGTATACTGCCGGAGGTAATAAAATACCTGCCAAAAAGCCTGTAATTTAATTTCAACGTCCAATCCGCGTGTCGCAGGCCGGCAGTAGACAGTGCAACTGTCGCGACGGCCAGTTGGCCTCGCATTTCCCATTCTGTCGGCCGCCTCGGATGACGACTCGAGTGACGACGACGACGACGACGACGCAGCTCTGCATGGCCGAGCTGCCAAGCTTCGAGACGTTTGCGCGCGTCGTGCACATCGAGCTCGACCGCGTCCGCGGCGAAGAGGAGCAGTTCTTGCGCTCCAGCACGGGCCTGAGCTCGACCATGAAGGACCTCGGACACACGTATGGCCGCAAGTACTTTCGCTTTCTCCTCGGCGACGCGATTGCCGCGCTCGGCGGCCTCCACCGCAACCAGATCCTTGCCTTGGCCAAAGATGTCGTGCATCGCATGGTGAGCTCCCTTGACGACCATGCGCCGTACCGCCTCCGCCTCAGCTGCGCGTACATCCTCGATGAGTTCCACGCCGCATTTCCGCAGTCGGTGCGCGGTTCGACGATCGTTGTCGGTGGGTCGATCGTGCTTCGCATCGTGTGCCCCGCGATCATCAAGCCTGAGCTTATTGGGTTGCCACCCCTCGCCGCGACCGCGCTCCCGAACGCGATTCTGCTGGCCAAGCTTCTCCAGCACTCGATGCGCGGGACCGAGTTTGACATGGCCTCGGACGACCTGTACTTTGCAAAAGACTTTGTCGCGGAGACCAAAGAGCTCTTCGCGGGGTACCTCTCGGCGTTTCCGTCGACCAAGAAGACGGGGCCCATCGACAGTGACTGCGACGACGAGTTGCTCGACACAATGGTGCTAACAGTCGACACGCGGCCAACACGTCGGGCTTCGACACCGACGCTCGAGTCGTCGCCGAGCCCAAAGCGTAAGTTTAGCTTCCGCAAGCTCTTCCGCAAAGAGTCGTCGTCGTCGGCGCCGTCGCCGCGCAAGAGCCACGAGTGCCGGCACTGTGGCCGTGCGCTCTGAGGCAACCCGACCCCTAATTTAATCCGCCAAGAGACGTATTTATTCCTACCTATTCTCAGAGTTGAACGTTCCCCGAATGTGCGCACCTGGTTCCGACAAGGTAGACAAAGCAACTCGACTGGGTGTTTCATCTTCTTGGATCAGTGTCGCCAGGCTGCGCATGACGCTACACGCGTGGGTGGTGTCACGCGTCTTGCCCCCGATCTTTTACCCCTATCCTCAGCGCAACACCCGAGTTTGCATAGCTGTTTGCATCATGGTATTACGTCACTTTGCACGAGTAGACGCTGTCAAGTGCTGAAGGAGTGTGACGCACGCAGCAGCTACTAGGAGGTCCGTGCGGTAGAGCCGCACGGACCTCGGCGATGATTTTACAACCAATTTGAAACTAATGGGGCACCTCAGAGGGTATCCTAAATTTAGTTTGTGCTACGGCTGTACGATGGACGACGCAAGCCGTGGCAACACCAAGCCTCGGTCGCCGGCGGTACAGCGTCGGTCGCCACACATTGTGCAGCTCTCTCCGCGCCATGGATCGACCAAAGCAAATAGCGTGGCCAAGCCGTCGGCGGTGCCCGAAATCTCGCAGGACGAGTACTTTCGGCTACTGCGCAAGACCGATGTGCTCGGGTACCTCCTCCGTGTCAACGACGACCTCGAGACCAAGGAAGCGCGGCTCGAAAGTGCCGAAATCGACAACGCCAAGCTCGCCACCGTTCAAAAGTATCTCGTCGTCGAGCACGAGGTGCGGTCGCTCAGATCGACGCGAAGCTGACGAGGTTCTCAGATGCTGAAGGCCAAGTGGCATGAAATGAAGCGGCTCTTCACCGACCATCTCAGCGAATTAACACATGTGTGCCTCGAGGAAGAGGCCTTGCGAACGGGCCACGCGGCCGTACGCACCTCCACCATGCATGCACGAATGGCGATAGGGGTCGTAGGCAGCGGCCAAGGCATTTGCAGGAGCCCAAGGCCATGCTCGCCTCACCAACGACGTCCACCGCGCAGCCAAAAGGCATGTTGTCGTCGTGATGATGCATCGGATGTCATCGGACGTAGTCTCCACGGTCACGACGACGAGAGCGCCACCGCGCTGGCCAAAGTCGGGAAAGACCGCCTCGCGCAAGTCGCAGCCATCTGCGTTGCCTACCGAAAGGAGCTCAGTCGCGTCGAGACGCTTGCGTTCGAGCAGGAAAGCAAAGGGTACGAGCACTTGAGACTCGTCTTGTACGCAACATCGATCAATGCATGATAGCGCTGCCGCGCACTCGACCGAACACCTCTACACCGAGTCGATCGAGTCAGAGCTCGCGACTGTCCAAAGCGAAAAGGCAGCGTCACGCACGAGTGGTTGTTAAGCGAACCAAGTGCTGTAGGCGCAATTGGCCGACCGCATGCACCTCGTCGCCAAGCAAAACGAAGCGCTCCAAGCCCAAGTCGCGTCGCTGCACGAAGAGCTCGAAGCGCACAAACGGCAAGAACGACTCATGCGCGCCACGTGGGGCGACCAAGAGCGCAGTGTTCTGCAGGTCAACTTTCTTGGGCGAAATGGCCTCACGTTGTGGCGCCATAGCTCTTGACGACGGTCAAAGGCGACATCCGGAAACGGTTTGGGTCTCTGGCCCGCGATGCGCCTTAACCGCGCCGCTCATATATCGTCGTCTTGTAGGTTCGTTCCACCCGCGCTCGAGCACTTTGCTTTCACGCCACAGCATGCGCCACCTTCGTCCGTCTCGATGCAGCAGTAGAGTTGGCGAAAGGCCGGCCTTTATATTTAGACAATATATGCGTTTTGAGACTCTGACGCTAAGAAATGAGTCGGTCGTTCGCGTATCCCCACTGCAACGTAAGCTGCTTGTCAAGGCAAGGATCGAGTGCTTCTGTCGTAGCCGCGACCTTCATGCAGCCCTGTGGTCGTGCCGACGCATCACCGCGCGCCGCCGCCGGCTCCAATCGTACGACTCCAACTGAAATGGACTCGGATTATATGTTACCAATGACGTGACGACGAGGTAGAGAGACGACGTTTTGCACTGGAGCGCGCCTGGACGCGCATGGGAGCCCATTGCATGTGACGTACGACAGACCGATCAGGATGGAGTGGCCTTGCGATGATGGGCTAGGACAATGTCGCTGTCGCGCATGGCGACTGGCTGGCCAAGCTACGCGCGCTGCACGAGAGTGGCCTTGCGACGTTGCATCGCGCCGAGCGCCGCCGCGTGCCACGAGGCGTCGAGAAGAAGACGATAGTGCGGAAGTCGGATTAAAATATAGCTGTTGCGATCACACCGAGATGCGCGGGACGTCGTCGTCGTACTCGTCGTCGTACTCGTCGGTGCCGCGGCGGCGCATTTCCTGTTGTCGCAAAAAGATGTCGCGCTCGAGCAGCTTTTGGTACTGCTGCCAGACTGTCGAGACGACTTTCAACGCGCTGTTGACGGTGGTCGTGGCCTGGCGCAGCTCCTTGCAGAGGGCCTCACTCGCGCGCACGCTGTTTCGTTGGCTGCAATCACGGCCTTATTGGAGCGCACTACTTCGTCGTTGGAGCGCTTGAGTGCGTCGTTGGAGCGCACGAGGTCGGCCATGTCGATCGTCGCCGGCGTCTTCTTGTCTAGACGCGTTGCATGAGCGCGCTATCCTAGTCATTTGGCTCGTCGTACCAGAGATGTCTTTCTTGCTCTTCTTGGCGCCGTGCTCGGTCTTGGCAGGGTCAGCCTTGCGCTTGAAGAGCTGCAAGTGGCGCTCGATCTCGTAGTTCTTGGACGACTCTACGAAGTAGAAGTTCGTGGGGACGCTCTCCCGCTTCAGCGCGTCTTTGGGAAGATCAAACTTGCTTTGGCGCGGAGGTGACGCCACTTCGTCGTCGCTGAGCTCGTCGGCCACTGGCGGCGCCTCCCGCTTGATGTGGAACTTGGGGATCGTCGGCCCGGGTGTCGTCATGCTGGCCCGTAAATTTCGCGTATATCGGTGCCAGCGCACCGGATAATTCGCATCCGGATTCTCTCTGCGCGGGAACATGCCCCGGCGCACGGGGTACGCTATACCACGCAAAGTGCATGATGCATGAGCGACACAGGAATGGAGGCGTAGTGGCGGCAGCCAAGTGGATTTTCCAAGTCGATGCGCAGTACCGGTCGGCGCTCGCGGATGCATACTTGCCAGAGGTATGTCGGTGCATGGTCGTGTGTCCATGCGGGCCGTGCCCCGGAGTACCGCGGATGAAACGTCCATGAAGTCAATCCACGTCATGGCTTCGTCGGTGACAGCGTCCAAGAAAACTGCCAAGCCGACCACCTCGACCAACGCACCTCTGCGCGAAGGCTACAGTGTACGGCAGGAACGACGTACTATTAGTTAACCTACTTGTACATATTGCAGCGTGGTCTCGTGGTGGGTCGTACGATGCGACTCATATTTCGTCTTCATGACTCTCACAGGAGAGACACGGCCACGACGGCGACCAGGGACGCACCAAAAGCAGCAAACGAAGCGCTGTTGGCCGCGGCACCGGCGGTGCCGCCCGCGCCCGACGGATTGCGAGACGCGATTGCCTTGCCCGAGGCGTCTGTTGGAATCGGGGGAGCCACCGCCTTTGCGAGGACCGGTGGCACGCTGTCCGAGGCCGTCGGCTTGACGCAGTCGGCTGCAGGCGACGAACACACTTCGCAAATCTGCGCCGTGAGCTTGCGGCGGCAGCCGTTCGTGGCCTTGGCGCACAGCGGGCTGTTCTTCCAACACGGCGGGTTGACCTTGGTGAGGTCGTCTGCGGACGGCAGTGCCTTCATGTTGGCGTAGGCGCCCTTCCGCTCTGTAATGAGCGCGTTATAGAGCGAGAGCATGTGCGCCGTGCGCTTGGCGTTGGCCTTCTCATCCAGCGGGTTGTTCCAAAAAGAGAGGTCACTCGCCATCGTTGCGAAATCAAACTCAACTTTGGCGTCCTTGCAAAACTCAACGCGGTCTGCATAGTGGCGCCCCGTCTTGCTGTTCTTCAGCGACGTGATGCCCACGAGGTCGTCGATGCGGATGTACCCGAGAATGTCAAAGGCATACGTGCACCGGATGCCATCGGGCGCCACGCCCAGCGGACAGAGACCGCCGGGCTGCTTCTTGCGGCACGCGTCGTCCTTGGCGTCGAATTTGCGGGTAAAGCACGAGTTGGGGTACGAAAACCAGTAATTGTCAGCGTACACAGCGTACTTGTGCGCCTTGCGCGCCTCGCCACCGACATACGGGCCAACGTTGGCGTGGTAGTCGAGACCCGAGAGGCTCCGGCACTCGTCCGAGAGCGTGCCCTTGGCGTCGAGCGGAGTGCACATGCCGCCGTCCATGGCGATGAACTTGCCGTACTCGGGCACGACGCCCGCGTTCTCAGCGTACTCTGCGATCGCAAACGTCGGCTGCACGATCGTCACGTTGAGGAACCAGACGTAGCTCATGTTGGTCTTGCGCATGCACTGGACTGCATCGGCCTGGTTGATGCCTTCGGTTTGAACGTAATAGAGAGCACCCTCGACCGACGCCGTGTTGACGGTGTCCATCGCCGCGCGGTACCGCTCCTCAAACGTGTTGGTGTGTTGCTTGAGGACGAGACCAAACTTCTTCTTACTGGCGTCCCACGTCGCAGCCTGCGAGACGACGCGCGCCTGAATCGAGGTGACAGGCGTCATCGACCATGTCTTGCTCGTAGCACGGGCTTGGCTCGCAACGAGGCCGGCAGCGAGAGTCAGCGATAGAAGGCGCACCATGCTCGTCAAGACAAATGCAGAAATGGATGAATCTGGTACGTCGCAAAATGCTGTGTGAAGGGATCGTACTCGAATTCCCCCTGGTCGCTTGATGGGACGATGATTGATGTCGACACTTTGCCTTGTGAAAATTCAAACTAATTCAAAAACCAGAGCGTTTGGATTCACTCAATTCGATACCCAGATCTGGTTGATATTTCATGCACAGCGTGGATCTGGTACGCGTGTAGATGAGTAGCTATTGCAGTATAATGTAATACACTGGTGCCATCCACCACGAGACCTACATCGTCAAGACGACGCCACCGAACGCCTCTGACGTTGCACTTGCGACGGTAGGATGCCAATCACCAACATTTATTTAAAATGATTTCGTGTGTGTATCGGTAAATCGCGCGGCATTTTTTTAATTTGCCGCAAAGCGATCATGATGCAGCAGAGCAGCAGCAGTCTCGACGAGGACGTCGAAGCCAGCAAGCGCAAGCAAGCCTCGATGGCGCCCGAGGGCTGCTCGGTGCGGTTCATGTTTCTTCTCTGCGCGCCACGTATGGCCATCAATATGGCGTGGGCGGCGCAGTGGGCGGCGTTCGCGCCACTGCTCGAGTCCCTTCTCTCGTCGTCCATGGTGCAGCTCGTCCAAGTCATTGGACCAATCACGGGCTTTCTCATTGGACCGAGCACGGGCGTGCTTAGCGACAGCTGTACGAGTCGCTATGGCCGCCGCCGACCGTTCATCTTTTGCGGCGCGTGGGCCACCGCGCTGTGCTGGCTCTTCCTCATCTTCCTCGATGACATCTCGTCGGCGCTTGGAGACACGCAAGAGCATCCGTCGTGGAAGCGCGCCTTGACGATCCTCGGCTACATTTGGATGGACATTTCCGTGAACCTCACGCAAGTGCCCGTGAACCTGCTCATTGCCGACGTCGCCGGCGACCGCCAGATCACGGCCGCGTCCATCAGCGGCGTGTACGCGATCATGGGGTCGTTTGTCATTTCAGGCTTCGTCATGGCCTTTGGCGCCGCCGCGACACACCTGCAAGCGTTCCTCTTCATGCTCATCGTCATTCTCCTCAGCACGACGATGCTGGTGTGCTTCGTCATCTCCGACAAGCCGTTCGCGCCCGAGATCGAAGTCCGCACGACGCGTCTTCAGCAAATTGGCGCTGCCTTCCGAGCCGTGTACGAAGGTATCTTGCGGCTCCCGCCTCTCCTCCGCATCTACGGTATCATTACGGTGCTCGTCTTGTACGGGTTCACGGCTTACAACAGCGTGAAAGGCCAGTTCTTTGGTCTCGAGCTCTATCATGGCGTCGCCAAAGGCTCGGACAACTGCGGCACCAACTGTACTATCGAGCAAACCAACTTCAACATGGGTGTGCAGCTCGCGACCGGGCTCACGGATACGCTCTTCAACAGTACGGGACTCGTCTACCTCGCGTTCCTGCCGTACCTCGTGCGCACGTTTGGCGCCAAGAATGTGCTGGCGGCGGCACTACTACCCCAAGTGCTCTTTATCGTCATGGCCTTCTCGCACGAAGTCGGCGTTGACGTGGCCATTGCGGTGCTCTCATCGATCACGCAAAACACGCTGTTTCCAATGACGATGCCGCTCATCATCCACGTCGTGGGCTACGGCGAGGCCAACCAGCTCGGACTCTTTGCGGGCGCGCTCAACTCGGCCGTGTGCTTTGGCCAGTTTCTCAACATTGTGTTGGCGTCATTGCTTGTGATGACCGAGATGGGATATCGTCTTCCGATCCTCGTCGGCGGCGTCCTCTCCCTCGTCGCGTTCGTCCTGACCATCGCCAAGTTCCACGTGAAGCTCGAAAGCATGTGAGGCTTCAACCATAATGACAGATTCTTTTCCTAGTACACAGGTACAGCACTGTCAGCACTGTATGTAGTATAAATGAAAGCGGGAGTTGCAAGGTGCGACGAATGTTGAGCTTGGGATGCACCGTTTTCGGCCTTTTCATAGCATCCACATTCGTCCAACCAGGTTGGCTCAAAACTGCTTCCCAGTGCAGCACCCTGGGCTAGTGCAGCGGCCGAAGAGTGATTGCCAAACCCATTTCGTCCTTGGAGGTGACCGCAGTATGCGATGGATATCTGCTTTGGACTGTTCTACAAAGCGACAGGAAACACTTCGCTCGCCGATGCCTTGGTGCGGGGCAGTGGCACACCAACAGACGGAATAGAGTGCGACGATGCATTCGTTCAAACCACATCTTTGCGACTCAATGGTTGTTTTGAATTGAGTTATAATTACATCACTTTTTCTCACAGGATTAGCGACACAATGCGCCACAGTTCCAGCTTTGCATTTGGCTCCGTCCATGGGAACATACGTGTACCTACATTTGTAGGGCTGCACACAAAACACAAAGGCGCGGCACCGAAGCGAATGAATACAACTGAGATGGTAGCGATCAGATGCCGTTGGATGACCCCATCTCAACGCGATGGCCACCTCTCGATGGCTCCACCGTCCAACTCTGTAGCTCGTCCTCCACTAGAGCCAGTACACGAGCTTGGCCAACCGTGCGCGCCCAATGCGCCTCGGGCGAATAAAGCCGCGCAGTTTGAGTCGGTCTCAACTGCACTGCAGGACGGCAACGGTGTGGGTACTTCAACGACGGGTCATATAAACACACGGTCCTTATGTTTTCGAACCACAAACATGAAAATGCGTTGTACTCTTGAGAGCATTTCAAGAGGCAATCAAACTATTCCCGGGGCACTTGCGATGCTTCTTGCTGAACAACGGCTACGTCGGCACTAGCAAGCTCCGTGTTCATGGGACTTGGACGTGGTCGGCAGTAACATGTGTGTGGATGCGAATCCAACTGGCGCACCAACATAATATCAGGCGTAATGTTCTTATGACAGAACGACCGCGACATAACTATTATACTGAACGTGCTTTTCGAATGCCCACGACGTCCCCTCGAGCGACGAGGGCGCTTGAATGCGCGCGAGGCAGATTGATGTTTGCAAAGAGTGATGGGCCCTCGTGGATGTCACGATCATGTGTACCTCAAGGAAGCATCAAGAAACGGACGCCGCGGCTGCGATTGTCGCTTTGACGTAACGCGCTGGCTCCTCCACTCGCAGACTCGTTGACGTCGAGCCGATCGCTTGTAGGGACGATCGATGGAGTCGTCCACGCAGAAAGCATCCTCGAGCAACAACCCATTAAGTGCTTGGCATCTAAGACCTTTTATTCGACCGGTGCAAAACGCTTGGAGGAAAGGCAACAAAAACGTCACAGCGAAGTGTTTGATGCGGTTAGATAGGATAAATACTGACGCGAAAAGCTCTACTCTTCATCATCCTCGTCCTCATTCTCGTCCTCATCTTCATCGTATTCCATGGCGAAGACCATGCGCTGGCGCTTTGCGGCAGGCGGTGCCATCTCGGCGGCCCGCTTTCGTCGCCGGGCGGCCAAGCACCTCTCGGCCTGCGCGAGTTCTTCGGCCGTCTCGATCCGTTCCTTGCGGCTGTCGATGGCTTCGTAGCAAAAGATGGCGAGCGTCTTGGCGTCGTAAAGCGTCTGGAGCATGCGAATGCGCTCCGTGTGATCGAATCTCCGCACGCGGCGGCGGCGTTTCTCGAGCCTCTCGACGCTTCGTTCGATCGTCATCGTGTGGTGCGTTCGGGCAAGTCCGATGGGCGGGCCACTCTCCTTGGGCAAGGCTGACCCGTTGACGTCGACGCCAAAGAGGTACGTCGTCTCGGTGCTAAAGGTCACGTTCTTCTTCACGGTGTTGGTCATGTTGATGCGGTGCGGCAAATTGGGTTTTGGCGTCGTCAGATGTGTTACTGTCGCCACGGCGCGCCGTCACATGCATGGTATCAAGCTATTTGTATGCAGAGAGGAGGGGTGGAGCACGCGCGTATGGCGGGCTAGGGTTGCCATGGACCGAATAAAAATATTTTCCATCACGGAACGGGTGCGTGGCGACGCTTCTCTGCGAATGGTTTCTTGTCCGGTTTTAATATTTTCCTTGAAATCCTTTCCGCTTGCGACAGGGCTCGTCTCCAAGCGTGCAACTGCGTGTGCTCGTTGAAGGCTTGGCGCATGTTAAAGCGTAGTGTCGTTGGCGATGTCCCTTGCGTGCATGCATGCCTCTCGGCGACTGTGCGTTGAGTGTCGAGTCGACCGAGCGGACGCATGGGACATGTCGGCTTGGCGCGCGGGGATGACGCCGCCGCCGCCCACAGTCTCTCCCATACTATTAGCTCGACGAACCACACTCTTGCACCATGCTCTTGCACGAGGAAATATTCCAAGCTGTGTCTGCTGAATTTCCATGGTTTGAGGAGCCCCTGCCACATGGGGCTCGATGGAATCCGCGAGGCAAAAGCTTGTAGGCGAGGGCGCAGCGAGTGAATCGACTTGGATGCGCAACACACTCGCAGCCGATGGATCATGGGAGGTTTTATCAGACGCCCCCAATGGCGAAAAGTCACACGCGTCCGCGCTCTCCTTCTGTACGCAACTGGTAGGGAAATCTGGTAGGGGCAGACGCGACGTCACGTGGTCAGAGAAACGGCGTCTCCTTGCTTGTTCTCGAGTCATCTCGTGTCAACGCGTATGCTTCTTACTGGTGGACACATGGAATGTATTGCATCGATAAATAGGTCGTTTTCGCCCGTCTTCATCGCTCGTCATCGTCGATCTCCGATTCGTCCTTATCCTCGTCGTCATCGCCCTCCTCGTCATCGTCGTCGTCATACTCCATTTCCCACATGCGCATGCGCTTGGTGTCGACTGGGACCTCGGGTTCGAAATGGCGCTTTCGGCTCGGACGGGGCGTGATGCGCACAATGTCATCCTCGGTTCCGACGCGCGACTTGCGCAAATCGATGGCCTCGCTGCAAAAGAGGGCGAGGGTCCGCGCGTCGTAGAGGCTTCGGAGCATCGCAATGCGCTCCAAGTGGTCGAAGCGGCGCAGGCGGCTTCGTCGCATGCAGCATCTGGCCGCGTCGGGCACAGGCTCGATCGTCATGGCACAGTGGCGCGGCGCCAGGCCAATGGGCGGTCCGCTCTCATGGGGAACCGCCGACCCGTTGTAGTCCAAATCAAAGAGGAACGTCGTCGCGGTGCTGAAGGTCACTTGCTTGATCATCGTTCGCGGCTTGAGTATATATCTCCAGCTGTACCCACCACGTGCCGATTTGCCCACTGAGTGTGCTACGGTGTTGTGTCTATCACCACCGGATCTCGCCACATGTCCACCGCGCCGAGGTTGCACTTGCCGTTTGTATTCCAACGCGGCGGGGTGCCACGTATACGAAGATCCCACCGTGGCCAGGGGAGGGGTTACGGACCTGGACGTGGATTTAAACTCAACACAATGCTGCGCCACTTGCTATTTGTAAGCACAATTGAATGTTTCGATTAAATAGCGCACCTGCGACCCACCTGCAGGCCGCGGTCAACACTGATGGCCACGGATGTCCTTGAATATAGCTTGCATACTTGCACGACCTTTAGCTGTTGGAAGGAGGCGCCCATCTCCTGCGACGGCCTTGACTGCTTCTTTCTGGTGTGCCAGAAAGGCCTAGATATGTGGCATGGGATGCTGCCTGTCAGAGTCGTTTTGGATGCAGCAAGGTACCCGAACTACACGAGCCATCAGTGCTGAGTGGCTCACCGAGACGCTTGTCATTAGTGCTTGACGCAGGTGACTTTCTTGAACGAAAGTGGGAAGGACTGAGCACCCCCACTAGGCCGCAGCAGGATCGTGGTAACGTCAGCGGGATACCAAGGCGCGCCCTTACCCAGGCGCGTGCCGCTCGTCGCCTATTGCTATACAGAGCATGCAGCGTGTAGGACCGTCAAATGTAATACCTGCGTCGCTCTCGAGAGAAAGCTCCCTTGTGCTGCCTAAGAAGTTGCGTGCAATTAGCCTCGCTGGCGCCGCCGCTCATTCCGGATACCGCGCACGTCGGACCAGCATGAACCTACCGGTGCAGAAATCGCTGCCGACGGATGGCTGCCCGACGCAGACGTCGCGCATGCAGGCCGAGACCGAGGCGACGTGCACCTCGTTCTTCGTCAACCTGGACGAGCTCCCGGCGTCCGAGATTGCGCAGCTCCAGAAAGCCGGGTTCCTCGACGAGGCCAAGCGCGTCTGCCTCCTCAAGGAGCGCCACACGCCGTACCTGATCCGTGGCCTCGAGTACCTCCCACCGGGCTTCCAGTCCATGGATGCTAGCCGCCCATGGTTCATGTACTGGATTCTGCACTCGCTCGAGATGCTCGGCGCCCACGCCGAGATGCAGTCGTTCCACGCCGCGTGCCTCAACACGATCAAGCGCTGCTGGAGCGACGCACTTGGCGGCGGCTTCGGCGGGGGCATTCTCCAGATGGGCCACATGGCGACGACGTACGCGTCCTGCCTCGCACTGGCCATCATTGGCACGCCGGAAGCGTACGACATTGTCGACCGGGAGGCGCTTCATGCGTTCTTCCTCGCCAACAAGGACCCGGTCACCGGCGCCTTCCACGCGCACGACCAAGGGTACGACGTCTTTCTCTCGCGTCTTGACGATGCAATGATCTTCATGCGGTGTGTAGCGAGGTCGACATTCGCATCACGTATTGCGTCATTTCGATTGCGAGTTTGTTTGGCATTTTGACGCCGGAACTCACGCTTGGCGTCGCCGAATTTGTGGCCGCGTGCCAGACGTACGAAGGTGGCTTCGGACCCATGCCGTACCAGGAAGCGCACGGCGGCTACACCTTCTCGGGCGCGGCGATCCTCTCGATCTTGAACGCGCTGGACCGGGTCAACATCCCCGCCCTCACGGTAGCGCTACCGTTGCCAACGTCGTCCTTCTTTAATGACTCTGCATAGCACTACGTCGCGCACCGTCAAATGGCCGTCGAGGGCGGTTACCAAGGCCGCACCAACAAGCTCGTCGACGGGTGCTACAGCTTCTGGATGGGGGCCGTGCCTGCGCTCTTGGCCCCGTACACGCGTGGTACGCTTCGTCTTCGCTTGCTCTTCACTCGAATCATGCTCCTGTAGGCATCTACGTGAGCGACCGCGCAGCCCACCAACGCTACATTTTGCTGTGTGGCCAGCAGCTCGAAGGCGGTCTCCGCGACAAGCCAGGCAAGCCTCGCGACCACTACCACTCGTGCTACGTTCTGAGTGGCCTATCGCTCTCGCAGCACGGGGACGGCCGCCCTGAGACACCTGTCTTTATTGCGGGCTCGCCTGAGAACCGCGTCGAGCCGACCCACCCCGCGTACAACATTTCGCACGACAAGGTGCTCTTGATCCAGTCGTATTTTGCAGAGAAAGCGGCCGGTGCGACCCGCATCGAGGTCCTCGAAGAGACTATGGATTAGATGCATCTGCACTGACTTGTACGATAACGAAGACTCGTGGTGTCTTGGTCGTTCATTCATGGACTCGAGCCCTGTTCAAGTTGGCAGTGCGTGGCCTTCCCAGGGGTCCTTTCCGCTTGGCTGCATGAATGATAAAGGCAAGAGCAGCATGAGAAAGACAACGTTTTGGCTTATTGGATCGGCGGTCGCGTCAAGTCTTCACTGTACCGGGGCTGTTTTCGGACCGGGCTCTGCATCGTGGCGAGCGTCTGTCGGCGCTTCTGCTTGGTCGCCGACCGATGCAGCGCATCTTGCTTGGCCAAATCAGCAACGTACTTTTGATGGTACTTGATGAACGTCGACTCGATCGGGCGGTCTTCGGCGGGAAGCGAGCCAAAGAGCTCTTCGGTATGGGGCGTCGTGGGATCAACTATGGGGCGTCATGTCAACCTCGAGGACGCCGCAAGTGAGCGCCTACCGTCGGCGACAGCTTTGGGAGCGGGCGAGCCTGGAATTGCCAAGACGCTCAAGAAGCGCTTGGTTCGCCGCTGCAGGCGGCCGACGAGCGCGTCTAGAAGGTGCACAGACTCGGCCGCCTTCTTCGTGAACGGCAACCAGCGCTTCTGGTCTTCCAAGTACGCCGCATGGAGCGTCTGCAGGAGCGAGACGAGCTCCTTCGCTACGCCCGTCAAGTGGCTCAGCGCCACGGTCTGTGGCCGGGTCACGACGCCATGGAGGTCGTCGAGCGTCGCGTGAAGCACCTCGAGCTCCGCTTGCACGTCGGTCTCGACGACAACGTAGCGAGCGTCGGCGCAGGAGGCTAAGCTTAGGACGCCGTCCATGCACGTCGAGAGCCACGTCTGCAGCGCTTGGACCTCGGTGATGGCCGACGCTGTCGCTTCCTGCATCGTCTTCGAATTGCAAGTGGCGGCAGACCGGCCGGTTCCAGCGATGCGATTGGCTATAATGCAATCGACCTACCAGCCGCTGTTGTATTTTATTATACATCAGGCCAGACACTCGGTATTTGTATGCATAATAAAAAGAGATGCGTATTTTTGAAGAGCAACAATGGGAATGGCGCCAAGATCGCGGGCTCCAGAGGCAGGACCGCCAACTGGTGCACCAAGCCGTAACGACAAGCCACGAGGCAGAAGAGGACACAGTATGATGACTTGAGCATAAGTACAGGCTCGTAGCGAGGCCGTTTTGTAGTTTAGACACGTATCTGAGGCTTCTTCTAGTACCAGTGCTACATGTATCAACGAGGATGCTTTCGAGTCCCGACCATTCGCTGCTTGCGGTTCGCATTTGCGGTGTGGGAGAAGCGTCCGTGACAAATGCTTGAAGCAGCTCGGGTCTCTTGGCGGGTTGGCGGTTGCTATGAGAAGATACGCTCGAGTCCCCGCGTTCGTGGGCAGCAACGATGCATCGCCTTCTAATCTTTTGAAATCTTCCTTGCTATCTTTGTGCTGCAACTTGAGCACGGCTTCAAGTTGACGGAGAGCAACCGAATCGCTCCACCGCGGCATGTTGAAATCGTAGTCCGACAGCGTGCTTGTCAGACCGGTCGTTGCCGCCATCTACCGTCGCCTGCCTCCGCGGACACGCCATAGCACAGCAGTCTAGTAGGGACCACGGCGGTGTTGAAGCCGACCGAGCATTCTTCCCTCGCAATGCTTCCAATGGCCCCAAGTCTTTTTGCAAAATGTCAAGCCCTCTGGAGCGCCGCATGTCGTTTCGCAATCCTCACGCGTTCCGTCGGAGGCCGTGGCTGCACCAGTACGGCGATGGACGTCGTGCGTCAAAAGTGCTTGGCAATGGCATCTTCACGCTTGCATTTTCCTTTCCCCCAATTCCATGGCGGATGCCCATCGCCATCACGTTGAAGTGTAAGTTGCCTCTGGCTTCAACGTGAGCCCTGCGGCGTCTTTGGCTGATTCTTCAACGGTTGGCCGATGGCGCGAGTACTTGTTGTCGTCTGGCTTCTCTTGGCGCTGTTGTCGTGGCCCGGGCCGAGTACGTGGCGCGCCTCCCGAACGGTAACAACGTGGCGAGCTCGGCCATGATTGGCCACGTGGGCAGCGGCGCGTCCCTCATTGCGTTCGGGCGGGACTTTGACGGCTAGTGGACCGTGAGCTTGTGTCAAAAGACTGGGACGGCCAGACCAACGGCGAGGAGCTCGGGGATCCGTGCTGCGTCTGGTCCGAGGGCGGCGCGCCGCCGCTGCAGACAAGAGGCCTCTCCAACCCGGGCGACCGCTCGAGCAAGCGGACGTCGTCGGCGCTCAATATCACGTGCAACATCACCCACACCATGAGCTCTTCCAGCTACGTCAGTGTCAGCGCCACCTGGACTCTCGTGACAGCTGTGGTTCTCTTCGTACTGCAGCAGTTGCGTAGTATACATGCAGCCGACTCGTGTTCCTTTTGCTCGTCGTCCTTATTGTCTGCGTCGTTGTCGGGTCCAACGACCATGCGTTTCATTCGTTTCGTATCAATGTATCAAGTGATCAAAAGAGCACCGTGGCTGTACATTTCTCTAGTCGACGACCAAGATAGAGGGCACTAAGGCGACGACGAGGGCTGCTTGGTGTGGTCCAGCGGCGGCAACACGTCGAGCTCGTAGTCGGCGTCGTCTGCCTTGGGTGCCTTGGCGGTCGAGGGCTTGACGCCCGTCTTCTTTTGCACATTCGCAAAGATCGAGAGCGCCGACGCCACCATGGCCGCGGGATCGTTCGTGTTGGCCGGCAGCAGCACGGTCGTCGACTCCTTCGCGACGTTTCCGAACGCCTCGACGTACTTTTCAGCGACTTGGAGCGCAACGGCGTTCGAGCCGCCATCCTCCTCGATGGCCTTGGAGAGCGACCGGATCGCCGCTGCCGACGCCGTCGCCCGCGCCACGATGGCCGCGGCCGTACCTTCGGCTTCAAGCACGATCGCACGCTTCTTACCCTCGGCCACGTTGATGTACGCCTGGCGTTCACCTGCACATGCGTCACGTCACTGGCGCGGAAGAAGCTACCGCACCTTCGGAATCCAAAATTTCGGCGCGCTTCTTGCGCTCGGCTTCGGCTTGCATGTCCATGGCCGCCTTGACGCTCGCTGGCGGCGCAATATCGCGGATCTCGTACCGGAGGCACTTGATGCCCCAGGCCTCGGCGGCCTGGTTGATCGACAAGACTAGGCAATACGATGAGCACACATCGTGCGTCGACATGGATACCAACCAATGTTCTTGTTGAGACTCTCACGCTCCTCGAACGTCTTGTCGAGCGTGATCTTGCCGAGCTCCGAGCGCATCGTTGTTTGCGCGAGCTGCGTCACGGCGTACAACGGGTCTTCGACGCCGTACGACGCATGGTACGGATCAATGATCTAGGACATGGGTGGCTTCGAGACGCGAGGGCAATCGACCTACCTTGACGTACAAGACACCGTCGATGTGAATCGTGACGTTGTCCTTTGTGATCGCCGACTGCCCAGGAATCTTGATCGCTTCTTCCTTGAGCGAGTGGACGTACGCAATGCGGTCAACGACCGGAATGAGAAAGTGAAGACCCGGGTCCAGCACCGAGTGAAACTTGCCAAAGCGCTCGACGACCCACTAAGCACCAATGAGATCTATATCGGAAGTACAATGCTATAGCGTACGGCGCGCTGCTGCGGCACGATCAAGACGCCCTAGAAGCTGCATGAGCGGGACTGCGCCACGGGCAAACACTTGAGTACCATGTTCATGGGCGTCGCACGCATCGTACTTTCAAAGTCATCATAGCGCAGGAGCTGGCGGCTGCCATGGAAGGCGCGGACCGCCGACGTCGCCGGGAGGGACGCGCGGAGGCTGCGCATCGCGATCGATCGGCCCACGGCGAGCATGCTTTGACCTGTGGACGGCTGCGACGGAAATTCGGATTGGTTCTTCGGCTGTAAACTTTCTTATTGCTTCGAACTTCGACCGAAGATCGTGTCTTTGCCAGCCGAACGTCGGCTTGTGAGCAGCACCAGGCCCAGAGAGGCCAGGTCGTGTCGCCGTCCACCCTCCGAGCAGTCGCCTTCCATCACCTAAGCGACTGCATTGGCAGTCGCGTGCTGCGAGATGAAATGCGAGCCTCGCTTCCGGATGCATCGTCCAAATGATCTGCTGGTGCTCGCTAGCCTTCGTCGAGAACGTATCTTGCATACCACGACGGGAGCTCGATGCATGGCAACGGAGGTGTCCTGTCGCTTTATAATAGCTCAGTCGATAGCATCCAGGGGTTGGTATGGCCTGGCTTATTGCTCCTCCACACCTTGTGGACACTTGCAGAGCTTCATGTGTACGCATGTACTACCGAGGAGACATCATGCAAACCACAACGTAGTACATTTACGCACAGGACGCCATCCGTGTCATACCAATGACATATATCCTTACTGCGCGACGTAGCCACCGTCGACCGAGTGGAGGCTGCCCGTGATGAACGACGCTTCGTCGCTCGCCAGGAAGGCGACGAGGTTCGCGACTTCCGAGGGCTGACCGACGCGGTTGAGCGGCTGGAGCGCCGCCATGCTGGCCTCGATATCCTTCAACGGTGTGCCGGACGCCTCAGCCCAGAGGTTGATCTCGCGGTGGTACAGCGGCGTCTCGATCGTGCCGGGGCACACGCCATTGGCGCGAATGTTGAACGGCGCATAGTCCAGCGCCGTCGTGCGGACCATGGACGCCAGCGCGCACTTGGAGAGGTTGTACGCGAACGAGTTCTTCTTGCCGACAAAGGCCTGGTCCGATGACATGACGATGATCGCGCCCTTCTTGCGCGCCTTCATCGATGGCAGCGTCGCCTTGATGGCCGCATACGCGCCCTTGATGTTGAGGTTGATGATGCGGTCGAGGTCGACCTCAGACGTCTCTTCGATCGTCGCGCTGAAGTAGATGCCGGCGTTGGCCACGAGACAGTCGACATGGCCGTTCTCGGCCACGATCGCAGCGACCGCGGCCTCGACGGTGGCGACGGAGCTCACGTCGCAAGCGACAAAGATGCCATTGGACGCCGGTGCAATGTCGAGGTTGTAGACCTTGTAGCCTTGGCTCAGGAGCTTCACGACGCAGGCTTCGCCAATGCCTCTGGAGCCGCCCGTGACAATCGCGACGCGGTGTGTGCTGCTGGCGGCCATGCTCGCTGAGTCAAGAATTGCAATGGGTTCTGATCCGTGGAAGCCCCGTCGAACCGCTCCCCTTTCCAACCGGTTCGAAACGAGCTGGTTTGACAACACGGTTCATGACGCGGCTAACCGAGCCGGCTACTGCGGCCCGGCTAGAAGAGCCAATTGCTGTTGTCGGTTGCGGCCAGTGCTCAGCGTGGCGGCTGCCGTGACGGCGCCGCATCGGCGCTTCCGGCGTTCCATGTGTACTAGGAAGGTAGAAGGCTAACACGTACCGGTATTACTATCGACATTAGTGTAGCTTTCCATCCATAGTCCTTTCCAGCTTTTGCGTCTAGAGCACTCGACAGGGTTGACATTGCAGCGTTGGAATATAGTATCAGGGTACCGGTATCTTGGCTCGCAGCAGCAAACGTCCGTGGCCAGCGCGGTAGTACACGACTGCCGCGACGCGCTCTTCACCGTCCTCCTCCGCCGGCGCATGTAAGTACTGCCCTCTACTGGTACTAGCGTCGACAAGGACCATTTGAATTGACGTCGCCGGCATTACTGTAGCTCGCCTCTTCCAAGCCTTGTGCATTTGTACCCATCGTGGCGGGCGAATCTTCAACCAACCACATCCCACTCTGCGGGTCGGCTTGGCGCCGGTGCAGCACCGAACCAACCAGGGTACGCACGCGCGTCTCTGTGCGGTGTCAAGTGCATGGAGCATACGACTACTGCGCGAACGAAGAGCGCGCGTCTTGTCTCGTCAGGCGTCTCTCGCCCGCGCGTTCCTCGAACCAAATGATAGGTCGGTTGGCGGACCATGTGTGTCACACGTCTTTTTCTTGATGACCCAATACATTTCCACCGCGCTCAGAGCGGAATAAGAACGATGCGCCACTTGACGGCGGCCATCCTCGGCGCCGCCTGCGCCATGCTCGACGCCGCGACGTGTCCGTACGAGCGCCTCCCGACGTGGATCGATGCCATCTGGACGACCGGCGCCGAGTGTGGCAGCAGCAATCGACCCTGCAAGGTCACGCGGACGTGCGCCATTCGCACCGATGGCACCGACCCCGATGCATTCGGCGACCTCTCGCGCTTGACGACCAACAAGA
Source organism: Saprolegnia parasitica CBS 223.65 (assembly GCF_000151545.1). NCBI lineage: Eukaryota > Oomycota > Saprolegniomycetes > Saprolegniales > Saprolegniaceae > Saprolegnia > Saprolegnia parasitica. The sequence goes on along the minus strand of NW_012156396.1, from coordinate 470,900 downwards.
CTGTGTACGTGCCTGCAGCTATTCACGCATCGGAGGCTCATAATGCGATAGCGTGCTTGGCGATCTGCCATCGCTCGACCTCTCCAAGGCCATTTTGCCGCCGACGGCTACCACCTTGTAGACGATCCTACCTGCGATGTGCCCGGTTAAGCTCACGACATGGGCTGTAGGACGCTTCAAAACGTGGCCGAGTTTACGGGCCTGAACACGACAACGCTGCCACCCTCGCTCGCTGAAATGTGCGCTCTGCAGACGACCACGCATGTGCTCATGCTATAGGCGGTTAGGTACTTTGTGAACACGAGCGTCGGCGACTTTCCACCGGGCCTCACGTGGCCGGCGTCGCTCCAGAGCTTGTACGTTCCGTAATCTTGCCGGTGGATGTCCATCACACTTGGTTTAGGTATGTCTTCAACACCAAGACGGTTGACGTCAAGCACTTGAAGATGCCACCGACATCAACGCTTCTGTTGGTTCAGCCAGCGCGTCCATCTCGTCACTTAATGACCATTAGGGATTTTTGGAATGTGACCGAGATTGAAAATCTCGATGAACTCTACTTGCCCGACTCGCTCACCGTCATGTACTCGTCGCTTGGCCGTATCAAATGGTGATTCAAGTGGTCCTCTAGGTACTTCTCCAACTGCACCGTGCAAGTCATACCGCCGTCGCTTGTGTGGCCAAAGTCACTCGAGAAGCTGTACGGCAATACGACGAGACTGCTTGCCGCTCTGACCCGATTCTAGGACGTTGATTGACAACCATCTCCAGGACCTCCCGCACAACTTACCGGATGGCGTCACCTTCTTGTACGTTGTTTGCGTTGTGTTGCAATCGTATCAATGTGTCAAGTAGGTCGATCCACAAAAACTACGTTGATAACCTTGGCATTTCGCTGCCGAAGAACCTCTCCGTGCTGTACGTTCCCCTCGTGCCCCATCGGTTTTGACGCATGTCATTTGACAGGAAATTCCGAGACAACCGCGTCAAGGAAGTCGTCAACTGGGATTTTACCAACCTCTACTACTTGTACGCCGGTCGCATTCGGCACGAGATCTCACTCTCACCCGTAGTCGCATGAAGAGAAACCCGGTCACGCGCATCGACAATGTGACCTTTTCGTCCAAGCTGCATTACTTGTACTATGTCACCTTGATCCAAACATGGCGTCAACCTTTTGTAGCGACTGCGAGGGCTGCCCGTTGACCGTCTTCAACGTGGACATGACGTCCTTTGCCGCGCTCGACGCGCTCGACCCGTGGGACCGCAACGAGTCCCGAGCGACCATCGAGTTTCGCGGCTTCAACATCATCGACAACATCCACTCGGACAAGGCGGCTTGCGACAAGCTCCACGGTGACATCCGACAACTCTGGGCTGGCAAGTCCAACGTCACGGTCCACGTGTGCGTCATTGGGTCGCCCGTCAACTGTACATCTATCTATCTCGTCTCTCGTGCATGGATACGGACGGATGTCGTTGTAGATACGTTGGTCATTGTGGGCATTTCGATTGGCGCCGTTGTGCTCATCGCGGCTCTCACAACGTACTGTTGCATCAAGCGCCGGAACCTCCAGAAGCAGCTCGAGACGTACGTGGCCGCGTCGCCCTTTGGAAGCGGCAACCAGTTCACGAACGGATCGACGCTTGACATTGCCGGCAACTCGACGCTCGGCGGCCTCGTCCACGACCTCGGGGACCTCGAGTTCTTGCGCGTCTCGGGCGTCGAGCTGCACAAGAAGCTCGCAGAAGGCGCGTACGGCGAAGTCTGGAAGGGCAGCTACAACGGTGCGATCGTCGCGGTCAAGCGACTCCTGCCCAACAAGTCGTCGCCCAAGGACATTCTCAACTTTATCAACGAGTGCAAACTCATGGCGCGGTCTGTATCCAGCACATCATCATCGTACGAATCTTATTTGCCGTTGTCGTAGGTTCGAGTCGCCGTATGTGGTCAAGCTCTACGGTGTGAGCTGGACGCGGCCCGTGGATTTCATGGCCGTCATGGAGTTCATGGACCGTGGGGACCTCAAGTCGTACTTGGCCAATCACTCGCCAATGGCAGTCTCGTGGGAGTTCAAGCACAAAATCATGAGCCACATCCTCGAAGGCCTTGTGTACTTGCACTCGATGCAGATTATCCACCGCGACCTCAAGTCCCGCAACGTCCTCCTCGACTCGAGCGACGGCGAGACGGTCAAGCTCACCGACTTTGGCGTCTCAAAAGAAGATTTGCAAGAAACCATGACGGTCGGCGTCGGCACGTACCGCTGGATGGCGCCCGAGATCCTCAAGGAAGGGCACTACAGCGTCGCCGCCGACATCTACTCGTTCGGGATCCTCCTCTCGGAGCTCGATACGCACAAGATCCCGTACGCGGAGAGCCGCCACCCGATCACGCACAAGCCGCTCGTCGACACAGCGATTATGAGCATGGTCATCAACGGAACGCTCTCGCCGTCCTTCTCGACCGAGTGCCCGCAGTGGGTCCATGCGATCGCGCTGCGCTGCTTGGAGCACGACCCGGAACTGCGCCCGTCGGCCCGCCAACTCGTGCTCGAGCTCCGGCGCCAATCGCCCCACGCCAAGTGAGCGCGTGGCATTTTTATTCACAGACACTCTACTAATCGCGTGTAACCCTGTCGTACAAGTGGCCTCTCGGTCGGCCCGCTGTGCCCCGGTGCACGAGGAGGAGGGCCTGTGGACGTCGAGGCGAGAAGCACCCTAGTGTACTTGCTCCATGCACACAACCGAAAAGAGGGGCTTCAGCCAAGTCTAGCACGACGCCCAAAGGTTTGCTAGTGGTATTGTAACATCGAGACACATGCTTGCAACGCCAGTCAACAGGGGTAGGTTATGGTCCCAATGCAGGGGTAGGGTATGAAACGCTACTGCCCGTCCTTGAGCCGCTTTTCGACTTCGCGCAAAATTTTCACGCGATGGAGCCGCACCTCGATGCCGAGCTCTTGAAGGTCCTGGTCGGTGCTGACCTACGCACCACGTCGTTTTCTTAGGACAAAGTATAGCTTGACGTACGGCCAGGAGCGGGCCGTCAATGCCCATTGCCTTGAGCTTCTCGGCACACGCGTCGAGGCCGAGGTCCTTGACAAAGGCAAAAGACCTGTGCTTCGTTCATCGCGTCGAGCGCCAGCGTCGCTGGCTCGGGCTCGCGACGCGCGAGGGCTGCGACGAGCTCGTCCGCGCATTCTTTGGTCTTGCGCGACCACTTGGTGCAGCTCGTCGGGAATCTGCGGCCGCGGTCGCTTGGCCTTGCTGGCTTGGAGCCGGTACGTCGCTTCTTGGCGCGTGAGTTCGTTGCGCCGCTGGAAGATCTCGCCCGAGACCGCTCGGAGCTGTTGTTGAGCGTGCCGAGGTTGGTTTGGAGCACGCGCACCTTGCTCGGCAGTGTCGTCGCCTCGAGCTTGGCCGTGATCTCGGTCATGCGCTCCGAGAGGCTCGCGCGGTCTTGTTCGAGCGCATGGAGCTTGGCTCTGCCGTGGTCTACGTGCAGCTTCATGAGCATGAGCTTGTCGTGCGGCGCGAGGTCCGGCGCTTCGACTGGCAGTGGCGTCCCCGCCTGGCCTTTTGGCGTCTCAGGGGTGCTACGCGGCTCGTCCTTCGTCGGCGTCTCGGCTTTCGTCCGCACGACGCCTTCGCCCAAGAGCAGCTTGGACGCGCGGCAAATACGATCCATGTCGATGCCGCCGATTTCGCTACCCGCGAGCCGCGCCTTGGCGAGCATCGCCGGCTCGTCGAGGCCAAAGAGGGCGTCGGTGAGCGCGAAGGGCGATAGGAAGGGGTTGAGTGCGAGGTCGCCGTGGTTGTCACGAAACATTTCTGGCACTTGAGCGAAGCCCGCCGTGTCGTCTAGCATCTTTTCCAAGTAGTTGGTCTGCTTCCACAGAAAGGCCTGCCGCGGCGCGCCCTGTGCATGGCGCGATCAGATCGACAAGGTCACATCTAGTAGATCAGCGTGCGTACCAAGAGCGCTCGCCACTGCCGAATGCCCTCGACGACGTCAATGGACGCGCGCCGGTACTGCAGCGTGAGGTTGGCGATGACCTTCCACGGTCGCACCTTGCTGTGCGGGTCGCGGAAGTGAGGCGTCACTTGCAGCAGCGCCTCGAGGCACGTCTCGCGCTCGATGATCATGTGCACGACGCTGCGCTCGAGGGCCATTTGCGCCGCGTCGCCGCTCTGGCTCGCATAGATGACGGCCGTGGCCGGTCGCGGCGCCTCGGGCATCCCTCCAAGTTTAGCTCACGTGTAAACAAACAAAAGCAAACAAAACAAAACATTCGATAATAGGTTAGCAAATAGTGATACGAGTAATAACAATAGACGCCTTCTTCGATCAAAGGACACGTTAGAGCGCAAATTCTTGCGCTTGGCGCCGCGGAAGGTACCCCGAGACGCGCTTCCAGAGCGGCTTGATGTACTTTTGAAACGCCGTCGAGCTGCGGCGAAAGCGGGGATGCGGCTCGAGGGTCGGCGCTTTCAGCGGAAAGAACCACGGGTCGTCGAGGAGCTCGTCGGCCGTCGCGCGGCACGCCGGCTCGACCACGAGCATGCGCTCGAGGCAGCGCTGCGCGTCATGCGAGATGACGCTCCAAAAGTACGGGTGGTACCACAGCGGCGGCCGCGACAGCGGGCACATGCTTCGGAACGTTTCGCGGTCCGTGCCAAAGGGCAGGCTGCCCGTAATGAGGACGAACATGATGACGCCGATGCTCCAAATGTCGACGGGCGTCGAGTACGGCAAGCCCTTGGCAATCTCGGGGGCCGCGTACCCGGCCGTGCCGCACATATCGACGAGCGGCTTGGACGAGACGTTGGCGGCAAAGCCAAAGTCGGCCAATTTGATGTCCACGTCGCTGTCGTCGTCGACAAGGAGGACGTTCTCGGGCTTGAGGTCGCGGTGGATGACCTTGCGCTCATGGCAGTGGTGCACGGCCACCAAGAGGTTGTAGATGAGCGCCCGCACCTTCTCTTCCGGAAACACGCCCTTCTTATGCAGTCGGTCGTAGAGGTCGCCGCCGCGGACAAGCTCCATGACGACATAGTACCCGTCCGACTCGACGAAAAAGTCGCGCACCGACACAACGCTCGGGTGCGCGAGGCTGCGCACGAACGCCATCTCGGCGCGCACGTCGCGAAGCTTGCATGCCTTCTTGATGCGCTTGACTGCGACGGTCTCGCCCGTCGCCCACGCGACGGCCTTGTGCACCGTCGCGTACGAGCCGTCGCCGAGCTGCTCGCCGAGGCTGTACGTCTCGGCGAAGCTGCCCACGCGCGGTCCATCGTCGTCGTCTTCTGCTG
>NW_012156396.1:464672-465484 GCF_000151545.1 Saprolegnia parasitica CBS 223.65 | reverse complement strand
GTACTCCATGAGCACGAGTGGCTCGGCATGGCCGTTCTCCTCCAGGACTGCGAAATGGAGCAGTTCTGGAGCCACAACCTCAAAAGCTGCAAGACGTTCATATCTGTCGCTCCTCCGTTGAGTCAAGCAGTACGTCTGCTGCAATGACACAATTGCTCCACGGCTGCAAGGCCGTCGACACTTGTGGACTCCACGGACAGAAAACATGTTAGAAATAAGATATATATGAAGTGTTTTGTGACCACGAATGCAGTCATCTATGCATTCCTTCCACCGGACCTTGTAGGTCGACGCAATTAACGGATCTTGACGCCATCGATTGAGGCACGCCCCGCTTGTCCCTTTCGCAAGGGTCCATCCATTCCCTGCAATACGAGGAATCTTGCGACTCCATCCAAGGCTGGGACAGGTATGATTGAAACATGCAATTTTTACAGAGTTAGATACGCTGTAGCCGCTAGTGCCCAAGTCGGTGCAGCTGAGCCTGAAGGTCCCGGATTTCTTTCGAGAGCTCTTGAGTGCGTCGGTAGAGTGCGCTTGTCGAGAGCCCTTCGATGTTCGTTTGCAGCTCCCGGATCGTCGTCGCGTTGGCTTCTTGGGCGGCTTCGGCCGTGACTGCCCGCGTCTCGAGCGCCTTCATGTTGCTCTTGGCTTGTGTCTGCTGTGTCTGCAGCGCCGTTTCCAAGGCAGCTACGCGCAATGCGAGGCTCGTCGTCTCCTCCTGGAGCTTTGTCTTGGCCTCTGCGAGCGCCGACTTGTCCGACGAGAGCGCGTTGACATTGGCCGAGAAATCGTTGATGGTCGACATGAGC
>NW_012156396.1:453973-463127 GCF_000151545.1 Saprolegnia parasitica CBS 223.65 | reverse complement strand
AATGCTCCGACGCTTCGAGTGATGCCCCAAGATGCTCAGCGGCATCCTGCGAGGCTCGAAGTTGATCTCCGAGAGTTTCGAGATCGCCGTCGTGCTGGGCACGGGCAAGGACAAGCTCCGAGGCGCTAGTCTTGGCCGTGTCCTGCGACGCGTCGAGACTCGCCTGGATGTTGACGACCTGCGCTTGGAGAGTAGCAACTTCCGAACGCAGCTCACCGAGGATCGCCTCGGAGATGGTCGTCGATGTCGCGCCGGTTGGCTTGACATCCGTGGTCGCACTTGACGGAGCAGGCGCACAGCTCGCCACCGGTTCGCGACGCTGCGCGGCGGTGGTGGAGCTGCGGCTGCTCGCCGTCAGTGGTCGCCCTGCCGTCGTGGCAGGCGTTTGCGTCGACCGAATCATCGATCGCGCAGTCACCGGGACAGTTGTCGTCGCACGCTGGCGGACAATCGTCGGGGTCGTGCTGCGCCCGAACGCGGTGGCACGCGAACCTTGGTTCGTGGCCGCCGTCGGGCTTGGCTTACGCATGAGGGCGTCTTGGGCCGCCAACTTGGCATCGGCGAGCTTTGCAGCGCGCTTCTGGTGGTAGAGCGGGTCGTAGAGGGACATGCGATTTCGTTTTTGAGGCAACGAGATCACTCGCGCCGCCGAGGGCTGTAAAGGCGTTCAAGCCATCGCCGCGCTGCGTGAACTTGGTGTTTGTATCGCACGATGGAGAAGCGTGACCTGCGACGCTGCGTCCTGTCAAAAGCCCATGAGGTGGCGCGCTTTTGTACTCTCCGCGGCTGCATCGCTCGGGTCGTGCTGGCTACCACGCTCGACTGGCCGGCTCCAAAAAGCCAATGGCTCCGAAAGTATCTTCAGACGTTGATTGCCCGCGTAAAAAAGTATTTGCATACCAGAATAGATTGAGCCTCGTTAATACCCCCATACGTGGCAGCGCATCCATCGGTCGTTTCCAGGATCGTCTCCTCGTCGAGTACATCCGTGCGATCCAAACTACGCTACGACGTCGCGAAGCAGTCGACGCCAGCGTCGCACCAAATGCAGCGTCCACAAGTAGACACTCGTAAAAGTAGAGTCTCACCTTGCCGAATACTACGCCAGTTGGATGGAATACTAATAGGAACCTCGTGGTGACACCAGCCCACAAGCGCTTCATCTTTAATCTGCCGTCTCTGTCGTCTCTGTGTGTCTGTGCAGGACAAAATGAGCCCGCAGCTACGTTCTCATTGGCCAAGTGCAGAAAATGGCACGCATTGCAACGCCAAACACCACAGGACAACATGTCGTTGAGTCGAAATGACGCGACGCACCGTACGTCCGCCCGAAGATGCAGCGGCCATAGCAGCGCGCCTGAAGAAGGATCGGCGCGCCCATGTTGCCGCACGCGCCAAGGAATCCGACGATGCAAACACAAAAGCAGTCCACAATGCATTCGTACCAGCCCCTCCACCGGAACCTTGCACTGCGTTCGAAGCCGCGACGAGCCATCGCTCCCGCGCTTGGAGCATGTTGTGTGACGATCGCGGTGTCATCTCGAGCGGGGTAGAGCAGCACAGTCAGGAGTGTTGAAAAGAAGCGCCTCCTGTATGAAGCCTAGCCTAGTTGGTCCATAACCCTGCACGCAGTCAAGCGCACGACGATCGCCTGCATGCTATCCTAATTAGGCCACGTGCCCAAAACGAAACGCTTCAAATCGGATTGCACGATGGCGACGGCGCGGGTGCTGAGCCTGAACGTCTTCATGCGCCCGCCGGGGATCGCAGGTCGCGGAGGCGACCACAAGGACCTGCGCTTGCGCTTCCTCAAGCAGAAGATCGCCGACTACGACATTGTGTGTCTCCAGGAGCTCTTCGTCGGCGGCTCGGGGCGACAACCCGACCTCGTGCGCTACGCAGCGCAGTGCGGCCTCGCGCACCACGCCGGCTCGGTCTATCCGTCTCTCTGGAGCCGCAAGCTCATGGACGGCGGGCTCTTGATTCTCAGCCGGTACCCGATCGTTCGCCATGGCCAGTGGGTCTTTACGCGAGGGCGCGGCAGCGACGGCGTGTGTGCCAAGGGCGTCGTGTACGCGCAGCTTCAAGTCGACGCTTCGTCGACGCTGCATGTCTTTACGACGCACACGCAGGCCGGCGAGGACGAAGCCGCGACCGCGATTCGCATGCACCAGCTGCGCGAACTCGCAGCCTTTGTGCATGCCACCTGCGCCTGCGTCGCTGACGCGCCCATTCTTATCGCTGGCGACTTCAACTTGGACGCGCGCCACGACCCCATCTTCTCTTCCCTCCATGCACCGCGCTTTCAGCGGTGCGAAGAAAGCGCCATGTACACTGCGCTTCGCGGGATGCTCGAGCAACGCCGTTGGACGCTCGTCGATGCGCTGCCGCACCATGGCGTCACAAACGGCAACGGGCACGGGTGCCTCCGGCATACGATGACGGCCGACGACGTCGACCGAACGGGCAAATGCATCGACTACATCTTTCTCTTGCAGTCCCCGATATCCCAGACGACTGGTGTTACTGTCGCCTCCGCCGCCGTCGACCCGTGCAGGATCTCGGACACGAAGGATGGGCGATGGCCGTTCTCCCACCTCTCCGACCACTGGGCGCTTGTGGCCACGCTGCAGTTTCCCGTCGCTCCAGCGCCCAGCACTGCTACTAACGACGAGACGGCAGTGTATCATGCGTACCCGCAGCCGCGCGCATGGCTCCTCAAGGCAGCCTCCGTGTTCCTTCTACTTGGCGGGGTATGCTTATACGCCGTAGCGCTCGTCGTCCGATTATTCGTGTAGCAGAAGTAAATCATCGAATGGGTGTCTTCATAGCACTACTCCACGCAACAGTTTTTGGGACTGCGACGGCTTGAGCTTGGTGAGCGATCGCAGTGACGGTGTACTCAGCGCACCGTTGAGGGACGTGAGCATTTCGTGGCGCGTTGGTCTACGCAGGAACCACATATCGTCAGTGGACGTGGATGCTGTCTCTGTACATGGGCGCAGTTGCACAGCGGTCCAGCGGCCGCAAACCATCGGGCAGCGGCGACGTGGCGGCCATCGATGCACTCCAAATTTCCCGCGGATCAAAGTTGATGTGTGCTTCCATCGCGCGCGTCTGAAGCGAGCTACGGCGCCGTGCCTGCGTCAACGAAGGTATCGGTAGCTCGTCGCCGACGTCCCCGCATCCCTCGACGGGCCTATGCAGCAATACGTAGTCTAAGAACATAGCGAGCGCTAGCATACGGAGTTTTGTCGCTCATGGCGTGGCGGCAGCGAGCTTTCCACTTCCCACAACGTTTCTAGCACAAGTGTATCTCTCTGGGATCCCTTCACATCTCGTCGAACCTGTGCGATTTCCAGCTGCACCTTGAGCTGCCGGTTCTCTTGTTTGACCTCCTGCAGGATATTCTCAATCGCAGGATCTTGATAGCGATGTACGGACCTCGATCGTCATGGTGAATTGGTTGGTAGTCTCGTGCGTCTTCTCCGTCAGCTCCTACGTACCGCAAGTCTATCGTCCAGGTACGAGATGCAAAAGACGTACAAGCAGGGCTTTTGCAGCCTTCTTGTCCGCGGCTAGTTGGGCCGTCTTGAGACTCGAAATCTAAAAGTTTGGGTGTACTCGAGTGGTCGCTCGCTTTCTCTGGTACCTCTTTCAGCCGCAACGAGCTGCCTTTTTCCAAAATTTCATTTTCGACTTTCTACAAAAAGTTGACATTTTGCCACATTTTTGCAGTAGGATACCATTTTGTGGAATTGGTCGGCTTGGGCTTTGAAGCGGAGCATGAGATTCTCGACGCCAATGCTCTGCATCTGAAGTTCGTCTTTGAGCTTGGCGTTCGCGACCAGCGCATTCTACACACAAGCATCGTTGAGCTCATGGGTATGCATACTCACGAAGTTGACCTTGCTTTCCTCGGCCATGGCGTTGTAGGCCTTCTTGAGGTACTGCGCATCGAGCTCTTGGAGCGATTTCCGAAAGGTCTACCGCATCTTCTTGGTGTGTGCGAGAACCAAATTCAATCTACCTGCTCCAGCGCCATTTTGTGGTTGAACATGTCGAGGCGCATCGCGTGGATCTCTTCCACGTGGGTCTACTGGCGTCTTGCAGCACTATGCACTGTATTCGCGTACCTTGTTTCATCGGCGAGTTCCTGGACGAGCTCGTCGACGCGCGATCGCAGCGTTGCGTTGGCCGTATCGAGCGTGCAGCAGGCTTCCATGCGCACTTGGTAGTCGCAGAGCTTGGCGTTGAGCACCTACATGGATTTTGTTGGCATCCAATCCCTTTTTCTCCGTCGAAGTAACCTCGATGAGGTGGTCCGTCTCTTGTTTCTGCGTCACTTCCTTGTCCTTCATCACCTGCACGATCGCTTCGTGCTTTTCAATTTCGTTGGCGAGCGCGACTTCCATCGCTTGGAGCTGCTCGTGCTTGATCTGGTTCTCGCGCGTGAGGCGGTCGATGAGCTTGGCTTCTTCACGCAGCTGCGCTTCGGCCTCCTCGAGGCGCCGCGCCAGGTCGCTCGCCGTGCCCATTGTGGCTCAGGAACCCTCTGTACATTGACAAGAAAGACGCTAGAAGGACATGGGAAAGGATATTCGCCCGCCTCGTTGCCCGCCTTCTTCTTCTTGCCTCTAGCATGGCGCCGATGAGCCACGATCCGCGTCCCATGTTGTACTTTTTAGGCGGCATCTCCCGACCAAAAATGACGCTAAAATTAACTTGCCATCCTTGTGCTATCCACAACCGTCGCTATCTACTGAATCGCGCAGCGCAACCACGACGACCGCGTCGCATGGTTGGGGCTGTTCTTCTCCGGGAGGTCCTCTGCGAGGTGGTCGCGGCCTCTGCGGAAGGCCTTGACGTTGTTCACGTTGCGACTCTTGACCTTGAGGGCCGCCTCCTTGTGCGTCTGGAGGTACGCTTCTAGCTCCTTGAGCGCCTTTTGCGTCTCCGTCTGGGCTTGCGCGGCAAACTCGTCGGTTGAAATGAGTTCCGTGTACGTGCCCGGCGTCTAGTCGACAACAACACACATTGAAAATAAGGACGGATACGAGCGCATACCTCCGAGCAGTACCAAAAGAAGAGCACAGTGTACAGAGCTTGGAGCACCGACGACATGAGCGCCAAGAGCACCACCACACACGACATGCTCGTCGACGACGTGCTCTGCAAAAGCAGCATCACGCCAAACGCCTGGAGGCAGTACGCGAGGTGCTGCTGCGAACTCGGCAGCGCCACATCCTATGCGATTCCCGCACTGTTGCCACAGATCTAAATGATACAATGTCTGCGTACCTCGAGCTCCATGCGGCGAATGTCTTCCAGGACGTCGTCGTCGTCGTGCTTGTCCGGGTTCGTGTCCATGGTCGTAATCGTCGCCAGCGCCTCCTCGCCGGGCGCCCACCACTGGAACCACCACACCATGATGCAGCCCATGAGCCCAAAGAAGAAAAAGTAGAGCTTCCCGAGGTGCGGCACGCCCATGACGCTTTCGCTGAGCCAAAATTGAAAGAGCAAGTCGAGCGCCTACGCGCGTGTGAGCACCTTTGCGGGCGCCATTCTGGTACATACGTAGCGCAGGGCGCGGTAGATGGTCGGGAGCAGCACGAGGCCGGTCACAGGAAACGCCATCGTCGTAACGAGCGACGCGCTCTGGAGAAAGCTGCCGCCGGGCAGCAAGCGCGCCGTGTTTTGGGCTTGCTTGTACATTTGGTACAAGAGCAGCGCGATCGAGCACACAATGCCAATGGCTGCGCCGAGTGCGTAGTGGAAGAGGCGGTACGTCGCCAGCGTCTCGGACGAAAAGTAGACAAAGAGCCCGAGCAGCAGATTCTGCGCAAACGCCAAGTCGACATCTAGACAGCACCCTGCATAGCCGGTAGTACACAAGAGGGCGACATGCGTACAGGCCATGGTCTCGAGCTTGAACTCGACTTGGGCGTTGGCGAGAAGGATACCCGATATCGGACCATGCACCGTGACACAAGGAAACTCAAAAGGACTCTTCTTGATATGGCATTCGTCGGTCGAGCCGCCGCAGGGGAGTTCGCAGCCGGCACGACAGGCTTGGCAGTACGATTCTAGAAAAGATATCAACACCGCGTCTGGTGAATGGCGAGGGAACGCCATGCGTACCGATGTATTGATCAAACAGGCTCAGAACGTACTGCAGCTTTTCCGAAACGTGTTCTTGTACGTACGGTGTCAGGTCGAGGTTCTCGTAGATTTGGCACGGCGCCGAGATGGGACTGCAAGACGGTTAGTGACGAGGATCCCCTGGTGTGTGTGGGTCGTACCTCGTGTACGACAGTTGAAGCTGGTCGCGCGCTTTGCTCGTGAGCTTAATGCGCAGGTCGCTCCATGTCCAGAGGAACGAACGAATCGGCGGCACGAGTTCCTATAGGGGTTGCATTCGCCGATCATGCGATAGTAGCATTAGCATACCAGGAGCTGCGTGATGTAGCCGGCGGCCATATCGGCAACGACGCGCGCTTCTTCGTACTGTCCAAGCCACTGGACGACGTACGGCTGCGACGGGCTAGAGACGTGTGAAGAAAGGCTAGGTGAGGAGGGCATCATGTACCTCATCAATGGCTCCATGCGGAAGCTCAGCGTCGCGTTCGGGTAAAAGCAATACGTCTTCTTCTCGCCATACTTGGCAAACTGGTAGCGGTACACGTCGCCGTCGTCAAACCACGTCACGTTCGTGTTGGCGGGCGAAGCCTCGGCCACGCCCATCCAGTCTTCTTCCCACGAAGCATCTACAGGCAAGAGGAGGCTGCATGAGCCTCGCCGGCAAAGAAGCATGTACATGTCGGAGCGATGGCGCTGTAGTACGTCAAGCCGGCAGTGGCCATGACGAGAAGCGGCAGGAGCGCTTGGGTCAGCATGGGTCTTCTTCCTGCACTCGCGCTGCTCGAGCAAACTGTGAATTTTGAATTCGCCCAACGGAGTGGTTTCAAATACGATGCGATCATTGGCTGAAATGGGATCCTTTTCCGCAAGCTCTCAACCAATGAATGGTGGCGATCGTCACAACAGGCCGCATCTTTGCGATCTTCCGTCGCCCCTTCTCACGCGGTGCGTTGGTGCTTCGTGGTCCAAAGCTGTCATCTTGGTGCATTACCCCATGACATGGCATGGCCCCGTCGCGCGGGGCTCATATTGTTTGAGAAACGGTGGAGTCACATTGCGGCGATGGCTCGGGATAGAGCCTTGCGACAAATGCACTTGTCACTCGAAGCGAACGATGGCGGCGGCGACGACGACGTTGCAAGGGCTTTTCCACGCATCATTTCTCTCTCGCGGCCAGGTGTGAGCCTGCGTGTAAACTGCCTTTGATATTGCGGCACTGGCAGCTTCTCTGCCTACGTGCAAGTCGCTTCGCGGGCTACTGTATTGCTCTGGTGCGTATAACATCGCTGTGTACCTCCCGCTGTACCTCCTTTCGCGACAGAAAAGACCAGTCTTGGAAGGCGATATCGGGGAATGACGGCGGCTCGGAGGCAGATGAGTCGCTCGCCGACCCTTAGGATTAAGAGGACAAACGTATGGATTTCGCGTTACGAGCAGCGTTTCTACATGAAGACGCGACAGTATTCGGCGTGTTTTCTCTTGTACGCGTTGCAGCACGCGATAAGTCGGTTGCCTAATTCCGCGACCCGGGACGTCTCGATGGTCTCCACTGAAAGGAACGCCTTGAGGACGCACATGCACTGTGCCATATCGCTTGCGTCGCTCTTGAGGATTGAACTTGCGTGACTGAGGGCTTTTTCGGTTGCTTGGAAGCACGTCAGCGCATTCTCCAGCTTGTCCGCGATCGCCAAATACATGTACCCGTATGGGCCTCTTTCGGTGTTGAAAGCCTTGCTCACTTCGGCGCGGAAGCGTATCAGGCCCCCGATGGCGCTGTTGAAGGCCTCACGCTCGGAGTCGATGGTGCGAACTAGAGCGCCAAGTATCTCAAATGCGTCCTGGAGAGGCGGGATTGTCTTTGCTCGCAACTGGACTTTGTCGGTCTCGGTGCTGGCCTCAAGGATGCGGCCGAGGTGCTGGACAACGACGTCGCTCCATCGCAGCGAAAAAGAGGCCAGGCTTCGGTGGACCTTGAGTCCGCGCATTGTGGACACGTACGTCTCTCCGAGGAGCTGGCGCGCTGGGGTGGCCATGTCCTCGCTCTCTTCGCGAAGTGAGAGCACGCATTCTCTGCAGCCGCTCCAGCCGACCGACCACACGATGTCATCTGGCGCTGGCTTGGAGTCGGAGGCAACCATGGCAAATTAAAAAGTGACCGATGCATCCGACCGCTTTTGTTGCCAAAAATATCAACTGGATAATTCTTTTTTATCAAGTCCTTGATACAAGTGTGGTCCGCTCATATTTATGGCTCTCGTTCCATAAAATATCAACTGGATAATCTTCCGACATCAAGTGCTTGATACAATGTAGAGGTTTGGACCAATCGCAAATGCCATGGTACCTTCGCGACGCCTCCGACACTGGAAGCGCCAAGACGCACGCTAAAGCTCTTTCGAAGCACCTCATGATACCCCGGTCGTCACTTTACCGACGACCATGGGGGCCGCACACCAAATAGAATCGCACGCGTCGGTACCCCAACCACTACGGAGAGTGCAAAAATATCCTTCGGACTGTTTCCGCGTGAAAGTGTCCTTCGTAACAGTCATATTGTCCGTTGGAAGGAACGTCTATTAAAATATTAGTCACTGCAGATGCAGTGGGCGTCTATCGGAGGCTAAGCTACTTGCAGAGAACCGCCGAGACGAGCATGCGGAACGGGTTAGACGCATCCGAGTCGGACGTATCGTCGCCCGAATCTTCGTCTTCGGTCGCAGCGATGCCTTGGGCGACCGACTCCTTGAGCACAGTCTCTTGCAGTCGCTGCCACGAGTAGCCGCTGGGGCGGCGGCTCTCGGCGGCAGCTTCTTCTTTTTGGTTTTGGCTCGGCGAGTCGACGTTGACCGGCTCTTCAGTCGTGCGGATTTCCTCGGCTTTCATGTCAACGTCGTCGTCGTCCATGTCGTCGTACGCCTCGACCGAGATCTTGCCGACGACGACGCGGTCGCCGAGGCGCGCGTCGCCGTTGCGACCGCCGTGGGCAAAGCAGAAGCCGCCCTTGCGCGCCGTC
>NW_012156396.1:432712-453873 GCF_000151545.1 Saprolegnia parasitica CBS 223.65 | reverse complement strand
GCGCGGGCAGAGACCGCGGGACCGAGCGCTGTTTCGCATCCGGCAAACTTGCATTTTTGCCGCCACCGTGCGTAATACAAAGCCACCGCCGACCGCGCTGCTTTGGCAGTCGGCAGCTTGGCAGCGCCGGCCGCCGCCATGAGCGATGCAGAGGCCGCCGCGCTTGGCGCCCCGCGGGCAGTCGTCGACCGAGCACTTCTTCGCGCTGTTGAGCGTCAAGTTGCCAAACGAGTCGACTTCGGGCTCGACATCTTCGTCGACCTCCGAGTCGGAGCTGTAGTAGTCGACGTCAATCATCTCGTCGTCCTCGTCGTCGTAGTCGTCGGCGGTCTCGTCGTGCATGACGACGTCCTTCGTCGGCGACGGCAGCTGGTTGTCACTGCTGCTGCTCTCGGCCATGATCGCGGATATCTGAAAATGAATGTCGACACCCGCCGCGCGCCGCAGCGTTCGTTGGCGAAACCCCCGAAACAACCGCAGCGGCGCCAAGATTAAATTGCATACAAATTGCAAGCTATTTAATGGATTGCAATGCTTTGCTCGTGGGTTTCGATATCTTCTGAAAGGCCACGCCCAAGCGACGTCGCATACAAACATCAAGTGTAAAGGGAGGGGTCCGCGCCATACGCGGCGTTTCGGCGCCGAATAACAAGAAAGGACGGACCAATCAGCGGCGTTGGAACCGAAGATGGATCGCCAGCGGATCGAACGTCCCGCGCGCTATCTTTCGATTCTTGGGAGGGACGGATGTACGCGTTCAATACAAAGAAGAAGACGTACAACGCGGATGGGTCTCGATACGTAGTACAAGGTACATTACCGCGGCGGCACGGCCAAACGCAGGTCGAAGGACTAGACTAACTAGGCAAACGCCTTGGACCACATCTTCTTCTCCTTCTCGGCTTGCTTCTTCATGTACGCCTTCAGGCGGTCGTGGCAGAGCACGATCGCACGGTCCTCCGGCGTCAACCGGTGGGCTTCCTACACACACACCACGCGCGCTGAAGAAGCGGTGTCGATGCACGCGATACCGTAATGTCGGCGTGGGCCTTCTCGTAGTCCTTGAGCTTTTCGTACGCAATCGCGCGGCGGTAGAGCGCCTTGGTGTTGGTCGCGTCCAGGTCGAGCGCGTCCTTGCAGTTGGACACGGCCTTTTGGTACGCCTCGAGCTTGAGGTAGCACTGCGCCAGGTTCAGGTACAAGCTCAGCTTGACCGCCGTGACTTCGGCCGCGTCTTCCGGGCGCAAATCGAAAAACTTGGACGCGTGCGTCAACGCCTACACCATGGTATACGATGAGGCAATGTTGGAGGGGCACCTTGACGTAGCGGGCCGCGGCGTGCTGCACGTTGCCGCCACGGAAGAGCTCGTTGCCTTCGTCCTACAGCCGGTCAGCCGGTCGTAATCGTGTAAACATGGCAACGGATCGCACCTTGTTCTTCATGACGAGGCGCATACGGTCCGGCGTCTTGAGCTACAGACAGAGACAATGTCAAATCGACGTGGCCCGCGGTGAACAACGCACCTTGCGAAAGTCATGGTCGTCGTCGTCCTTGACCTCCAGCGCTGCCTTGGCCGACTCAGCCTCCAAGTGCGCTTCGAGCGCAGCATCTTCCTTGGCGACAGCCGCAAAGTAGGCACTGCACGCGTTCGTAATGTCCTAATGCTATAGATGAGACATGTCGCCGTCCGAAGCGGCGGTCGTACGGTCTTGAGCTGCGCGACGCGCTGCGTGGCGAGTTCGAGCGTCGCGACCTCGGCTTCTTCCGAGTAGAACCAGTCTTCGGCCGCGTCCAAGAACGGGTTGAGCACGCTGTAGTCGATGAGGTGGCCGTGCTTCTGGCTCGCCTTGCCACGCATCTCGTACACGAACGTCTCGATCTCGTTGCGCTTGTTGGCGAGGAGATAGTTGGCTTCGTCCTGCGCCTGCATCGCCTTCTCGAGCGCGATCCACTCGGGCGACACGTCGACGTCCTGCGTCGCCAAGAGGTCTTCGGCCGACGCCGCGCCGACCGCGACCGCAGTCGCGCTGTCGAGCATGCGGCCCAACGGTACACTGTCGCCAACAGCCTTGGCGATCGCGGCCTGGAGAAGTGGCTTGCGAGTACCGCCACCGACAATCTCGACCGAGACCAAGTCGCTGCCTGCGACGTTCGCCGACGCCAAGAGGCCCGTAAGCAGCTGCTCAAGCGCAGACGCGTGCGCGGCGTTGAGCGCGTCAAACTCAGTCTTGGTGAGCGTGAGCGTGAGGTCGCAGTCATTGCCGAGGTTCTCGACTTGGACGATGGCTTCCGGGATCGTTGAGAGGAGCTTCTTGAGCTGCTCGCAGGCCGCAAGGAGCCGGCGGCCCTGGCGCGAGTGGCCCTGGATGTCGAGGCCGTGGGACGCCTTGAGCTTGGCCTGGAAGTGATGGAAAATCGACTTGTCAAAGTTGCTACAACACTCGCAGTGAGAAGAGTGGACGTGGCCGTGACATGACTCCGTACACCGAGCCGAGGTCGCCCTTGTACGCATGCGCCAGCACCGTTTCCCCCGTCGCTACTCGTCAGTGAGGACGCTGGCCTGTCGGAAAGAGCCTACCGTTGAGGCGCACCACCGCCGCGTTCGTCGTCGAGTGGCCGACATCGACAATCATGATCGTCTTAATCTCGGCCTCGTCCTTGATCGGGTGCTTGCGATGGAAGCAGCGCGCAAGAGCTACAGACACGGGCTCAGATCACAAGAATATGGTGCGTCGAATGGCCACACCAGCATCGTGGCCAACGACACCGGCCGCGCCAAAGCCTGCAATCTTGGCCGCTTGGAGAACGGCACGCTTCGCCGCGTCGCCCCACCCGCTCGGGACTGCGATACCTACGCGGATGTTTTCGAGCGGCGTGGTCTTGACGTTGCTCCCGATTTTGCCAAAGACCATGGCCAGAAGCTGCACCGGCGTGAAGAGCTTCTCGCCGTCGTTGTACTGGACCTGCGCCGCAGCCTCGCCGGACGCCGTCTGGACATACGTGGCACGCGGGCACGGATAAGCGGTCATCTGTGCAAGGACTTCTTGGTGCGACTTGCCGAGGAACATGTTGATATGGTCGACAGTGTTGGCCGGGTTCGTGCTCGACGACAAGACGGCGGCTTCGCCAAGCAAGCGCTCCTTGTCCTTGAAAGCCACGAGCGTCGCCGTGGTCATACCGCCCAATTCATTGAGAACGATTTCGCCCGACGGGCGCGCGACGACGCAGCGCTGGGACCCCTACAGAGCAGCATTAGAGGTTCCATGGCTGCTCGACGATGGAAGCCTGGACGCACGAGGTCAATGCCAATGTACTCCATGGTGTGAGGTTGACGTGCTGGAATGAGACCGACCAATGACACATGGTATCCGGACACGGCCACGACGACACATGCATTCTAAACACACCCCACATTAGTGAGAGCGCAGTGTGCGCAGGAGGCGAGTGGAGTTCTGTGCACTTGATGGGATTCATGCAAACGTGCGACTCGATATGCTAGCCACACATACAGCAATTGAAAGACATGTCATTAATGCCGAGATGCAGGGATATCAATGAGATCCCGCAACGCGCGCAGTGCCGCCTCGTGGTGTGTCTTCGGCTGCCTTCCAGGATGCCAAGTTGGGTGTTTCAAGCGTCCGGATACCATTGGCCCACACCGCCGAAACAAGTTCATTTCTTGTTAACGACGCATATTGAGCTATTTCGCAGTCTTAGTAGGATAGGATTATCCCGTTAAGTACATTGCTTGGAGTGTAAACTTTGGTGGATGAATATACATTCTTGTGAGTGGGCGTGAATGATGGTAGTAAGAAACCCAACTGCTCGCGCATCGGCGCGGCTGATTACCCAAGGCGGCGCTTCATGGACGAGACCCTAGTGTGCTCTGTGGAAGAGGCCCTGCGCGATGGCCTTGTCGCTGCCAGAATCGACGAGGCCATGGTCGACTACGTCGTCGAGCTCGTGCTGGCGGCCTGGGAAGATGCCTACACGACGACGATGGCCAAGCCACGCAAGAAGAAGGCCACGCCGCTCGAGCCGGACGCAGTGCGAGCGCAGTGCCTAGCCTCCGCCATTGAGGAAACGCTATTGGACGCGCAGCCTACGCTGCAGCTGGACCCAACCGCGGACATCCGGTCGCTCATCTCAGATACCCAGGCGCGGCTGCATGACGTGCTGTACCCACCGCCGCCTGCGCCAACGACATCGCCGTTTGTCGTAGGTAGCACGTGCTTGGCCATCTTGGAGGAAGACGACGAGTGGCATGAGGCAGAGATCACGTCGGTTGAAGACGTGGCCACGAAGCAATGCATCCAAGTCAACTTTATCGAGTTCGACAAGCGCCAGGACGTACCCATCTCGCTGGTCGTGCTGCCCGACGACATTGCAGAGAGCGATGTTGACGGCGTGTACGGCTGCGAGCTCTGCGAACGAGGCATGAACCTCACAGCGCACCACCTCGTGCCACGGCAGTGCCACGCCAAGTTTCTCCAGCGTGGGTTCAGCCGCGAGTACCTCAACCGGACGATTCTGATTTGCCGGCAATGCCACTCCAAGATCCACGCCACGGAGGACAACAAGGCGCTCGCAAGAGACTACAACACACTCGAGAAGCTCTTGGGCCACGAAGCGATTGCACGCTACGTTCAGTATGCAAGGAAGCAAAAGACGCGCGTGCGCCCGCGGGGCCAGAAACAAGGCTGAGGTGCAGCATAGACACTCCACTTGATGAATATCCGAAAACAACGGACCGATCGCTAAACGAACCAGCAATATTATAATAACACCTAGCCGCGACGCGACTGGCTACAGCGATCAACTGCTGTCGACGAGGGACACCTCCCATGGTCGCGAGCTACGAATACCATCGCAGACACGTTGGCTCTTCCAGGACTTTAGTGTGGCCATTTTCGAGGTCTACCTCGCCATGGGTCTGTGATCTTCTCGACAAGGAGCGAAGAAGCAACCGGTGGTTTGCATGGAACCACGATGCGCAGCTACTCCGTACCGTAGATGCTACTCGGTGTGGGACGACGGCCATCGCTTGTGATTTTTCGAACAACCCCGGAATTCCCACTTGTCATTTTAGGGTACGTTGTCGACAAAGGCGGTCGCCCCGCGGACCGTCTGGGCTGACATCGATAACCATTCGCCTGATAACACTGGCCGCGACCCATCCGCGGCGCGACGGCGCGTGCGAGTGCGCTGGCGTGCGGCGGAGATTGCCGAAGCAGCAACGGTCGTACCCCTTTTTGTCACTATTTCCGCGCGAGAACCCCCTTTTGCAGATTCAACGCGACATGGTTGTTGCCGTCAGATCATTTCTAAAAAACGACATCGAGCATCCGACAACGCGATCATCAGCAGCATGCGCTCGTCTCCTGTTGCCTGCCCGCCGCGCGCTGCCTCGCCGACGACCTCTGGTACCTCGACGCTAGCTTCGGCCTCAAGTACGAGGCCTTCTTGGCGCTCTCACCGACGGCGCCCGAGTCGCCGCCACCCACGCAGTGCCACCCGCGCATCTCGCTCACGTGGCCAAGCCGCTCGATGGACCCAAAAACGACACGAAACGAAGCGAGCGCACCGCGCCGAGTCGGCAATTACTCGCCGCAGACGCGGCGCCAGCGCATCCAGCGGTTCCATGCAAAGCGGCAGCAGCGACAGCTCAAGTTTGCGACGCTGCCCGACGACGGCGAGGACGAGCACGAGCACGACGCACAGCACAGCTGCCTCTCGTCACCGCTGTGGGTGCCGTCGCTGCCGGACGACGACCTCGAAGCAAGTGCGATGATTGACGACACGTTCCAAGAACTGTGCTTGCCAGATGAGGTTGGGTTCATCACCGACCACGACAACGACGACGACGACGACGTGCTCGAGAGTGTCGAGCTGTAGGCGCCGTCTTGTCTTATCTACCAGTAGTATATGTGTATACCTTATTCAAAACCGCGCACTTGTCGGTGATTTCGCTCGAACCTCCTGCGACCTCGTCTCTGTCGGCGTCATCCTGCCGCATGCCTGTCGGCGGCTGCCAAGAAGAGCCTCATCAGCTGCAACACTCAACTCGGTCGACAAGGCTCGCTTGGTAGTATGATCGTGTCGGCCTTGCCCGCGTCACCGGCTGGGTTCACCGCGCGCTGGTGCGTTCTTCACACGTGCGCAGTCTTTGCCCCTTCTGCAGCCATCGCCCGATTGCGTACCGGTACCAGTCCCACGAGCCGGCTCATACAGTGGGAGGGGCAACACATGGGGTCGTGAATTGCCTTAAAAAAGTACACTTCAAGTTTGAATTACGCGTGCTGGACAACCTCGGCGATGGCTTCGGCAATGTACTCGACGTTCTTCGAGTTGACGCCGGCCATCGAGATGCGACCGTCCTTGGTCAAGTAGATGTGGTGCTTGGCCATCATGCGGTCGACCTGCGGCTCCGTGAGGCCCGTGTAGCAGAACATGCCAATCTGGTCCGTAATGTGGTTCCATTCGGTCGTCGAGCCGTCAATCTTGGCAATGTTGGCCTTGAGGAGCGACCGCATCGAGATGATGCGATCGGCCATGCTCTTGCACTCGCCGTACCACTGGCGCTTGAGCTTGTCGTCGCCGAGGATCGTCGAGACGAGGAGCGCGCCGTGGATCGGCGGGTTCGAGTACATGGGGCGGATCAGGATCTTGAGCTGCGACTCGGCGCGCGCAGCCTCGTCCGCGTCCTTGCACACGACGCTGAGCGCACCGACGCGCTCACCGTAGAGGCCGAAGTTCTTGGCGTACGACTGCGACAAGACAATGTTGTGGCCGTCCTCGACAAACTACACAGGGGCGTGAGCTTGAATAGAGGACAATTGTGGTACGGTACTTGGCGAATGGCGGCAGCATCACGGTCGGCGTCGCCCGAGGCAAAGCCCTGGTACGCGCAGTCAAAGAAGACGACATGGTTCTTCTCCTTCATGGCCTTGGAGATCGCAGCCCACTGCTCCTTCGTCGGGTCAACACCCGTCGGGTTGTGAGCGCACGCGTGGAGGAGGAACACCGACTTTTCGGGGGCGCCCTGGATATCGCTCATCAAGCCCGAAAAGTTGAGGCCGCGCGAGGCCGGCTCAAAGTAGGCGTAGCGACGGACGTCGAGGCCAGCATCCTTCATGATCGGAATGTGGTTGCCCCACGTCGGGTTCGGCAAGTAGATCGGCGTGTTCTTGCCCAAGAAGCGGGCAAAGAACTCGCCAGCGAGACGGCAGCCGCCCGTGCCCGAGATCGTCTAAATGCGATGCACGATAAGATTTCTATCGCAGCGCTTCATGGATAGCGTACCTGGACACCGGTGACGCGGCCATCCTTAATGGCCTTCGAGTTGTCGCCGTAGGCGAACTTCAAGGAGAGGTCGACAAACTCCTTGATACCGGCAATGCCAGCGTATTCCTTGTTCTTCTTGGCGTCAATGAGGCGCTTCTCGGCTTCCCAGACCGACGGAAGGACGTACGGCTAGAGCCACATACATGAGCCACTGGCGAGAGGCGGCGAAGCGTACCTTGCCGTTGTCGTCGCGGTACGCGCCGACGCCGAGCGAGACCTTGCGGGCGTCCGTGTCCTTGTTGAACTTTTCGGTGAGGCCCAAGATCGGGTCCGCGGGGCCCATGGGCACGTCCTTGAGCCAGGACATGGCGCGGGTCTGGAGCTTCGTGGAGCGGAGAAGGCGGCGCGCGTGCAGCATCTTCCTAGTTCAGCGAGAATGGATTTGTGGCGAAATCCTTAGTTTGGCAATCCAAATCCGGTTGCCGCGTGTGGTCATAGATGTGGCACGTGCCACTTCACTTGGGTTTCGTATGCCATCCGGATAAAATAGATCCACCAGGATTCTTGTGGTGGGCTTTTTGATGCAGTCACAGAGAGAAGTGTCCCAGCCCGACCTTTGGCTGGCCACGCCGGAGCTGCTGCCGGATGGCTGGCCGCACCCGCGCCACGCTGCCCCGCCATCCGACGCGACCCACTGCATGGGCGTGGGCCGCATCCTGGCGCCCGCCGCCGCCGCCAACGACGCCATCGAACGTCGTGCGCTGTCCCTGCCACCTGCGTAGTATCTTTAGAGCGAGAGGGCGCTTGAAGTGTTGCACTCATCCACGGATGCGGCCTTTTGCACGTGACAGCCGCCGCCGACGCTACGCATTTACACCAACGAGCGCCAGGTATCGGCGCACGCTCGAACCACGTGGATTTCACTGCAACGTGGGCGTGGCTGCGGTCGCGTAGGCGGTTGCGTACATCGCATCGAGGCCGCCGCGAAGGCAAAGGAAGCGCCGGCCTTTCAATTGGGTGCACTTTCCGACGTCAGGCCACTTGCCGGACGGTCTTTGGTCTTGGGCACGTGCATGGGATGAGCCCGGATCGAATCTGGCGCCAGACAGCGGCAGCGTCCACGGAGCTCTCAAAGCATCCCGGTGACATGTTGGAGTGTGGACTTAAAAACGACGACTCTCAGATCTCATCTCAACGTTTGGTACCCCGCATCGTAGCGCTGGGCGGCCAAGAGCACTCCGACGCCGAGCACGGTCCCGACGCCCATGTACGCGAGAAACTCGTAGCCGTGGTGCGGGTCGACAGCCGCGTCGTGGGGCACTCCGACGCTGCGCACGTTGGCGTCGTTCTTGATCGTCTCGGCCCCCGACAAGAGCGGCGCCAGCGCCTTCATCCAGTCGTCGTACGTCCATGACGCATCGGCGTCAAATGGCACTTCGTTCAGCTATCACCTGACGCATGAGGGACCGGCATCGTCCAGAAACTGTACCAGGTACATGGGCGTGCCCGAGATGCCACGTGTGCACGCATACTTCCACTCCGTGCGCGTGTCCACGTCCATTTGCGTGCCGCCGTGGCCGGTCATGCCCTCGGCCCACTGCGTATCCGTGAGCTCCGGGAACGTCTTCTTGGCTAGGGCACCGATTTGGGCCGTCACTTGCTTTTGGCCGAGCGTCTCCGTGGCCTTGTTCCAGTACCTACTCATACGAGATGGTCATCACCTCTCTACGCTTCGATAATACTGCATACGCGTCTTGGTTGGCATAGACGGCCTCCATCCAGCGCGTAAAGGTGTCGTCGCCGAGTGCGTGGGCGATCGTGCGGCTCGCCTGCGCAAACGAGTAGGCGTTGTGGTGGTACGGCAACGGGAACTGATGGAAGCGCAGGCGGAACGCGCTCGACGAGAGGTTGGCCGCCACTTGTTGCAGTGCCGGATACGCGGCCTTGCTGTCGGGGCAGAGCAGGTCGATGAACATGTCGAGCTGGATATGCGCGTCGGCGCTGCCTTGGGCGTACGTAAAGCCGGGCGGCGACGCCGGGATCGGGACTTGAGCGGTTGCGAGGCCGACGGCCGTCGCCAGAGCGAGCAGGAGGCGCGACATCTTGGGCACGTTGAACCAGTTGCGGAATGCCACGGTCGTGCGCCGAGCTTTTTTCGCCGAAACACGGCCGGATGCGCCGGATACGCTCGTCGCGCTTTTTCATTGGTCGTTCGGATTATAGCGGACCAATGGCATGCGAGTATCTTGAAGAAAATCGAACCAGCGACCACCGTTGCACGACATCACGGGACAAGTTGCATGCCCGTTGGGCTTCCCGGCAGTACGACCGAGGCGCCGACTCATCCCAGAACCACTGGTGCTTGGCGACTGGGACGGACGGTCTGGATCCTCGCAGATACGCCATCGCTTTTGCACCTAGGATGCACCAGTCTGGGCTCCGCCGCGTGCTAGAAATTACACACAGCACACAGCTGGCGAAACATAGACAATACTGTAGACACTCGCACGGGTTCTTGCGCTGATGCCACTCGCAAAGGCTCGCCGAGGCGGCTTCCGTGGCCTTCGAAAGGCGCAACGAGGCACGACCGAGCATCGAGGCGTCGTGCGTGCAGCTGCCCGCCCATCTGGTCGCCAAGATCGTTTTTGAATCTACCGAGCACGGCAGCGAATTTCTTTATCGAAGGCTTGGCGTTAGAACTCTGCCGCGCTTGCGAGCCGAAGTCACCTCGTGCTTGGGATTGTGCAGCCAACGCAGTTCTCTTGTTTCGGGAACTGGTGGCAACGCATTTCAACCAATTACAACCTCGATCCTGCCATTGTGCATCTCTGATTGGCTATAACGCCTCAAGATCGCGACCATTTCGAAATTGCAGCATGGAGGGCAGCGTGGCCATGGACCCCCGGTACCTGCGGCAGCCAGGATCACGAGCCGAGCGACAAGTGCTACATGGCGATGGTCGATATGCACGCGATGGACTTCCTTCCACGGGCCTCTTCTCACCGCTGACACAGCTTCACTCGGCCTTCCACAAGCGCCATGAGACCCGTCGCCGGCCCGAGTCCAACCCGATGGCCATGGCTTACAACCGCGCGATGCAGAACCGCCGAGCCATCCAGCTGCCACCGCGGCCTTTCTCCTTTCGCCAGCGCCAAGGCAAGCTCGACACGCGGACCATCGCCCAAATCGACCTGAACAAGGTCGTGCGGGAGACCGACATTGACACAATTCAGGTACGCGCTCTCTTGGCGCCGAACGTACAGAGACCGGCCGAATAGAACCACTTGGAGAACCTGGCTTTCTCGGACGTGACGCTCCAGGACGTCAATCAGTATTCGGACGAGTACTTTCTCAAGCTCTTCCAAGTCGCGCAGGTATGTGCGCGGTCCTTGTCTTGGCTCGTAGAAGACATTGTAGCTGACCGTCGAGTACCTCTTGAACGTCCAAGAGTCACTGGTGCTGCACACGGAGGACCTCGAGACGCAGTGTGACCACGTCGCAGCCGACTGCAAGACGCTCGAGGCCGAGAATCAAAAGTTCGATGCTGAAGTGAAGTTGCTCAAGCAAGAAATCCAACAAAAGCAGAATACGATTGCGACCTTTGAAATGATGCTCCTCACGCAGCAACGCAGCGCATCCGTGCCCTCGACGTCGCCAGCATCCGCGCGTACGTCCTTTGTACTCGCCGCTACGATGTATCAAAGTCTCGTAGCCGTCGACTGCGTGTTCTGCAACAAGAAGTTTCTCTCGACCGAGTACCTCGTGAAGCACCAAAAGAAAAACACTTTGACGACTACAGCAAACTCAAAGCGACCAAGCCGGTGCGTCGCCTCTCATACTTATGGAAGCGTCATCATCTACGGCCTAGGGACCTCCGCCCGTACAAGCACCGCCGCCCGTACAAGCACCGCCGCCCGTACAAGCACCGCCGCCCGTGCAAGCACCGCCGCCGATCGAGACGCCGCCGCCGATGGTGGTCGAGCCAGCCAAGCCCACCGTGCCCGATGTCAGCATGGTGTCGGCGCTGGTGGCCGCCAACACGACGGCGCTCACCAAGCAGCTCGAGACGCTGCAGGCGCAGCTCCTTCAGGACAAGTCGGAGCGCGCGAAAGAGACGCAGCTCCTCCAGCAGCAACAACACACTTTTGCACAGAGCATCGTCGAGCAAATGGCGCGCATGCAGCAAGCGCTGCAGGACATGCAGGCCAAGACGCAGTCCGAGTGGATGCACTTTACCGAGGAAATTCTCAAGGCCAAGCCGCGGGCCGCCGACCACATTGGTCACGTCGTGCAAGACACGGACGAGAAGCTCACGCGCGAGATGGTGCAAGACCTCATGAAGCAGCGAGAGAAGGAGCTCGAGCGGCGCCTTCAGCTCGAGGCCGAGCAGCGCGAGTGGGCGGCCCGCGAGCTCCAGCTGCAAAAGCAACTCCTCGACGAAAAGCAAAAGCAAACGACCAACGAGCTCACGCTCACGCACTTGATGGCGCTCGAAGCGCAAAAGTACGGTCTCGACTACGGACTCCCGCCTTCCGCAGCACCCACCGTCGTGGTCGTCGAGCGAGATCCGGCACCGGCACCACCAGTTGTGGTCGCGGAAGAGCCCAAGCAAGCACCACCACCGCGTCTAGTGCGGCAACCGTCGATCCGAGTGCCTGAAGTCGTCCCGAGTCCGGTACTAACAACGGCAGCACCGCCAAAACCTATGGTTGTGGAAGCACCGCCGCCCACACCGGCCCCCGCACCGGTGGCTGCGACACCACCGCCTGTTGAAATCGAGACGCCGCCAGCGGAAAAAGAAGCACCACCAACGCCTGAAGTACGAGAACCGGTGTCAGCGCCAAGCGAAGATACGCAGTTGCGTCGTCTACATGCTGCGGCAACGACCATCCGTCGAGTGACCATGGGCTTCCTCACGCGGTCACGCCTCGCGCATCCACACAGCTGGCATCTCCGCCTGCAAGGCCACGATGTGACAGTGCCCGTGACGCCCAACACCACAGCACTCGACGTGCGCCGCGTCATCGCCTCGGAGCTCGGCAACATTGACCTCCATCGCGTGTTGCTGCACGACGTCCACTCTGGTATTATCCCCTTTGTCTGCGGATGTTAGCTGATGGCATCTGGTAGGCGACGAGTTGCCCGGGTCCTTCTTGGTGTTTGAGACCAACGGGCACTTGGAGATTGAAATCATTCCTGCCATTCACGACGATGCGCACCACTTTGCGGTCATTGACGAGCTCGTGCACGACTTGGCCACGCAGAAGGGCCAGATTCAAGTAGGATGCGCTATGTATCACGTTGATACAAACTGCGGGGTGTAGAGCTTGCGCACGGATACGCTGCCAGCGCACGTGCGACCCGAGAGTGCAACCGTGCTGTCAGCGCTCGTACGGCTTCAAAGCGCTGCTCGGGGCATGCTTGCTCGGCGCGAAGCATCGTCGCGGCGCATTGACCGCCTCGTCGACGCGCGGCTCGCGCAACTGCAAGCGCCGCAGGTGGTCATTGCCCACAAGCCGACGCTCGCCGAGGTGCACAGGCGCAAGGTCACGGACGCGCTCCACGCCAAGCTCGTCGCCTTCCAAGTCGGCAAGTCGACAGACCGGATTCCGAGGCAGCTCTCGAAAGACGCGTACGAAGCGTCCATGAAGCAGCTCACGGCGGCGCGCGAGGCGCAGCCACCCGAGGTCCAAGCGCGCATCGCCGGTCTTCTCAGCATGATCCACGACGTGAGTGTCTCGCAGTACGATGCCGCGGCCGCCAAAGAGAAGGAAGCGACGGCGAAGGCCGCGACGTCCATTCAGTCGGTTGCGCGCGCGGCCCTCGCGCGCAAAATGCTGCAAGAAATGCTGGCAAAGCATCGGCCAAACGAAGAGCTTGACGCCGAGGCATCATTGACCACCAGGGGCGAGGCTACAAACGATGCCAAGGCGACTGCCAAACCCACGGATGACGACGACGAGGCCAAGCCGAGCGCCGAGCCGATACAAGCACCTGTCGACGATGCGCCCAAGACAAGACCGAGCTCGGTCAACGAAGATGATGGTGCGATGACCATTGACGAGTTCAACGACGACGATGCAAAGCCCGCGTACGCATTCGAGTCTCGCTCGCATGTCGAGGCTAATGATGTGCCTAGGCCGGCGACGACGGCAGCCCTTGAAAAAGCCGTGCTGCAGGACGAGTACGACGAAGAGCGCACCAAGCTCGCGGCGCTCAAGGAGGCGAGTGCGCGTGTGATATCGCCCTTCTCGCGCGCGCCGCTGCAGTCGATGCGGAGCGCCAAGCGCGGCTCGAGCTCCCAGAACGCACGGTAGTAGCCATCGGCAAGGATTGGATCTTGTTAGATAATCATCAACTACACTATTTACTTGTTGGCCTTGTGGACCGCCCGGCGCTGGCGCACCGCGTCCGCAAGCACTTCGAGCGTCGAGAGCTACACGCAGATGAGAAAAGACCAGATCTAGAATCCATTGCGTACCGTGTCTTCCCAGCCGATGCAGGCATCCGTGATGCTCTGGCCGTACACCAAGGGCGCGTTCGGAATGAGCTTTTGCGCCCCTTCGACAATGTTGGACTCGAGCATGATGCCGCAGATGCGGTCGTCGCCCGCCGCAATCTGACGCGCCTACAAAGAGGTGAGAAATCGTGTGCGAATTGGAGAGGCGGCGTACGAGGTCGGCAGCGACAAGCGGCTGGTTCTTGTGGTCCTTGTTCGAGTTGCCGTGCGAGCAGTCGACCATGACGTTTTGGGGCTGGTTGACCTTCTTGAGGAGCGCCGAGACCTTCTCCACGTGCTCGGCCGCGTAGTTGGGACCGGTGCTGCCGCCACGGAGAATGACGTGGCAGCAATCGTTGCCCGTCGTCTTGACGATTGCCGCCAAACTCTGCGACGAGACCGAGAGGAAGCAGTGCGGGTGGCCCGACGACACGACGGCGTCGACAGCCAATTGCAGCGACCCACCCGTGCCGTTCTTGAAGCCAATGGGCATCGAGAGGCCGGACGTGAGCTCGCGATGGAGCTGGCACTCGGTCGTGCGCGCGCCAATCGCGCCCCAGCTCACGAGGTCGCAAAAGAACTGCGGAGAAATCGTGTCGAGGAATTCGCAACCCGCCTAGGAATCCATTGGCGTCAGCGATAAGACCTCAGATGTAAGAATAAGCATACCGGGAGGCCCATCTCGTTGATCTCGGCGAGGAGCTCGCGCGCGACGCGGAGACCCTTGTTGATGTTGAACGTGCCGTCAATGTCCGGGTCGTTGATCAAGCCCTTCCAGCCGACAGTGGTGCGCGGCTTCTCAAAGTACACGCGCATGATGATGAGCAGATCCTTCTCCATCGCTTCTTGGATCGGCTTCAGCTTGGTCGCTACAAGATTCAAAATGGAATGAGCTATCTTCGTCAAAGAAGAAACTCGCACGTATTACCGTAGTCCTTGGCCGCCTCCACATCGTGGATCGAGCACGGGCCGACAACGACAACGAGGCGGTCGTCGACGCGGCGAAGGATGTTGGCGACGCCCTGGCGGCCCTTGTTGACCGTGCGTGCGATTTCAACCGTGCGCGGAATCTCTTCGAGGAGGCACGCGGGCGGCAGAAGCGGGCGGATTTCGGCAATCCGCACGTCGACGAGGGCGTGCTTGTCCATGAGCTTGACGTCTTCGCCGTTTGTGATGGACGTCTCGCGACCTCGGCGCGACTCGACACGGTCGCGACGCGGCTCTTGGTTGTCGACGGTGCGCTTGCCGTCCTTGCTCTCGATGTTGGACGCAGGTTGCTGCTGCTGCAGGTGCAGGCCCAGGAGGAGACCCATGGTCCCGCCCCACGCGAGCGTGAGAGCAGCGACGGCGACGCTGAGTAGCAGTGTGGTGTTGGCGGACGGCGACGGACTCGACATGGCAGCGGCGGATGAAAATCCAGAATGAACTGTGAAGTTGAAGCCACGGTATCCTGTGCCCGCCGTCACAAGGTGGGACAGCGTACGTACATTGGCGTACATTTATGTACGATCAAGTGGGTACGCTCAAATTGATCGGATCGCCTGGGTGCAGCATGACAATGGACGGTACGGAACGTACGGGACAGAGCCACAAACTTTTTCCAGCGAGACCTTGTGGCCAAGATCGCGAATTGCGCGATCAAGGAACGCTGGCAACCATTGGCCCTTGGTTGCCCGAGCTACCAGCAGCGTAATCGTACTATCGTTAGGAGGACTACCTTACGTGCTTTGTCTCTATATGCTCGCGGTACCACAAGTGACAATGAGGTCGATCGGCTGGCGGCCTTGTCGCGTTCAAGAAGGACGCCGCTCACGGCCCCGAAAGAAAACAGTTTGACCATATTATTGGAATCTTCACCTCTCAATACCATCCCGCAGTAAAGCGTTTACCCGTATTAATCTTTCGCCTTTTACCTCACCTCTCAATACCTGATCGTGCAGTGCTATCAACGTCTTGTCCCTGGAAGCTGACGATGTGACATCGATGATACCGCCCGCCTCTACGAGCGGTACCTTTGTGGTCATAGAATCCGCAAGTCAGTCACTATCTCGCATACATGTAGCAGGCTTTGGCATCGCGTTGGTGTCGTGCTAATACGATATGCATAGCCTCTAGCACAGAGCAGGTTGCTATCAAGAGCAAGCGTAGTACCACCTGGCGCTTGATCAATCGGTGACGTGTACTTAACCGAGAGTATGGGTTCGGCTCGTCTAGTCGAACGGTTTGCGGTTTGAACCGCTCAGATTGCAGTTGAGGGATGACCCAAGGAATGTTTGCGAAACACGCGATCGGGGAGCCAGCGACCGGTCGAGAGCGATCCATTTTCGACCTTGCAGAACGAGTAGTAGCATGTCTGGCCCTGTGAACAAGCTCGGAAAGCTCGTCGCCAAGATCAACAGCAGCGGCGCGCCGGCCTTTCTCCGCGAAGGCGCGCTCAGCACGGCGTTCAACGCGCAGGTCAAGATGGCCGGCGTCGCCGGTATCCACGTCGAGACGCTCACCGAGCAGAAGAGCGTCGTGTCGCTCAAAAACACGTTCCGCGTCCAGAACCACATTGGCGGCGTCCACGCGTGCGGCATGGCGCTCCTCGCTGAGTCGGCGTCGGGCATGGTCTTTGGCATGAACGTGCGCGACTCGCACCTCCCGCTGCTTAAGTCCATGTCGATGAGCTACGTCAAGCGCGCCAAGGGCGACCTCAAGGCCATTGCGACGCTCACGGATGCCCAGCGCGAAGAAATCGCCAAGTCCGACAAGGGCGAGGTGCTCGTGAACGTTGTTGTCACCGACTCGGCCGGCGACAGCCCCGTCGAGTGCGAAATGCGCTGGGTCTGGGTGCCCAAGCGCAAGTAGATAGTCCTCTTTTGACTTTAAAATTCTACGTGTCTTGCGTGCGCCGAGCTCCATCTATAACGCGACTCGAATGGCATCAATGTCGACAATGACACGGCGTCAAACGATATGCAAGATGACATGAATTTGTGTTATCCATCAAAATATACAAGGCACGTCGCCAATTTCAAGCCGGTCAATGAATATGCATCGCATTAGCAGCGCTGGAGCACTTGCGCACGCTGGGGCACAAAGGCCTTGCGGTGGAAGACGCCGACCTTGTCGCCGCTCTGCTCCCACTTGAGCAACGTCGACCGGTGGCTCTCCATGACGTGCTTGACGGTCGAAAAGCCTCCAATGACCGCCTCGAGCTTGTCACGGCTGCGAATGTCGACAAGCGTCAGGCTCGGCAGCGTCAAGCACGCGACGACGGACGACGACGTGAGCTTCATGCAGCCCCAGAGCCGGAGCTCTTTCAGCAACGAGAGCGATTTGGCGAGCTCCCAGATTGCCGCGTCCGTGAGTCGCCAGCACTGCGACAAGTTCAAGCTCCGGAGCTTGGGCGTGCCCGCGCAGAGCGCCGAGACGGCAGCGTCCGTCATCTTGTAGCAGTAGCGCAGGTTGACGTCTTCGAGCAGCGGCATGTGCTTTGCAATACAAGCCACGACACTAGTTTCGGACACTAAGAAATCTTGCAACGACGATGTCCGCAAAAGTACCTGTCGGTCACCTTGTGGCAAAAACGCAAGTTGAGGCGCTTCATGTGGCCGCAAAGCGGCGCCGCGGCCTCCAAATGCGTCATTGCAACGTTGTGGCAGTTCTGGAGGCTAAGATCTTCGACGGCCGAGCCACCGACTGCGTTCAAACAAGTGCCTGTAATCGCATGGCAGCCCTGGAGGTCGAGGACGCGCAAGGTCGACGCGTTCGCCGAGACGATCGCAGACACGGTCGCGTCATCAATGCCAAGATCATGGAGGCGCACTTCACGGAGCCGCGTGCAAAACTGGGCAAGCTTTGCGATCGACGCGACGGGCAAATTCGCGCAGCGCTCGAGACGGAGGACGACAATGTTCTGCAGCATTGCCAGGGCCTCGGGCGATTCAAAGACACTCGGCTCGATACCGTCGCAGCCAACGAGGTGCAGCTCTTCGATTCCGCGGCCAAATCGCTGGAAGATGCTGGCCCACGTCTCGGCGGTCCAGACGCGCTCGCGGGACGACGCGCAGAGGTACTCGGTCTTGGCCTTGCACGCGTCGCAGGCGCCGCAAAACGACTGCATGCGACGTACCAGAGGCTCGCGGGCATTCGTGCGGCTCGTGCTCAAGAAGCGCACCTTGTCGCGCACGTCGAGGTAGCCGAGGACGTGGGCGAGCGTCGCCGAGCTCAAGGCCGCGAAGCCATCGCCCTCGGCGGCGGCGGACAGGCGTCCGTCGCTCATGTTGATTCTTCTTCGATACGTTGTCGTCAGGCGCTTACGTGTGTTGACAGGAGACGGCGCGGGTTTCGTGACTACGGGCGGTGATCCACTGGTGTTGCGGGCAGTCCTTGAGCATAAAGCAGGTAGAGACGGCGTGGGCGAGCGTTCGGAGGGTAACGCTACGACGATCTGTGGGTCTCTGCGGGAGGGACCTTGGACGCGTGTAGTGCGGTAGGTGAACGGAGCGCGACTTGCCGCTGCTTCGTTGACTTGGAGACTGTTTACTGTCGCGGGCTCATTGGCTCATCCGTGGGACAGATTCTACCCTGTTTAAACGTCCACCGACTCCATTTTATACCTACATTTATGTTGGCATACAAAGGATAAGATCAAGGTGCAGAAATGGTTTTAAAATATTGCACGATGACGACATGTGTGGCAGGCGTGTTGGCAGGCACTAAAAGCACGCAACTTTGCCGCTTGAGAACGTGGTGCGAAGGCACGGGCTGCGACAATCGCGCACAGTAGCCTCGACGAAGGAAACACTTGCATGAATCGCTGAAGGTCGACTTGTGACAGGCAGGAATAGATCGGTCCAACTGCACTACATGCTGGACTTCAACGCTGCGGCGCTTGCGCTTGGACGCCAAGATTCATGCGCCAAAACTGCGTTTGTTTAGCCGAAAGTGTCGCGCCAAGCTCAACACACGAAATTAAATACCATGAACGGGGCTGTTTTATGCAATATTTTAACCAGCTGGAAATGATGCCGGAGTTATCCCGGACCACAACGCGATCTTCTCGAAACACAGAAATGAGCGCGGACAAGCTTTTGGCCGACGTCCTCGGAGCGTACTGCCATGAGCATGAGGATGCGACCGAGGAAGAGAGATCATGGACATGGACCCTAGGGACCTCCCGCGCTTCCTCAAGCAGGTACAAGCGCTCCAGGACAAGCATGCGTCGACGACGGCAGCTCTGCACAAGCAAGATGCGCGGGTCCGCGAGCTCGAGAACCAGGTCGCGGGCTTGCAGAACGACTACCTCGCCATCTCGATGGACGCAACCTCTCGCGAGCATGCGAGCCAGCGCCATCTTCTTCTTTCCTGTGTCCAAGCGACGACCTTTGCGCTGGCGCATGGCCATCAGTTGAACCCAACGACGCAAGTTCCCGTGCTTCATGTGATGGACTCGTTCCTGCAAGACATGGTAGACACGTATGCGTACGAAGAAGAGGTCACAAGCATCGACATTAG
This sequence comes from Saprolegnia parasitica CBS 223.65, assembly GCF_000151545.1. Lineage (NCBI taxonomy): Eukaryota > Oomycota > Saprolegniomycetes > Saprolegniales > Saprolegniaceae > Saprolegnia > Saprolegnia parasitica. The sequence goes on along the minus strand of NW_012156396.1, from coordinate 434,587 downwards.
CTAGAGGCGGACGCCGATCCGATGACTCTCAAGTGCATTGTGTCAACCCTTGGGAGCGTCCTGCAGGACTCCGCGTGCTTGCTCTTGCCATCAATCCTCGCGGCTGTCGAGAGCATCTTCATCAAGCTCACACTTCTCACTGGTATGCATTGCCATCGTTCTCATGCGAACTATGCTCATCACCTGCAGTCATGATTCCGTGCAGCATGCTCCAAGTGCTCGTTCCCATCTTTAACCTCATGGCCAAAAGGTAAGTCCCAGGACCTCGCTGCGACGTGCTACTCCGATCGTAGCTCCTGGGGCACGTCGGTGCTTGTGGGCTGCAACCTGGTCGTCCCATTGCTCAAGATCGTCGTCTCCGGTTTGTCGTGCTTGCTGCGGCCATGGATTGAACGTTGGCTGTGCAGATGGACTCTGCGATACGATCGCATCCTCGGTATATGTGGCGCTCCTAGCGCTCCTCCAGCACTTGCTGCAGCACACTAAGTACCACGCAATGAAGCAGCAGCGCCACGACGCGACGTTCCACTTCTTTAAAGTGTACGGAGCCTCCTATCGACGGGTTTTCCATCTCTCTGGTAGCATCACGAGCTCTCGGGACCGGTGCGTGCTCGACCTGGTGCGTCTGAGCCCATGTTGTTGTTATGTTGCTTGACGCTAATGCGTCTAGGCCCGGCGCATGCACGAAGAATTTCGGCGGTACCAAGCGTAGGTAGAGGACTCGCCGAATAGAGCGCGGTTCAAATATTATCCGGATGATCCGGTCTAACACAACTGGTGGCAACACAACGGGGATTTCGCGCGACCACGGCCATGTCCACAACACCGCAGGAGACCAAGCCCCAGGCGAAGGCCCAAGCGAAGAAGGCCAAGGCTAAGCCGCAGACCGAAAAGCAGGCGCCCAAGGCCGCGCCGGCAGCGAAGGAAGCGTCCAAGACCAAGGAAGCGTCCAAGCCCAAGGAAGCGTCCAAGCCCAAGGAAGCGTCGAAGGCCAAGTTTAACAAGTCCAAGCGGCCTGCTCAGGAGCAGCCCAAGGGTAGCAAGCCGTCGGGCCAGTTCAACGCAGGCAACCAGAGCAAGGGACCGCACGCAGGCAAGAAGAACGAGCAAACCAAGCCGTTCCAGAAGCGCAAGGCGACGGATGGCGCACAAGGTGGTCCGCCAACGAAGAAGCCGATGATGAAGAAGCAAAAGGATAACCCGGAGACGGTCAAGCTCAACAAGGAGCTCGCGCAGTTTGCGAGCCGGAAGCAATTTGCCGAGGCCAACGACGTGTACGACCGCGCGCGCGCCGCCAAGCTCGCCAACTCGTACACGTACGTCAACATGATGAACGTGTGCGTGCGCTGCGGCGAAATGGACGCCGCCGTCGGTGTCTTTAACGCGATGAAGACGGCCAAGATCGAGCCCGACGTCGTGGCCTACACGACGCTGCTCAAAGGTCTCTGCGGCGAAGGAAAGCTCTCGACGGCGCTCACGTATGTCAAGGAGATGGAGACCAAGCGCGTGCTTTTGAATGTCCGCACGGTCAACACGCTTCTCCGCGGCTGCATCCTAGTCGGCGCGGTCGCGGACGCCGAAAAGATCTTCGACGACATGCCCAAGTGGAAGGTGGTCCCGGATGTGTCGACGTGGGAGTACATGATCGCTCTCTGCTGCCGTAACCTCCAGCTCAAGAAGGCGCTGTCGCTTTTTGGGAAGGGTCTTGTCGCGCTCGGTACCGAAATGTCGACCAACCCGAACGTCCTCTTGAGCATTGCGCGCGCGGCCACGATCCTCGGCGATTGGACGAACGCGCAAAAGTACTTGGCGATGACGAAAGCCTGCCTCGACTCGCTCGACGCCGCCAAGGACGATCCGTCAGCGGCGTCGGCG
>NW_012156396.1:396924-432487 GCF_000151545.1 Saprolegnia parasitica CBS 223.65 | reverse complement strand
CTTGACACCGGGCCTTGTGGACTTTATTTTTATCAACTTTCCCGAGCCGCCGCAGCAAACCGGTGGCGACTCGTCGCAAGCCAAGCACCTCTTGACCCAAGGCTTCTTGACCGACTGCGCGCGCTTGCTCAAGCCCAACGGCCGGCTCACGATCGTGACCGACAACAAGTGGTATGCGCAGATGCTGCTCAAGATCGTCGCGCGCGTGCACGGCGTCAAGGGCGTCGTTCTCAAGAAGGCCACTGTCCTCGAGACGACAAGTGGGTCTTTTCACTTGTACATGGGCGACCCTCCGAAAGAGTGCGGCGTCGCCGACACGAAATCGTCGTCGTACTTTGACCGGCTCGCCAAACAGGATAGCCGCCGCGCCAGCCAAGGCACCCACTACATTTCCGTCTACAAGACGGCTTAAGGCCTTCACAACGACATTTGATGTGTAAACAACCCGTGCCGGCGCGGTACTTGGCAGCGTGGGCTTTGCTGTCCCGTGTTCACCCATTCCAGCATTCGGTACCGCACGGTTGCTTGCATGACCGTGGGCCATACGCATGCAGATCGCAACACATGTCGTACGAAAAGTGCTGCGTGTAGCAAGGCTCCGACCTCCTCGAGTAGCTGGGGTATCTCGATCATCGACTGAATGTTTGGCTTGGGACGTCCGTGGTTTTAGCACAATCGGTATCCTTGCCGCACAGAGCGGCTCTTACTTGCGAGAATCTCGTTGGGTGGGATGCAGTTTCGACTGGAAACAGTACTCCCATTTCGCACGGCAATTCGAACTCGTTCGATCGCAGCGAGCAACGGCGCTGAGATCGAACGACCACGTGGCCAGAAAGAAGAAATGGGTCGAGCCGTGCGGCGGCTCGTTGCTGCTAGTATATGCAGTGTGGTGTCATTTTTCAATTTCCAGTATGCAGCTTTTGACTCTCCTCGCCGCCGCACTCGCGACCGTCCAAGCGGCCGTTCCGATCCTTGTCAACTTGGCTGTCGAAAGCCACGTTGGCGTCGACTGCCCCGGCATCCGCGGGCGGTGGTCGGCCTCGACGCTCTTTTGCGGGTCACCCAAGCCGCCGGGGGCCAACGTCTACACACCGTCGTGCGATAAGTCGATGGCCGTGAGCTACCTCGGGAAGAAGGTAACCTGCGTCATTTCGTTCCAAGCGTCCGGTGTCGGGCTCACGAAAGGTGCGTACGTCGAGCTCGAGCCTAAGGCGTACAAGGTGCTGACGGGTACCACCAACGGCGGACAGCTCAAGGGTGCGACCTGCACCGGTGTCTGCAACGTCGCGCGCAACTAAGAACTCAATGTCCTCCACGTCGTGTGTTGTTTTATATTCCCAGTTTTTATCTTTCCGTGATGGACACCTCGTCCAATCATTTCATCATGGCGCAAGAATTTGATGGGATCTTGTTATTGAAGTCCGCTACACTCGTCAGTACAAAAAAAATCGCTGAGCGCGGTCTTTGTCGTGTCCTCGGCGGGATTATGCGCCGTTGGAGGGGCCATACCTCGTGCTAAGAGCAGATTCGTGAGCAAATCCAGCTGGGTCGTGAGCGCTTTTATATGGGTTTCAAGTGTCTCGACGCGCTGTTGGAGCTCGTGGACGTCGCTGATGGTAGCGTTGTTGCTTGCTTTCATGGCCGGGTTGGTGCTCCTTGTGATGCACACCATGAGCATCGGGTCGTCGCGCTGGAAGTGGGGGTGCATAAACTCCCACGCGGGCTCCATCTCGACGTGCTGGTGGCGCCGGCACTTGGTGAAACCATAAAAACGCAGTTGGCGCGCAAAGCTGCTAAAGTGGCCGTGGCGGAAAAAGCGCACGAGCATCGTCGACTCGAAGGTCTTGAGGTCGTAGACCGTGAACGCGCGGCCGTCCGGTGTCCACGCTGCCACCTCCGGGGGCGAGAGGTTGAGCATCTCAAACGTCTTTTGGAGAAAGAGCGCAGTCGCCATGGGTGTAGTTGTTGTACTGATGGACAAATCGCACACTGCTGCTGCGGAGCTGACCACGTCACCCACTTTACGCACAACATCTGGTGAAACCGTCGTCTGTTTCAAATAAATTGGCGGCTCGCAAGGCGTCGATTTTGGACTTCGGAGGAGGTGCGAACATTAGATGCATGTACTTTTTATCGTGTAGTACTGTACACCGAGGGCCCTCGGCTCGAAACGGCAACCGACCTCGGATCCTTCCACGTTTTCTGTCGCAAACGCTGTTGTCACCGTTCCACGGGTGTCGCATCTCGATGCGAATCGAGGCAGAAACTCCTGCGTCGAATGCGAGCCGCTGGCAAAGACTCGGCAGAAAGAGCTAATAACACTGTGCATGTAATACATATTTAGTGGCGGCCTGAAAAATGTAATCAGAAAATGTATATAGGGCGATGTCGTCGATCGCACGCACGACATGGCGCGTTGGACACAGCGAGGCTGGTGGTAAGGCTACATCGTGGCATCTTCACATCGTCATGGCGACCGGCTGCTGGAATCGGCTGTTACCGCCGTTCGTCGACACTGCCGAGCCAGCCAGCCCTTGCCGGGCCATTGTAAGAAACGAGCAAAGATTTTACAGCCCAACCCTAGAGGCATCGCGAACTTTCGAAATTGAGGACTTGTTTGTGGATAGAATACCACGTAACGCATTGAAAACTATTGGCCATGGGACATAGGACGTGGCATTGGACACTGCTGACTAGCTCTGCTGACGACAGTGCCATGCATACTATCTGCGAGCTCCGTACAATTGCACGTTTTGATGCCATTGCTTGTGTTGTAGTCAAAAGGCAACATGTCACGTTATGTAGCGCAGCGAGATTGACGAGGACACGTTTGGAGTCTCATTTTGATTCGGATTGTCACGATTCCAGAGTCAAACCGACGTTTAGGCGCTTTTGACTAGCAACCGTTCATAGTAACATCATGGACTAGCGGCTTGGTCGACTCGTGCAAGGAGGCGCATCAAGCTATGGTACGTTGCGAGCGCACGCGCTCATGCCAGGATTTAAGTTGAAGGTGAAAGCAGCTTTCATCTTTAGCAAAAATGCCATTGTCTGGCCACTGTATGCTTCGCCTCAGTCCATAGCGTCATAGTGCCCGACTGTCTGTCGTCAAGTTGTGGCCCGTTCTGGTGGTTAAAATCACGTTTCGGTAGAATAGTTTAGCAACAAATTCAGAACGAGAAAACCACAAAGCGCAGTGATATAGTATAGAGCACAAGCGCTGGGCAGAGAGAGAGGTAATAGGACCAGCGCTGGATCCGTGAAAGATCGACTCGCTTGCACAGGGTCGTCGCCAAGTGCAAACCGTACTTTACCGAGCTGTATACAAATACAGAGATGATTTCGATCAAGTGCGTATCGGGGTTGTGACTTTTTGAACGCAACACAATCGCTCGCAGGCAGGGACGGACGGATGCTGCTCCTGCGCCTTGCTCTGGTCGCGTGGACGGCGCTAGCCGCGCTCGCGGACGTCGGCAAGCTCAAGTTTCCGTCAGGCAGCCTCGTGCTCGTCGTCGGCGGCAACATCACGACGGGTATCTCCTGCGACCCGCCGCCTGCCTCCGACCTTCTGGTCAAGATGATCCTTACGAGCCGTGGAGGCGCCGGCGCCGGTAGCTTCCCCGTCATTACGCCCAACCCCGTGCGCATCGCTGCCGGTACCTTTCGTCCATCGATTCTATCGTCTAATACGGCGATACCAGGCGCGAATGCATCGGCCTTCAACATTGTGGGCCACGGCGAAGGTCGCTACTACATCCAGTACCATCTCGCGGAAGGCCCGAGCTACGAGACCAACCACGACGAGTCGGTGATCCTCGTGCTCAACGCCAACGACGGCTGGGAAGGCATCTGGTTCCAAGTGCAGCTCAACGTTGCCGTCTTCGGCGCGGGTTTTCTTCTCTTCCTCTTTCGCCGCGTCTGGCCGCATCTCGCAGTGCCCTTCTGGAACGCCCACCGCGAAGGCCTTTTTGAAAAGTTCAACTACGAAGGCTTGACGTCTATCAAGTTTCAGGACAAGTACGCGTCGATCTGTGCGCCGACGGTCTGCGAGCGCCTCCAGCGCTTCTTCTCGCTGCCCTGCGACAGCAAAGACGTCGTCGACATTGCTGGCGTCGACGCCGCGCTGAGCATGCATCTGCAAAAGGACATGGCCCATTTCTTCGCCATCATGAGCGTCCTCAGCATCGGCGTCCTCATGCCCATCGTACGACCCTCCCTTATATTCGCATCGTGGAACGCGTTGTGTGTAGCACTATGTCTCGGGCCGCGACAGCCGCGACGGCAGCATCGTCGCGTTTCAGCAGACGACGATCGGCAATGTGCCGCTTCAGAGTCCGTGGTACTGGGGCCACGTCGCCATGTGCTATGTCACCGCAGCGCTCATCATTTTCTTCTCAAGCGGTATTACAGGCTACTACAATTGGCTGCATGAATGTATCGCACTAGGCAAAATGCTGTTGGGCGCCGCTTGCACGTCGACGCCACGCGCATGCTCGGCGCACGCAGCATCCTCATCCACGCCGGCCTTCCGAAAGAGTGGAGCAGCTACCAGCTCAAGCGGCAGCTCGCAACCTTCTTTCCTGTGGACGATATCAAGACCGCGGTCGCCGTCCATGACCTCCAGGCACTCTACCGCATTTTGGACGAGCGTGTCGCGCTGCGTAGCGAGTACAACCGTCTCTTGCAAACGTATGCCAAGCAGCAATCCGGGACGCTCCCGAGCTTCATGCTCTGGTGCCCCGGGTCGTTTTGCTGCCCGTCGATCCCGAACGTCTTTCGCTCGTACACGCAGTGCCTTCCGTGCAAAGCGCTGTGCTGCGCGCGCTCGGGCGGGCGAAACGCCATCGAGTACTCGCCCAACCACAGTGGCGACCGGGACATTGGGCGCATTCTGGAGCTTGCCTTGCCGCGCGACCGCCAGCGCGCCGAAGCGATTCGAGACCGCCTCAACTCGTTCCCTAAGGTCCGCCCTTCGTTGTCGCCGTTGATTCAAGTGGCTTTTTAGCATGTCCTGGAGCTCTACGCCCAGCGGCGGGGCACGGGCGCAGCGTTCGTCGTCTTTCGCAGTGTACGTCTTCGGTCGGGCTCGTCAACTAGCGTGGTGTGTGTTTAGACCGAGGCCAAAGGTCGGTTCCTCGAGCTCGTGGCCAAGGCGAAGCGCTCCAAGAAGATGCTCCACTGGCCGCAAATCTCGCAGCGCGACTTGCTCGAGCTCGAAGAGAACGCCGAGCCGCAAGATTTGAGTGTCCTCAAGCCCCTCGTCGTGCAGAACGCGCCCGAGCCACAAGACGTCAACTGGACCAATCTGGTACCGTCGCATGGTGCTCGGATTCTTGGCGACATGGCGCATCGATGTAGACGTACCAGCCGCGGTCCATCAAGCGCTTTCTCAAGTTTATCTTTTACCAGTGCACGACGCTGTTCATCCTCGTGGTGTTTTCCACGCCGACCGCCGTCCTCATCTACGTCAACCTCGACAACGACAGCCCCGTGTACAAGCTCTTTACGCGCGAAGTCGACAACGTCGTGACCAAGTTTATTACCGCGTACTTGCCCTCGCTCATGCTCGTACGTCGTCTCCATCCTCGCTCTCCTTACCGACGATGAGGTAGATCATTGTCAACTGGTGCTTGCTCACGTGTCTCTTTTACACGTCCTTCTTTGAGCCATGGCTCTCCGAGTCGGAGCGCCAGCGCAGTTTTCTGCGCAAGGGCTTTGCCTACCTCCTCCTCGCACGTCCTGAGATGACAGATCTACAAATTGAACATATACGCCGTAGAGCTCGATCATCCTGCCGTCGATTGGCGTCACGGCGGTCTACTTGGCGAACGGCCAAGGGGGCTTTGACCGCGGGTCCGAAGTCGCGTACGTCGAGAAGTTTATGTTTCAACTGTGCCGCAACTTTTTCATCGCCTACGTCTGCCAGCGGTAGCGTTCTCGTCGTCGTCTCGTGTCGTCGTTCGACTACTTGATGTAGGGCCTTTCTCGGCTCGATCTTCCAACTGCTGCGCATTGGCGAGCGCCTCGTCTACCAGCCGTGGTACGCTGTCGCCTCGATCGTTGGTCGCTATTTGTGTCAACGACGATATCGTAGGCTCAAGGCCCGCGCGATCACGGCCGCCGAAATGAAGGCAGCCGATTTGCCGTGGCCTTTCTACTACGGCTACGACTACTCGATCGTGCTCAGGTACCAACTGTACAGCGGTCCAGTCGATTGACGCGCGTTCGACATAGCGTCTTTATGGTCGCCCTCCTCGGTATTGTGCTCTCGCCGCTCCTGACGCCGTTTGGCGCGCTCTACTTTTACATGAAGTTTTACACGATGAAGTACAACCTGATCTACGTGCACCCGCGGAGCTCGGGGCGCGGCGACGTCGCGCGCTCGGCTTACAACATTGTGTTTGTGTGCCTCCTCATCTTCGAGGTCGGTTTTTCTTGTGTGCTCTCGGCGCTCACCTTGCATGTGTAGGCGTGTGTTCTCTTTGTCATCCTCGAAGTCGGCCAGCGCGAGCAGTTTCTGGCCATGGCGCTCCTCATGGCGGCCACGATCGTCCTGTACTTTTCCTGGTACGATGATCAAGACCAAGAGTCGCACGTGGCTGAGCACGCACGTGTAGGTGGCAGGAGCTCAACCAGAGCTTCGTGCCGGTGACGCCTGCGATCGCCAAGTACCTCCAGAAGGACTACAAGCGCGAGACGGCGCACAAGTCGCTCGTCGTGACGACGATGCGGCAGGGAAAGCTGGCCGACATGAGTCCAGACGAACAGCTGCGGTATGCGTTTGGGCGGCTCATGGCCATGACCGCGGCGCTGCGCGAGAAGGACGAGAAGCGCGCGTACATCAACCCGTACGACGCCGGTCTCAAGGTGTTTTCGTGCCTCTACACGCAGCAGCAGCGCTGCGACGCGATGGAGGCCAAGCGCTACGCGTTCCAGCTCCTCAAGCGCAAGACGACGCTGCATACCAAGTAGACACCTCATACCTTTCACAACCGCATGCATTTTTTCATCCTTTTTTGTACCTTTGGGTTGTTGAACATGGGATTGCGGCGTGCGATTAGCCAGTATGTCAGGGACGGAATTGCATATTTTCGATCGGCGATCATGGAAACGGTGAAGACGCACAGCGGCGAGGACCTGCACCTCTCGCTCGACGCGCTTCTCGGGTCGCCGCATGATCGCATCCTGTACATGTACCTTTGCCAGCATGGGCTCGAGGCCGTCTACAACGTCATCGCCGACATCTACAAGTACAAGCGGCAGCCCGACGCGGCCAAGCGCCAAGAGCAGGTACCACCGTCCGATTCGAAGCATGGCCTCATGGGATCGCGGGCAGGCCGAGGCCATGGTGCGCAGCCACTTGATGCCACCGGATGCGCGCCTGGCCATCTGCCTCGACGGCGGTCTGCTCACGACGCTCCTCGACGCGGTCGACCAGCGGACGACGACGCTCGACATGTGGCACGAGCTCGACAAGCGCATCAAGGCGACGCTCGAGTGGTCAACCTTCTTTGGGAGCGACATGTTTGGCGACTTTTGCAATGCGATTCGCGAGCGCTACCCGCTATCCTTGCACGACGTACTCGGCGAGTGCAATCCCGTCAAGCTCCGGTTTCTCGAGCAGTGGCTTCTCGAGTTCAACCCAAGTGGCGTGACCAACCTCCTCTTCTATGTCGACGTGCAGACGACGTTCGCGCCGCTTGTGTCGCCATCCATGACGTTCTCGTTGAGCCTCTTTGAGGAGATTCAGGTGACCGTCCGCCGCCTCTTTAACGTCTACTTGGCCGAGAACAACGCGTCGATCGTCTCGGACGACACGAAGAAGGACGTGCTCTCGCGCATTCTCATGTACCAAGGCGAGCCGTTCTCACCGCAGCGCTACGTGACGCTCTTCAAAGGCGCGCAAGACCAAGTGCTCAAATGGCTCAGCGCCAAGATTTTTCCCAATTTCAAAAATTCGCTGCACTGCATCCAGCTCCTCGTCGAGCTCGCGTGGCTCGACGACGACGTCCTCTGCCGAAAAGCGTGTGCACCCAAGCGCGACGCTAAACACGTGCTGCTGCTGCCGCTCTCGCCGCCGTCCGTAGACGAGCCGTGTGCGTTGCCCAAGGGCTTTTGCATCGAGAGCACGCTCCATGCGACCGAGTACGCCGTCGTGTGCGCGACGGACGCGCTCCTCGACCTCCACGTGGTGGTCTTTGGCGTCGGCGTCGCGCCCGCCCAGACGACAAGCACGACGTTCTATGCCACGCTTGGCGAGACGGCGTTCCAGTACGAATACTATCTCTGCTGCGGCGCCGACGACGGCCACGACGACATCAAGGTACGCGACATCGTATCCACGAGGTCACTCACTAGTGATGGGATGGTAGCAATTCTGCCTCGTGCGCGACCGCCTTCCGGTCGTCTTGCGGCCGCGCCGAAGCGGTTCCGAAGCGCCCCGCGTGCACGCCTTTGCGGTCCCGACGCCGACGGGCACGCGGTACGGCCTCTGCTTTACGACGTGGACCGTCAACAAGACGATCGATCCGGACCAGCTCGTGTTCCTCCCGACGTTCACGTGTGTGCTCACGTCGACTTCGTTTTGGCACCTCGCGCCGTTTCTCCAAGCGTCGTTGCCGTCCATTCCGCACGTATGTTTGCTTTCTATCAGCGTATCAAGAGGAGATGATGATCGGGTGGATAGGACACGAACGATGCGTCCGTGTGGGTCAAAGCCGTCGAAGACGCCCATCGGCAGTACCACGAAGCGCAGCAACGCCAGCGCGAGATCGTACTCCAGCCTCCGTACCGCGCCTTTACGCTCCACATGCAGCTCGCCCCCGCCCAAGCGGCGGACGACGTCCCGAGCGCCCTCTTCCGCGACCTCAACGTCCAGGTACGTCGGTGCTACACGTTGATACTACTGACGCAGAACATTGTGCTGGCACTGACGGCGCTCCTCGTCGAGCACCGCGTCATCTTGATCGCGCGCCAACGCGACACGCTCTTTACCGGCGCCGAGTCGCTTCTCCGCCTCTTTGCTCCGTTCCGCTTCAAGGTCGGACGCCACGACCTCGTGTCTCACATGGATCCTCTGTAGCACACGTACTTGCCCTTCTGCCCGACCAACGTCGCCGCGCAGCTCAAGCACGAAGGTCCCCTCTTGATTGGTCTCGAAGCTGCGATCCATCTGCGCCGAGCCGAGAGCCACACGCACCGCATCCGTGCGCCGCCTCGCGCCGAAGACCGCCGCCTGACACAATGTGGCGAGTAGGTAGCAGCTTGAGCAACCTCCAGCGCGCCAACGTCGTGCTCAAGACGCCGGACGAGTCGTTCACGTACCCCAGCGAGCTCTACGCGACGCGCACGGTCCTTGTCGACCTCGACCACGACGAAGTGTACACGCCGTTCAAACAAGACTTGCCCGAGCTGCCTCGTACGCGCCATCCATGCGTGCACTTATGCCTCTATGGTGTCCCTGTTGCTAGTGGCCAAAGTTCGCCGTCTCGAGCTCGCCCTTCGCGCCGTGCAGCACCCGCAGCTCGCAAACGCCGACACGTACCTCTTTACGCCGCCACCAAGTGTCGGCGCGGCCGTCGCCGACGTGGTGTCGCCATCGTCGCTGCCGGACGTCAAGGCGTCGGACGCCCTCTGCGTCTGCTTTCTTGGATTTCTCACGAGTCTCTTTGGGTCGGTCACGCAGCACTTGGCGACGATCCCCAACACCATCGACCTCGGCAAGCACAAGCCCGCGCTGCAGCATGTGCGGCACAACCAGCCCGACGCGCCGTTCTATGACCAGTTTCTCGCCTTTGACGCCGAAGGCTTTCTGGACGCGTACAGTGCTCTCCATCCTTCCATCGAGTCACTGGATCCTTTGGCGTAGGCACATGGAAATGGGCTGCCGCGACTTCTTTCGCCAAGTGTTTGCGACCGAGGTGCGTGCCTGCACCTTCGAAATATGGGTGACGCGATCGGGACGTAGGCCTTCCACGAGTTCCTGCGTCGACAGCGCCAGCGCTTTGTTCCAAACCAGACGTCGCCGACCTCGAGCGACGACAAGGACGCCTAAGGCGTCTCTCTGTACAGCCAAAGTCCGGACGGTGACCTAACCCTTCGAGAAGACCAAAACCAAAGATGATACACATTACAAGATTGACGAGGCGGCAGCGCGTCGGTGGAGCAGAATGCACATGGGCTCGATCGCGATCCACGCAAAGCTGAGGTACGGCGGCTCGCCGTGCGGCCAGCGGTACGTGTACGCGCAGTGGTACCAGGCCGAGGCCTTTTGCAGCACATGCACATGATCACGGGGCACGTCGTCGGCAAAGTCGGCCCAAAACGTCTCGGCGAACGCATCGAGCACGCAGTGGACTGCCGTCGTGAGGCGCTCGGCGACGTCGGCCGACCGCTTCCGACGTGCGTGGCCCGAGACAAGAAGCTCCATCTCGGAGCCGACCTCAAAGCGCGTCGCAACGTCGTGGAACGCGGCGGAAAAGTCGAGAAAGTCGGCGTGGGCATCGTGGAGGTAGCGCTCGTAGCCCGGCGCGAGGAGGCGACTGTCCATGCAAAGCTCGCGGTACGGCGGCGGCTGGAGGCGGACGGCCGACGTGTCCCGGTACAGCTGCCCGAGCACCGACGTCGACATGTACGACGGCTTGTCGGTTTTCTCGAGAAAGTCCGGGTACGTCTCCAGCGGCGGGTGCGACGGGAGGCGCGCCGCGACGCCCGTTTTCGCATAGTCGACCGCAATCGCGTGGGCGTGCGCCATCTCGATCGCAAGCGCATCGGCGGCGCCGTCGACGCTCTTGTCGCAGAGCACCATGTGCAGATTGGCCACGGTGCCAAGGTTGTCGTGGCGCAGGTACTGGAGGTAAAAGGCCCCGACCACCTGTCCATATTGCTCATATCGTATGGTTGCGTGCAGTGGAGGATCGTACATACCTCCATGGACGGCGTCGTGACGCGTGGCGGCGGTGTCGAGACGGGCCGCGTCATGGGAGCAACCTCGTCATGTGGCACGAGGTGGGCATCCCAGATGCAAAAGTACACGTCGCCGTCGAGGTCGCCGCCCGCCATCGTGTCGGGCGTCGGGCGGTCGCCGTGCGACGAGAAGACAACGACGTCGTGTAGATGGTGCAGCGCCGGCACGTCGACGTACGTGAGCCGGCGAATGTCGCCCGGGTGCAGACACGGACACCGACCGACGGCGATGATCGCATTCGGCGGCGGGCGCTTTCCGCGCGTCTGGAAAAAAACGCAGTCGGGAGGCAAGGTGCCCGACTCGTCCAAGACGCCCATGAGCATCGTGCCACACTCGACGTAGATGCGGGCTTTGCGCTGCACGTCCAGCAAGAGGCGGCGACGGATCGCATCGACCCACTCAAAGAGATGGCGGTCTTCCAGCGTTGCGCCCGCGGCCAAAAGCGTCGCTGCGAGGCTCGTGGGGTCGTGGAAGTAGACAAAGCTCTTGGCCATCTCGGTCGAGTCGAGGCACGTGTCGAGGACCTGCAGCATCTTCTTGGTCAGGTGCAAAAACACGGCGTCCGGCACGCCGCGCGACGCGAGCACGTTGATGAGCTGTCGATTCAAGTAGCACGGCGACGCAAACGCCGGGCGGCAGATCTCGAGGTCGTCCAAGTCGGACTCAAACTTGCGCATGCTGCGGCGTAGCCCGAGCGACGCTTCCAAGAGCGTCGGGTCCAGAGCCACGACGCCTTTGTAGCCGCCGTACCGGATCTGAAAGGCCGACGGCACGTACGGCCATTGAAGCTCATCGGCCACGAGCTTCGCCAGCGCGGGCGAGATCGTGCCGACGCCGTCCGAGAAGCAAAAGCCGTTGCGTGTCACATCGGCCAGAACGCGGCACTGCGTCGACGGCACACGCAGCGCGAGAGTCGTCCCCGAGAAGGCTTGGCCGAGGCGCGCGCCGCGCTTCCCGGCGGTCGGAATCGCTCCAAAGTCGCCAAGGCACGTGTAAATCTCGGCCAGCGTCGGCGCGCCGTCGGCAAACGAGGTCGGGGGCGGTAGAACCAGCAGCCGTGGCTCCGGAGCTGCGCGTTCGAGTACCCGAGAAAGACGACGTGCTCGCCGGCAATGTAAAAGCCGTCCGAGATGATCTGCTCGATGCGCCGCAGGATGCTGGGCGATTGCTTGACACGGTGGACGGACGCAAAGTCTTCGTCGAGAAACGTGACGCGCACAAAACGATCGATGGCGTGCGGGTAGAGGCGCAGGACGCGGTTCGAGATGTCGACGTCCGGCGCGTCGACGAGGATGCGCAGTGGCGTGACGCGCACCCGCTGGATGCGCACGTAGCCCGGCGGAGCTTCAAAAGGCGCCTCGGGCGGGTGCTCGAGCGCGTCGAGGAGCTTGTGCCACGTCAGTGATCGGCGCGACTTCCACTGCACGAGCCGCAACAACGCATCGGCCGAGATCGTCGACGCGTGCATCTTGGTCACAAGCGACTGCACTTGGCGGGCATGGGTAAACACGATCGCGTGCTGGCTCACGAGCACATGCAGCGCGTACCGCCGGGCGTACGAGAGGCCTGTAAACATGTGGTCGTAGCCGCCGCTCCAGTCCGAGTCGGGCCGCGTATACCCGTCGAGCGCAGGCTGGAGGCGTCGCTGCATCCCAGCCACGAGAAGGACGCGCTCGAGGCCGAGACGACCGAGGAGCGCGTGCATGTCATCCCGAAACACCTCGCGCAGCGTGACTTGGTAGTTGCGGTACGCACCCAGCGCCTTGCTCGGACTCGGGTCGACGCAGCGCACCCACTCGACGATGGGTGCTGCGGACGACGGCCATCGCGTTCTGTCGCGCTGGAGCTTCTCAAGGAACGACGTGGCGGCCACGGGGCGCAAAGGCGCCGATTCGTACACGAGCGGTGGCTGGTGCAACTCGAACCAGACGACGCAGAACCCGCGGTCGTCCGAGCCGACGCTGACCGCCGCAACGTCGAGGGACGTAAACACGACGCGGTACTTGCCTAGGAACTCGACGGCGAATGCGACCTTGGGGTGGACTGTGCACACCAACGTGACGGCCTGCATTGCACTGAAGCGCGGCGGCACCGTGTCGGAACAGTCCCGAGACGGCACAACGTGCAGGCTCACGCCGTCAAAGCGCTGAGAGAGCTCGCGGTCCGTGGAGCGAGGCGTCTTGTAGTCGCGCGCCTTCAAGGTGCGGCCCCGACATGGTGTCTTGTTGAGTCCAAGTAGCTGCTTGTGGCTTGCACGGGACGAGACCGACACGATCGCCGTTGTGTTGTATGGCGAGTCGGGATACGGTGTTGTGATGATGCATTGCTCAATGTCGGCGACGCCGGCGCGCCTGCAGTGCTCGACCACGTCGTACGCCGACATCTTGCAGTCAATATGCTGCAGTGCCACCGCAAAGCTCTGCGGCGCCATCGACTCGTCGTCCATGACGTAGTCCTTCGCCGCTGCAGCCATGGCGTCGCGCGTCGCCTTGGCCTCCCGCGCCACTTGGAGCGCGTTGAGAAAGTCGACGAGCTTGGCCTGCATGCGGCTCGCGAGCAATTTTGGCAAGTGCATAATGAGAGTGTGCCACGAAATCCAGAGAGGCAGCCAATCAAACGATGGAATGGGATCCAGAAAACACGTGATTGGTCCAATGCTGGGAGTGGGATCTGCCCGTTAGTTGATCGACTGCTTGTAGTACGACGACTGCAACACCGCGTAATTAAGGTGCTGGGACGACAGATCAATGCATTGCGGCTGCTTTGCCGGGTCGATGCACTTGCATTGTTCATGTTTCTTGGACGGATATCGTCACGACGTCTCGTAGCGATTCAAATTCGCTCCGCAAAGCGAGTTGAAGGTCGGGTTCACGTAGGCGCAGTGGAGAATGGCAGCCGAGCGGCAGGGATGTGTTATAACATGTGCATCGTGACCTTCTCACAAAGCATGCAAGCCTGCTGCATGTGTGTGCGAGGCGACAAGGCAGCTCGTTGCCTGTTGCCCCTGCAAGGTCCGGAATCATCCGGATGAAACTTGCGCGCCATTTTTATCCGGACGACCGGATAAAAAGATCGGCGTTCAGCATTCGCCATTTGCCGAGCCCTAGCACACGAGGACGATGGACGGACCCAAGCGCTTCCGCGGGGCGACGGGGCAGAAGCAAGCAGCGCTGGAGACGCCGATGATGGGGGCGCGGGGGAAGACTCCGCGCGCGACGACGGCCAACGCCCGACGAAGCCACTGCATCACGGTGATCGCCGAGGGCCGGAACCGCGAGGTCGCGCTCTGCTGCCTCGACCTCCACATGCCCCATGAGATGCTCGTATCCAGCATGGTCGACTCGAGGAGCTTTGTGGAGACGATCTCGCTCCTTGAGAGCTACCAGGTCCGATCAGCTCCTTCGACGAATCCTCATCCATCATGTATAGCCCGTGGAAATCCTCATGGTGGACGCGGGGACTCCGCGACAACTCCATCTCGAGGTGAAGAAGCGCTTCAAGAACTCAACGACCCGGATCGTTGCGATCGCACGCAAGTACTACGAGTACGACATGGAAAGATACCACCCGAGACTGCTTCTTCACACGTTACCTCGGTAGTCAGTCGAAAGGGGCCGAAGATCTCAAGCGCGTCGCCGTCAACGCGTTCGACACGAGCCTTCTCAAGGTACAACAACCATTGCACGGACGTCCGATGGTAATCGGTCTTGAGTAGAATCACGTCGTCATGGGCGCAGTGGCGTGCTTGATGAAGTACATCGAGTTCATACAAGGCGTCTATATCGCGCAAAAGACCATCAAGGTCACAAGCTTTGAACCTTCTGTGTACCAATTGATGGCATAGGTCGTGCTCACGATGGCAAGCCCAGTGCTCCTCATGGACTATGCGACAATCGCGGCCCTGGAAATCACACGCGGAGCGCGCAACGGCTCAATCCAGCACGTAAGAATTGCATTGCGCCGCAGCTGCGTGGAGACATGGTACCTTTAGTCGCTGGTTGCCAAAATTGACAATACGCGTACGTCCATTGGTCGACGCTTGCTGCGCCAAACGGTAATTGTCCGATGCCTTGCGACGCAGCACCAAGACATGCATGCGTAGATCTTGCGTCCAAGCTGCGCACTGGAGACCATGTACTATGCTCTAAAAGCAAATACCGGTATGATTCAACACTTTGTTGTGTAGCCAAGCACGCCAAGACGTCGTCGATGTCTTCCTCAACTACCCTTCACTCTTTTTCGACGTTCTGGAAATTCTACCAGACTTCGCCGATCTCGACAAAATGCTGGTTGCTTTCGTTATTGATGTACCCGAGGCTTATTTTCCGTATTTTGCAGTCGCAGCTGGTGATGGTGCCAAAAGTGATTACGGCGCGAACATCCCAGCAAGGCGTCATCAATGTTGTCGCTCTCAAGAGCACGCTGGAGTTGTTACCCCAGCTCCACGAGTGCCTCTCGAATGCTACAAGCCACATGGACGAGCCAGTCAAGCTCCTTCAGAGCATTATTGTCAGGTGAGCAACCTGATATATGCAAAGGTGTTTCTCAATCCACACCAATTAGCCTGCAATGCGACGAATTTATCGCGATCCAGGAGAGCATCGACCGAGTGATCGACCCAAAGTAGGATGATCGTGATCGCACCAGTCTCTTGCACATCGGTCTAGCTCGCAATGGAACCGATCCGTGCGGCACATGAAGATCAATGGCAGTCTTGCCGTCAAAGCGGGCATTGACGGCAAACTTGACGTCGCTCGGGCAACCTACCTCAGCACGATCGACAGCATCAACGAACGAGTGGAGGAGTACCAAGATCGCTTCGGAATTGCCATCAAGCTCCACTTCAGGTACGATATGATTGCTATGTGAATTTGAATGGATTCCCACTCTACGCAGCGTCGGCCGGGGCTACCACTTGCTCATTCCCAACGGTGGCGCTCGCGACATTCCCCAAATCTTTGAGCAACGGGTCAAATTCAGCAAATGCATGACCCCGCCTCGCGAAATTCCGTGGTTTTAATTGCTATTGTAGCCTTGGCGTGCACCACAAAAGACATCAGCTCGCTCAATTCTCGCACAAAGGAGTGCATGAACGACATCTACCAGCTGTCCTACGGTGTCATCAACGCACTTCTGGACGAGATCCGGCCATTCGTGTGTAATTTGTACGCGATGGTCGAAAGCGTCGCGTTGCTTGACATGCTACTCAGGTTCAAACGTACCCTTTGTCCATCATCTCACATTATGCTAGCTTTACCAACCTCGTCGCCCTCTCGCCAGTCGACCAGCCATGTACGTGATGCATACCTAGTTCTGTCGGTTCAACGACACGACTCCTACCGGTATTTAGACTGCCGCCCACAAATGTGTCCGGACGGCAATTTAGTCATCAAGAAGGGGCGGCATCCGCTTATTGAGCAAGTCGTCCAGGATCGTCCATTTGTCCCCAACGACGTCGTACGTGGCTTTCATCTTTTGTTGGTTGTCACCATTGCTTTCTATAGTTTCTCGATCCGGTGACCAACTTCAATGGTGTGTATCAACGGCAAAGCCATGCGCTTCATGTAGTGTATTGCTAGTCATTACGGGTCCCAACTGCTCTGGCAAGTCAACGTATCTCAAGACAACGGCCATCATCACGCTTTTGGCTCACATGGGCTGCTTCGTACCTGCGACGGAAGCCCGCATCCCGCTTCGGACACGCATCTTCACGCGCTTTGGCACCTCGGACGATATGGAAGAAAACGCGAGCACGTTCACAGTCGAAATGCTGGAGCTGGCCTTCATCTTGGACAACCTTACGGCGCGGTCCTTGATCCTCATGGACGAGCTTGGCCGTGGCACTTCGAACGAAGAAGGACTCGCCATCGCCTGGAGCGCATGCGAGACGCTGATGCAAACCAAAGCGTACACGTGCTTTGCAACCCACTTCCACGGCCTGCGCGAGCTCTCTACAATGTATGCCAACTGCCGCAACTTTCATTTGCAAGCCACCAATACCTCGACGGTACCCAGGTGCAGCCAACGTTGGTGCTAAAGTAGCACGTAGAACCTGCTCGACTTCAAGTACAAGCTGAGCGACGGTCCGTCCGATCGCAGCCATGGCTACGGCATCCAAATGGCCAAGATTTGCGGGATCCCAGCCTCGACGGTGCGTGATGCCGAGGCTCTTCAAGAAACCATGCTCTCGACCCAAGACGTCGACATGAACCTCGTCGTCGATCACCGCAACAAGAACCTCAACAACAAATTGCTGCATCGCCTCATGGCGCTCCGTGATTCTAAGTTGGACGACGGCGGTTCGTCTCCATCTCTTGTACAGATTGCGTGTCGAGCTTATATTACAATGGTAGTGTTGCGCCGCCGACTGCAGCACCTGCGCGAGCAATTTATCGACGACTAACGCACGACCTACGTCTCTGAATCTTGCCGTCAATAAATGACTCTGCAAGTCGATTCCCCGTGTGTGCCATCACTGCAGCGGCACAAGAAAACCCGGGCAGCGCGGCTTCTTTCCCTTCAACACACCCGAGTACGTTGTCACCTGCATTCGCTTTTGGAAACGTGGATGCGAAGAGGCAGACAGCCCGTGGGCTTTCGAAGCGTCCGCTCCACCTGTCTTTATCGCCGACGGCTGCTGCTGCACCGAGTCGAAAGTCGCGTGTCCAGCCTCCTGCTATTGCTATGCAATGCGACCGAAAGATGTATCGCTCATCGCAGGCTGCACGGAGCTTTTGTGGCCACAGGATCCAGCGCCGTCCCAGAAGGGGACTTGAAGCTGCGTTTGTGGGTCCTCTTCCTCGTATTTGACTCTCGTAGGTGCGATATCCAGGCCCCGTGCTTGATAGGCTTAAAACACGCGCCCTAGGTAGCACGGGTACCTCGCATGGCTGCAGCACCGACACAAGGGCGTGAGCCAGCGCGTGCATTCAAAGGATGCATCAGCGACCCTTCTTTAGCAGCATACAAATCTACGTACGCGGGTTCAACGTCACGAGCACCGGAAAAATGGGTATCAACAGCCTTTCTATATCATCGCTAGGTCATAGAAGGACCTCCTTCGAAGATAAGGTGCTTGCTACCCAGCGAATCAATCTGGCAGGGTTTGTCGCGGCCAGGTTTCTGCGTCGGCCCACGATGGCCGCATCTGCCCGCGCTCTTTGGCCCACTCTGGTGGCCGTGGAATAAAAACGGTTGGGTGTTTTAAACCTCGTCGCGTGCGTCGGACTTTGCCGAGTCGGTGAAGCTGGCGATGGCAACTGGAGCCCATTTACACAGTTGCGCCCGAGTCACAGAAGGACGATGGAAGCGCCGCTTACCAAGGGCGCGAGCTGCCAGACGCTCAACCCTCTCGATGCGTCGGCCATGGGCGTCAAGACGTACGGCCCCGTTGTCGCTGTCGCCATGACGCTCAACTACATGATCGGCACGGGCTGCTTCGGCCTCCCGTACGCCTTCTCGGTTGCTGGCATCGGCCTCACGTCCATCTTCCTCATCCTCGGCTTCATCGCCGCGCTCATCACGATGAACTACACCATCGAAGCCATGGCGCGCGCCGAAGGCGTCATGTCCACAGCCAAGGACGCCCAGCCCGAGAACCGCCTCACGTACCGCAAGATTGACTTTTCCGTGATTGGCGAAATCTTTGCTGGCCGCACGGGCTATGCGATCGTGCAGACAGTCCTCGTCCTCTACTGCCTCGGGTCGCTCTGGTCGTACGCGAGCATCTTCGCTTCGTCCATGGCGTCCATCTTCCACACGTTCGTCGTTGGCGACTTTTGCGACGCGTACGCGGCCAACGCGTCGGGTGGCTGCCTCGAGGCCTACTACGGCTTCATGGCGGTCTTCTCCGTCATCTCGATCACGCTCGTGCTCATGGACCTCGGCGACCAGGCGACGATCCAAAAGTTCCTCTCGGTCTACCGCATCCTCGCCTTTGTGCTCATGCTCGTGACGATCACGATCAAGCTCGGCGTCGACGGCGCGGACGCCATCACCACGCGCCTTGCCTCGCGTGAGCACTGGGCATTCAACTTGCACAACTTTAGCGCCGGCTTTGGCCCGACCTTGCTCGCGCTTAACTGCCAGTACAACATGCCCGACGCGCTCCAGCCGCTCGAGCAGTCGGTCAAGGGCAAGTCGCGCGCCATCACGTTCATCGCGATGACGGTCTCGGCGCTCTGCTACTTTCTCCTCGGTCTGCTTGGCGCGCTTGCTTTCGATGACGTCAACCCGCTCGCGAGTCTCATGTGGAGCGACTACACGGGCTGCGGCAACGGCTGGTCCAAGTGCCCGTCCGGCAACCCGACGTGGTTTGGCTGGTGCGTGCACATTGTGATCCTCATGTTCCCGGTTGTCAACGTCACGTCGACCTTCCCCATGGTCGGCCTCACGGTTGGCGGCAACATCCTCACGTCGCTCCCCAAGTCGATCACGGCGCCGCTCGGCCCCTCCGGCGCGCGCAACCTCTCGCGCCTCATTGCGGCCATCCCGCCGCTCGTGCTCGCGACGCTCTTCAAGAAGCTCGACGCCATCTTTACGTTCGCGGGCTTCTTTGGCTTTGCTCTCGGCCTTATCATCCCCGCGTGGTTCCAAGTCATTGGCACCAAGTTCTTCCGCCGTGTCTACGGCAATCTCGAGGCCGCCGCGACACCCTTCGACCTCCCGATCGTCAGCTCCCTCGAGTTCTCGACTGTCTTCCTCGGCATTACGTTCATCGTCACGTTCATCGCGCTCTTCTCGCTCGTCGGTTTCTAAGAGTAATGCAACCATCCACAGTGTCGGTAGAGCCGCAACCTTCCTCTAGCACCCATTGACAGAGGGCACGAGACTGGACCTTGCCACGTTCTTGTTGAGTGCAGCACGCGCCAACGACATGTCGATGGCGAGAGTCGCGTCGCTGTACGTCGCCGCGGCCAATGCATGTTACTCGTCCGAAGATTCGGTCCGTCTTGGCGGCAGCACTGGTACGTGATAGCACATCATCCACCGACGGACTCTTCAAGCGCCGCTGTCGTCGGAGTATTTGTCAACTAAAGAGTCAGAGACGTCGCCAATGGGAAAAGTCTAATGAGAGGCGAGGATATCCTCCAACTGCTTGGGTCGTTAGAGGTCCATACTCTCGGTTGAAATGTCCATGCTAATGCTAACGTCGTTCTCCTGGATCAAAGCGCTTGTCTCTTTGACGTCGTTTGGCGCCGGTTGGTTCAAGTCGGCGCTTGCAAACAAATCTTGGAGCGCATCGTCAAGCGTCTGAATCGCGATCGGGTCTTCGGGGTCATAACTCAAGGCCTACAATCGTACCAGATATATCTGGTAGTTGAAAAATGTGGACCGTGTGGTAGCACTGGATGGCTTCGTCCAAGCGGCCGCCCAAGTGGTACGTAAACCCAAGTGCAAAGTGCGTCGACGCTTTTCGCGGACACAAGCTCAGTGCGCGCTCGTAGTTTGCAATCGCCGCGTCGTATTGTCTATTCAAACCATGTCAAACGGTAGACTATGGAGCGCATTCGAGACTCGAGCTTGCGGTAGGCTTGGGCGAGGTTAAAGAACGTGGCTTCCCATGCGACAAGGCGCGTCTGCGTATCCTCTTCTGCACGCAGTGACGACAATGATATCGGGTCTACCTGGGAAAAGTGTTGGCAGAGCGCAATGGCTTTTGTAAAGTGGCCAACCGCGTCCTTGTACTCGCGCTGTCGAAAGCAAATCGCACCGAGCTCGTTGTACACGAGCGGGTCGGACGGACACGCGTCGCACGCCTGGTGCACAAAATGGGACGCCAGCGCAAGGTTGTTGGTGCGATAGTGCTCCATGCCAATGCAGAGCAGGGGCACGTGGCACCCGAGCAGGAGGCGCGTCGCCGTGCGGTACGACGACATGGCTTGGTCGCTCTCGTCCTATCCAGATGTCAAGCCAAGCACAAGACACACGTCGCCACCTGCATGGCAAAGACGTTGCCAAACCCGATCCACGCCGGCGCAAACTGCGGCTCGAGGTTCGTGGCTTTGCTAAAAGGGGATTATACATCGGACACGAAAAAAGGTGTGGGTACTGAAAGTAGCGTTGGGCTGTGTCGAATTTCTTGACGAGTACGTAGTAGCAGCCAACGGTGTACCACGACATGTCGACCTACGAAAGTTGAATCCATTCTTGTCCGTCAAAACACTAGGGGAGTCGACCATTTGGTGGGCAAAGTGGAAGAGCTCGCTCTTGCGCTCGAGCTGCACGAGCGTCGCAACGAACACGGCGATGCACTGGTAGTGGAACGGGTCGCGCTCGCGGACCCTACCCTCGGCTGAGGAGAATAGTATAGAACGGACGAAACCATTTGCAGAGCTGGTAGGCCTTCTCCGTGTTGTGCTGGTAAAAGTACGCTTCGGCCTTGGCGACGACCTACATTGATACATTGATAGATTGGTGTGTAGCCACCAATGTTGTACGTACGACGTCAACGTTGTCTGCGAGCCCAAAGACCTCTTCCAACGGACGGAACTTGTCTGCGATCGCAGGCGCGTGGTCGTACTAAGGCCATTTTGAGTTCTCTCGATTTGCGTGCGATGCGGTTACTCGGCCCAGCTGCGCGGTGTAGAGCGCCTTGAGGTACGCATCATGGGGCAGGCGAAAGTGGAGGGCATCAAGCATGCGGCGCTCCTGCGACGACGATAGCATGTGCTTTTCAACGAGGTGTGTGAACGCCTATCCGTGCGGAATCAGTATCGAAGAGGTTGGCCTCGTCGTACGTCGGCGCAGTGAACGTCGCACTGCAGCGCGAGGCGGTACCAGTAACTTGCCCGCTCGCGACTCTCGAGCGCTTCGCACACTTCGCCGCGGAGACAGCACATGGAGGCGACGACGTTGATCTGCGTCGTCTCGGGAAAGGCGAGGCTTCCGGCCTTGCGCAAGATCGTGGTTTCTTCGTCGCCGAGGACGCCCTCGAGCATTTCTTGGCAGTCTTCCCACTGCTTGACGGCAGCCTGGACACTGTATCTCGCGTGGGTTCAACATGGCGCTGCACGTACCATCGATTGCCCCAAGAGCAGGTACGCGCGCAGTACGATCTCTTCGTCATAGTCCATGGTCGTATGCAAGATGGACGTGTCCGAGAACGACATGGTTCGGTGGGCTGGCGAGCGCGATGGCTTGGCGCGCGGCGAGCCCGCGTCCAGCTGCCCCACAAGACCTTGCAGCGAGTGGATGGCTTCGTGAAAGTCGCCCGTTGCGTAGTAGCTTTGCGCCAAAAGCATGCAGTCGGCGGGGTCTCGTGTCATCGTCGCCAGCTTCCCGGCGAAAAAGACCGCGCTGCGGTGCTGGTTGGTCGCGTGGCAGCTGCGGACGAGCTCCCGGAGCTTCGGGACCGTGTCCGGATGCATGGCCTCGTCCTCGGGCCCATCGCAGATCTCTACCGTCATCGGGATCCTGGGCGTGACATGCGTACGCAGCTTCTGCTTCTTGGCGATCGGCGAAGAGGCCATGGCCGCGCGAGGAGCGTGGTGTGTGAAAAGCAGCCGGAAATGCGAGCTGCGTGGGCTCTGTGCTACACACGCAAGAAATTCTAGAAACACGCAGATTTGGAAGGAGCGAATCCAATGCGAGGATCTTTCTTTAACGTAATATGATTGGTTGAAGGCAGCCATTATCTGGTCGGGGTCCAAGTGCGTTGCGGAGGTTCGAAAAACAATAGATTTCGTTTTTAATTTCGCGGATCCGATACAGTTAATTCGCCATTGTTCTGGAAACCATTATAATATTATACACCTGTCGAATTGTATTATTATTGTTAATTGCGTGAACCGAGCCACCCACGGACCTCGCGCTCCGCTTCGGCCCGATTCCTTGGTCAAGCATGCAGACGAACGAAGAGAAGAACCTCCTCTTGGTGCGGCAGCTCCATGGCCATGCAGGCTATCTGCATGTACCTGCATATGGGCGTGAGCTCACATGGCGTCTAGGCGGGCGAGCTACTCTTGGGCCGCTGGAAGGTGCTCGAGAAGATTGGCGAAGGCACGTTTAGCCAGATCTTTACGGCCTTTGACATCACCAACACGGCGCTCAAGGTCGCTGTCAAGGTCGAAGCGCCGAGCGAGATGAAGCCCGTGCTCGAATGGGAGAGCCAAGTACTCGTCGCGCTTCAGAAGCGCAGCCCGTATGTGTGCAAGTACTACCACCACGGCAAGCACGGCGACAACTTTATCTTGATCATGGAGCTGCTTGGCGACAACATGTCCAAACTGCGTGGCGCGCCCGACGCGGCCCATGGTGTTCCGCTCTCGAAGGCCGTCGCCGCGGGCATCCAAATGCTCGATTGCCTCGAGTCCTTCCATAATGCTGGCTTCATCCACCGCGACATCAAGGCATCCAACTTTGCGCTCTCAAACGGCGCTGCTGCCAGCAAGTCCGCCTGCTCTCTCTATACTGAGTGACTCTGACGATGGCCTTGTAGAAAGTACTTTGTCATCGACTTTGGCCTCTCCAAGCAGCATCTGACGCCGGACGGTGCTGTCATTGCGGCGCGCGAGAAGGCCGAGTTCCGCGGCACGTCCATGTACGCATCCCTCCGCGCGCACCGGCGCGAGGAGCTCGGGCGGCGTGACGACCTCATCTCATGGTTCTACCTTGTGCTCGACCTCATTCGCGGCGAGCTGCCGTGGGCGTTTGATGCGCAAAAGAAGAACCGCGAAGTCGTCGTCGAGCTCAAAGAGTACTACTCGGAGACGCATCCCGAGAAGCTCGTGGAGGGTCTGCCGGGTGCTCGCCATCTGCTCAAGATTGCCACGTACCTTGAGACCGAGCTCGCGTACGGAGACGCGCCTAACTATAGCCTTCTCCGCAAGAGCCTCAAGGCCGTCGAAGATAAGGACGACGAGCAAGTGCTTCTTGAAGAGTGGGACGCGATGCCGTCGACGGATGCGCGTGCCGCCGCGTGGACCGAGCGCCTCCAACTCGAGCAGCTCACGGACGAGACGCTGCTCAAGGTACATATCGTCTTTGTATACTGGCTGTGTGCAGAGACGCGTGCATAGGTCGCCAAGCACTACGGGTCCTTCTTCGATCTCAGCGACACGGCAGCGCTATTTACGCTGCAAAAGCACATTTGGACGGTCGAGCGCCGGGTCGCCAAAGCCGCGCTGGCGTTTCAAACCTTTAGCGAGCGCCGGCTGCGGGAACAAAAGCGGCGCCACGAAGCCATGCTCAAGCGACGCGACTCGGACATGCGCGTGCGCGAGTCCATGGCGGCCGCCCAGCGCTTAAAGGTCCAGCACGATGCAGCGCGCGAGGCGGCGCGGGAGGCGGCCCGGGCCGCCAGAGACAGTCCTCGGCCAGCGCGCGACGAGGCGCCGGGCACGACACCGGCGGCGACGACGCCCGCGTCGGCCACCGTCCCCAAGCCCGTGCCGGCGATTTTGCACGCTGCGGACAAGCCCACAGACGAGGAAGGACCGCGCCGGAAACGCTCGCGATGGGACGCCTAGCGACTCGAGTAACAAAACGATGACGCCTTTTTTAAGCGGTTTCGGAATATTGGTGGAGTCATGCCGCCGCCACGCCGCACGTCGCTTGCGAAAGCGTGGTCGACCATCAAGTCGGTGACACCGTTCGTGCGGAGCCCGAGCAACCGCACGATTCTTTTGAACCCCGAGCTCATCGAGGCCGTCGCGGGTCCGCTCCAGCGAGCCAAAGCATCCGCCCAGCACGTCTTACCGGTGGATGCAGGCCGCCTCACGTCGCTTCGGCACCACGCAGCAAGCGAGGTTGGACCCTCGCGGCTACCAGCAGGGGTGCCTTTGGACGCGATCAAGTCGATTCTACCGGCGGCCACGTCCGACTCGTTGGCGCCCCGCATTGCAATCGAGGTACAAGGATCAAAAATGGGATGCTACTCAAAAGCGGCTGGAACAGGACATTTGGCGCGAACTTGAGATTGAGAAGCATCTCCTTGTGCAGCAGGTCCGTCGTCTTGTGCTGCTAACGCGACCAAAGAGCGGTTCTATGTAGGGACCTGAGATCATTGCCGAGTGCGAGCGCAAGCTACACGGGCTCCTGGGACATCCGCCATCTCAACAGCTCGACCGCGTCAAGGTAAAAGTATGCAGATATCAAATGTAGCAAGAGGATGTTGCTCTAGACGCTTGTGGAACACCTCGGACTCAAGGAAGAGGTGCTACGCGGGCTATTACCGCATCAAGCGCCGACGGTCGAGACAATGCAACAGCTCGCACTGCTCAACAGAGTACGTTTAAACAAGGACGCCGAGATTGACGCCGCGTGGTAGCTACTTGACGCGCCGACAACGTCCGATCTACCTGTACATGTGCCGTGGTGATGCGTGTCTTACAAATTCAATGCTAGGGCATTCTGCTAAAAGCCAAGGTACACGGCTCCACGCCGTGATCACGCGGAAGTCCTTCGTTCATGCTGTAGACGCTCGCCGACATGTTCAGCCACGAGTACATGCTGCGACGAAATATGTAAGTTGATCTGACGCCTTGGTAGCCACCCGAGCGGCGACCTCCCAGCCAAAGTGCTCAAGAACGCCGTCCATGCGGGCCATAGCGTAGGCTTCTTCGTTCTTGCTAAGGTGCGATATGACGGGATGATGTAGGAGGAGCACGACAAGCACCAAGACCTCTTCAGTCTTCTTCGAGCCGTCTCGAAAGCGAGCCCGAAGAAGGAGCACAACCATGTGCTCGCGATGCTGACGCACCTCGCCAACGATGTGCTGGACGAAAAGATCGAGCTCATCAAGCTGAGCTTGAGTGAGGCAGGCGTCGCATGCCACGCCCTCTACAACAGCTTCTTTCTCATCATTCTCTCAGTGATGTTTTGCGCGCTTACCGTGTTCCTCGTCTCGTTGGTACTTTGACCGAAGCAACACACGTGTGTGTGTGAAGTCGCGTCGACTGTAGGCCATGACCCAGTTCCTCGCAACCTTCTTCCTCGTCTCTTACCTTGACAGTCTCTGGATCACTACCGCGGTCGCGCTCATGATCGGCCTCATCGTACGCCCGCGCCTCGAGGATGCAATATTGTGAAGTGCTGCGTAGCTCGGGCTGCTTGGGATCGCGATTCTCAAGCGTACCATGATCGAGCTGCGGACGCTGCTGCTCAGTCCCCGCGAACTCCAGAAATCAAAGTCTTTTGGAAAGAAGAAGAAACCTCGCGGCGACACCAAGCCCAAGCTTGACGACGACCGCCTTGGCTCGTGGATCAAAAGCCTCGCGGAGGAAGACGCGGCGCAGCACGCCAACGAGCCGCCTCCGGAGGTTCCAACGCCGTGCAGCGACAATCCGCTGCAACAAACAAATCCAGACGACGTGGCGCCTTCGATAAACGATGCAGAGATACTGGTTCCCCCGGCTTTGACAGAGCCCGAGCCGTATATCAATCAGCATCAGCACGACATGAGCGCCGACGCAGTCGATGGGCTACTGCCTGACAAAGAACCATCTTCTGGTATTAAGCGGTTGCCGTCCATCTCAGAAGACGCAAACGAAGCAGGCGGAGCCAAGACCAACAATTGCGCGCTGGTGGAGAGCGAAATCGCACGGCTTCTATCTGCGATGGTGGCGCTTGTCGAGGCCTTCGACTGCTGCGTCGTGCCAAAGCCCGACGACGTCCTCGTCGACCTTCCACGTCAAGACAGTAGTGACTGCTTTGGCGACATCATCGACTCCGACACACAAACCGAGGCGTGGCTCTTGCAAGACATGGCCAACGCACTCCAACCTCTACCAGTCGTCACTAGCATTCTACCCGACTCGATCGCGCGCGGCCAAGTACTGCTTCTGCCTCCGCCCGACCTTCCTACACGGATGCTTTTGCCAAGCACGTTACCAACCTTGAAGCCGAGCCCGGTGCCTCCAAAAACGGCCTCGAGGGAAGGCGTAGGTACGCCACGCGTGGAAGCCACGCTCGATGCGACCGGCGAAAATACGATGAGCTTACCTCCAGTGCCCGTGCTACCCGAGCCTGCTGCAGGGGTCACGATTGAACCACCGACGCCACTTCCACCACCGCCAGTAGTGATAACACCCGTGCCAATTCTAGCGCCTAGCGAGGGCCCGACACAGACGTTGGTGCGGCCGAGGCGCGTCCCGCAGCCCACCCCGTTGGCAGCAGCGCCCAAGCGTCGTCGGCGTCCATCAGCTGCCGACATTTTGGCCCAGCGGTCGCGCGCCCCCGTCGTTCGCATGCTGAGCTCGCCGTTGTTTCCAGCAGATGATCTTCCATTGTCCAGCGTCCCTATCGTCGACGATGCCGCATCGGACGATGGCAGCTGCAGCGACATGCCCATGTTATGACCCGAAAACGTCTATAAAGTGCATTGAGATACCCTTTTTTGGTCTGAAAGGGCAATCGCAATCTCGGATTTAGCGTCGAAGGGGACGACGATGGCTGTCGCTTCGTTCGTCGAAGTCGGCCATTGCATTTGGCAGACAAAGGCGCGGCGCGTCGGCAAGCATGTGACTATTCTTGGAGGTAATAGTATCTCTCTAGCACATTATCGCGCGCTGTCTGTCTAAGCAAGGTGCTAGGTGTGCATGGCAACGAGCTCAGCGGCGTGCGCGTGATCGAGCAGCTGAAAGAGCGCTGTCCGCCGTTGATTGCGGGCTCGTTGACGCTGATACTGGGCAACCCCAAGGCCATCGAGGTTGGCGCCCGCGGCAGCACGCCACATGCCGATCTGAACCGCTGTTTCACGCTGGACGTCGAGACGTCGGCCCCACGTGGGCCCTTCCTGTACGAAGAGACGCGCGCTCGCGAACTTGCGCCGTACCTGCGCGTATGCCCCGTGCTGCATGACATGTTTGCGCTAAGCGTGCGTAGAGTAGCGACCTCATGCTTGATTTGCATGCGACCAACAAGCCGTCCGAGCCCTTCTTCAAGCTCGCGGGCTCGCTCTCGCCGGTGCACTATGACGTTTGCCGGTAGTACACTCGTGCTATATGCCAACGCTATGATCTTAGTCGATATATATGACGGTAGGTGGTTCCCGTGCGATACCATTTTGCATGACGCGCAACACAAGCTGGCGGGAAAGGTCGCGCTCTCGGACGAGTTTGTCGGTGCCAGCGGAGGCGTCGGGCTCATTTACGAGAGCGGGCTTGCGGCCGACACGTCGCAGGTTGCCGCGCTCACGCAGGCAGTGCTTGCAGTTCTGTCGCACGAAGCCAACATCATTGCAGCGCCCGTCGATGAGGCTCCGCGGCCGCCCAAGCCGTCGACGATCTATCAAGTCACCGAGGTACGCAGCGCTTTGAACATGCCACCCAAGGACAAATTGCGCTTTAGGTGTTTCGACTGCCACCAAGCGGGTTTTCGTGGCTCAATAATCACGGCGGCCACAACTTTGAGCGCGTGCCGGCGCGCGAGCCGATTGGCCGCTTTGGCGATGGCTCGTTACTCAGCGTCGACTATGAAGCCTACATTGTGTTTCCCAAGGTGCCAGCGCTGTGGAAGCTAGACGCGTACGTCTCGTTTCGAATGCTGTTGATCTGACTTCTATCTCGGTTTGATAGACCGTTGGGTTGGTTGGCGAAGAAGGTTCACCAGGACTAAGGAAGAAATCACCGTATTCGGTCCACGCCATTGTACCATTCACTTGTTTCTGGCTCGAGCGAAGCGGAGGCAAACAGAGTTGTCCGTCTTGCCACGTGTGCTGACGTGGCGGCGTATGTGGCCACCGTATATTTCAGCCAATGAAACGGTCGTCCTTGCGATCCAACCAATCGGAGTCACCCAGCACACAAATTCGAGAGCGAAACCTGCGCAACTGCATTGTCCTTCGAGCTGCATCATGGCCAGTGCAGGCAGCGATGGGGACTTGCGCCGCGAGAACGACCACCTGCTCCAAGAGGTTGAGCTCTACCGCGGCGTTATCTCCGTCATGAAGGAAGACTTGAACGTGAAAGCCGAGCAGATCGAGCACATCTACAAGAGGTATTGTACATTTTCAAAGGCCATCGATGCCAACTGAGACTGACGTAGCCTCAAAGCGTCCATGGTGCACAAGGCGCAGACGCTCGAGGCCAACCAAAAGGTGTTGCAGGATAAAGTGAGCCATCTCGAGGTACCTGCTCCGACCTCTACGTGGCACGCTTGTGACATCGCCATGGGCAGTGCGTCTTGCGAGCCAAGGACATCAGTTTTGCGCGCTGTCGAAAGCACCTCGAGGAAGCCACAGCGCGGTTGCAGCAGTGCGTATTATATGGTCAAGGAATCTCGAGACCGTAGAGGCCACTGGGTGCGTAGGCACGATCTCCCGTCGCAGCACCAGTCGATATGGCTCATCGACGACGTGGCCCACCGCATCTTTGGCTACCTCGACAGCGCGAGCTTGTGCGCTGCTGCAGCCGTACAACGGTCGTGGTTTACCTTGATCATGGTCGACAGCGTCTGGGAAGCGCTCTACTGGCGTCAATGGTTGACGCTGCTGCGACCCCAGCCGCCGCCCCTTGAGAACCAAACCTCGGACCACGCGTGGCTCGATCTGTACCGCGACAGATACCTTCTCGACAGAAACTGGCGCCTTGGAAAAGCCGTCATCACAACGCTCTGTGGGCACACCGGTACCGTGACGTGCCTCCAGTTCGACGACATGCAGCTCGTACGTGATTTGACGCGTGCAGCGACACACCTCAATGCCAAGTAGATTTCGGGTTCGGACGATGGAAGCCTCATGCTGTGGTCGCTTGCGGCGTCCCGAAGCAATGCCGATACAGGTGCCCTCTATTCGATCATCTGTCTCTCAGCTCAGCATGGAGAATGTAGATCCAACGGGCCTCGACCGCGTCAGTGCTTTACCCCCTTCCATGCTGGCGCAGCAACATCACCGCCAGGTACGAGCCAAATATGTCAACCGTCAAGTGAGAGTGAATCGCTTGCGCAGACGCGAACGGTGCACAAGCTGCACTCGTTTTACGGCCACGGCGGTCCCGTCTGGGCTCTCCACATGTATGGCAACCACACGCTGGTGAGCGGCTCGTACGACAAAACCGTCAAGCTCTGGAACCTCCAGGTATGTACGACTGATTCAGAGAGAGGTCGCCACGTGAGATAGACGGGAAGCTGCGTGCGCACGCTTCGCGCCCATACCGGTTGGGTGAGCAGCCTGGACATGCACGCTGGCAAGATCGCCAGCGGCAGCTGGGACTCGTGTATCAATCTATGGGACGCCGACTCGGGCGAGCTCCTCCGAACGCTTTTGGACGTCCCAGCCAACCCGATCTACTGCCTCAAGGTGCCGACCGTCGTGATCGGCTGGATACAATATTGATACTGAATGGGGATAGTGGGAACCACAAACGAACGCCATCGTCGCCGGCTGTCGCAGCCACGGCATCCAAGTCTACGACGTCGAGTCGGGTCAGTGCACACAGACGTTCACCGGCCACGTCCGCGGCAACCAAGTCAACGGAATCAAAGTACGTCGCTAATACCCTGACACAGGGCGTTGCGACATAAGAACGTAGGCCGATGCCACGACCGTGCTCTCGGGAGGCTCGGACGCGACCGTCAAGCTATGGGACCGACGGGACAGCTCCTGCACGCACACGCTGCACGGCCACTCGGGGGCTGTCATGTGTGTTGAGCAGATCGGCGATCATACGGTCGTCTCGGGCTCGTACGATATGACCATCAAATGCTGGGACGTTCGCCAATTTGCAGCGCCCGTCACGTCCGTACAAGGCCACTCGTCGGCCGTCTTTGCGCTCCAAGCAGACGCGACCAAGATCATCTCGGGGTCGGCCGACACCACCGTCAAGATCTTCAATTTCCATCATTAAATATGTTTATATATGTTTATATGTTCATTTTTGTCAGTCCTATCGAAATGCCACCGGCATGTGTACTAGTACGTATCAATGGAAATCATTGTTTCCCTTGGTACGTGTAGTGGTATGTAAGCGTCCAGCGATTGCTGCGTGTCGGCTTTAAAGCAATATGAGGTGTTTCGACTTGTACATATTAGCAAGGCCATAAATATCCTTGATATTAGCACTGTAGCGAGCAAGAACACATTGTCTGCCAAGGACAAACCGACCATTTCGAGGGTCTAAAACAATAGTCGTTGAGGTCGCGTACAACTCGTGTGAAATATAAACTAGGCGAGCATGCCTTTTGTACTGGGCACCCCGGCGGTCGGGTCAAAGGCGACGGCCTGTCGCAAGGCGCGGGCAAAGGCTTTGAAGGCGGCTTCGGCCTTGTGGTGGTCGTTCTCGCCCTTGATCACGTCCACGTGCAACGTAAGGCGCGCGGCGCTGGCAAACGACACGAAGAAATGCGAAATCATTTCGGTCGAGAGCGTCCCGATGCTCGGTCGGCGCAAATCGAGTGCGACGGCACTGCAGCCGCGGCTGGAAATGTCGACAATGACGCGGGCCAGTGCCTCGTCGAGCGGAACGAGCGCCGACCCAAAGCGGGCGATGTCCTGGCGCGGGCCGAGCGCGCTGTCGAGGGCCTCTCCGAGCGCGAGGCCGCAGTCTTCGGCGGTATGGTGGTCATCGATCCACGTGTCGCCCTTGCACGTGAGCTCGAGGTTGAAGCGGCCATGCTTGGCGACCGCGTCCAGCATGTGGTCGAGGAAGCCAATGCCAGTGCTAATGTTGGACGACCCGTTGCCGTCGAGGTTGAGCACGACATCGATCGACGTCTCCTTCGTTTGTCGGCGGATCGTGCCAATGCGGTGCGCCGAGAAGGTCCGCGCGGCCTGAAGCGGGATTTCGTCGAGAAGCTCGTCGCAGCCCGGACGAAGCACCTTCTTGGCGCCGACGGCCAAAAGCTTGTTCGTAATGGGTGCCGCAGTGTGCGTGAGGACCGAGGTTGCGTAGGCCCCCGGCGTAAGCACGCCGTAGGCAAGGACCGAGGCGCGCACCGCAGCGGTAATGTCGTCGACGGTATCCCCGAGCATGGTTGCTTCGCACGCCGCCACGTTCATTTGCTGCAACGCGAGAAGGATCGGCGCCGGCGACGGCTTGGGCGGGCAGTCTTCCATACAGACGCGAACAGGAAAGAGGGCCTCGAGGCTAGGACACACCATCGTGAGCACATACAGTCGAAAGATATAGAATAGTCACGTACGCGTGGTCGCGTAGAAACTTGTCGCAGTCCTTGCGCGGGCGTCCGGTGACGATGGCCATGCCCTTGGGCAGTCGCCGGTGGAGCTCGAGGAGGAGACCTTTGGTGGTGATGAGCGTCTCGAGGCTGCAGAGACCCGGCGTTGTCGCCGTGCCCTGGTAGATCTCTTCAAACTTGGCCGTAATCTCGGCGAGTGTCACCGTGCTCGATGGCAACGTGGTGTGCACGAGACGGTGTGTGAGGACCCAGTCGTTGTTAGCGTCGCCTGCGAGCTTGGCCGCCTCGACGTCGGCGTCCGTGATGGTCGCACCAAAGGCCGCCGCTGTCTGAAGGATCGCGGCGCGGTACGAGCGCGAGACCTCGGCGAGGACGCCGTCCATGTCCCAGAGCAGCGCTTGCATGGTCCGTGGATGCTTGTTGGAAACTACGAGATCACCGGTTCAAGCTCCCCAAACGGCAACTTGGTGCGCAATCAAAAAATTCTATTGGTGCCATAACGCGCTCTGATTGGTGGAATATGAAGCCACAAGAAGTAGCGAAGGGACGCGAACGCGCAGGATCGCCAATCAACCATTTTGACCACTGGAGTTTGGTGTTTCGCCGGAACACGCACGAAGCTCCAACTATTATTGAGTGGGTCCATACGGATTACAGCGAACGTATTCGGAATAGGAAGAATATGATTGGATCCAATCTCCAAGATGTCGGTGTGACCACATGTGACGTGGCAGCGCCCTCAACAAAGCATTCTGCGAGTTTACTTGGTGCACTGTTAGCGATCCGATTTCAATCTTCATACTCGGACACGTGTCAAAGATCCATCCGTAGTCATCCTACTTGTTGAGTTCGGGCCACGACCACGCCCCCTTGCGCGCGTTCGATTGGCGCGCCGCATTCGTGAGCGCGGCCCACGCGTCCTTCTCGTCCGTCCACGTTTCAAAGTCGCCGTGGTTGCTCGGCTTGAGCACCTGCCACACCATCCACGGCACGCCCGCCGCGTTGGCCGCGGCCGTGTACGCCGCGAGGCCGCTGGCCTTGTTGCTTCCCGAGGCGCCAAACTCTTCAAAGAGGACGCGCTTCTTGTGCACGTTGGCGAGCTGCACGGCAGCCTTGAGCTTGTCGGCGTTCGCGCCTTCGTACGAGTGGATCGCGACCACGTCGAGCGCCGGGCAGCGAAAGTACTCGGAGAGCTGCGACACGCCGTAGTTGGTGCCGCCGCCCGACATGACGAGGATCTTGCGGTTGGACACGGCGTTCCGGATCGTCTTGGCGCGGTTGCAGAGCCACTGCGGGTTGGGCATCGTAATGCCGCTCTCGAGACCGCCTTGCGACTCGTTCTGCGGCTCGAACCCCAAAATGGCCTCCGAGAGCTCGCTCCACGGACGGTTGTTGAGGTACGGGTTGCGGTGCGCCAAGATGTGCTGGATGCGGTTGTCAAAGTCGGCCTGGGCGTCGCCGCGCGTGTAAAAGTCGTTGGCGATGTTGGCGTGCTGCTGGCAACTCGTCGTCGTCGGCAGGTTGTACTTGGTCACATACGCGTCCGTGTCCCAGCACCCGAGCGACCAGCGGTCGTGGAACGCAATGATAAGCTTCATGTTGCGGTCGTAGCAGTCGCGAATGAGCTTGTCCACGAGCGAGAGGATCGAGTCGTCGTACTGGCCGACGGGGTTCTCGACGTCGTTGACGCCGACGTTCTTGGCGCCTTTGGTGTTGGCGCCGGTCCGCGAGAGGAAGATACGCACGGTCTTGAAGCCGCTTGCCTTGAGCTTGTCGAGGACCTCGCGCCGGTCGCTATCGACGAGCGTGTGGAGGAAGTAGCTGTTGGCACCCGCAAACGACTTGGGGACTGACGAGAGGCACTGCGAGGCACCCGAGCGACACGTTTTGGTTTTCGAGTGGGGAGTGTCGGCGGCGACGCAGCAGACCCAGCCCTTGGACGCACACGTGTCCGTGGTCGAGTTGCACACTTGCCAGTCCGGCACCGTCTTGGCCATCGTCGCAAGAGGGAGCAGCGCGAGCAAAACAAGAATCGGCTTCATGGGTCGTAGCTAGTAAAAGCAAATGTGACCATGCCCAACACTGTTGTGCGTGTTGGCGAGTAGACCTGCCTCAGACGCGACAAGCTGTTTTGGCCGAAACGCGTTCCGTGACGTACCGGGTGCTGCGGTAATGCATTCTGCGCGTAGTGTGTACGCTATGCGTCCCTACAGTGGTAGGCGTCGCATGTTCTGATGTCGTCGATCCAAGCAGATTGCTTGCGGACTCGGTGGATACCGCGAAATGGGGTCGATCGAACGGCGCGTGACATATTACAAAGAAAGGACCGCATCTGGTCTTTGCGTAGCGCTGATGGCCGCACATCCTGATGATGCGGAGCATCTGGAACGACAGCTCTGAGACACAGCACTGGTTTGCGAGCGCGGTCGTTTGTACAAAAGCTTCCGAACGGCTCGTTGGACCGAGACCGTGCCACAGGGAAAACAGCTACGACCTGAGGTTGGAGCCCACTTTTCCTCCCGCGTAAAACAGGTATCGTCCGTCAGGAACGATGGTGCCTACATAGTTCGTTGTTAACCCTCCCGCGACGAAGGTTTTTGGGCGATAATCGCCCATTTCAAAAACCGTTTTTGGCGAAATGCGACAGATTTTTATATTGAACTGAGTATGCACTGAGCGGCGTCTCGCCGTGAATAAAAATACGGCCAAAACCACCGAGAAGAGTATTTTATTGTGCGACGTTAGTAGCGCAGGTGGATCGTTGGCAAACGGCTTTACTCACGAATAAGCGAGCATGTGGCTTAGTGGGACAGCACTGCCGATGCCGTGGCGTCAGCTAATGAGCGCGGGTTCGAATCTGCGTCCCAGCGGTACTTTTTACATCCTTACGCTCGATGTGGTATATTTTTAGACGTCGCAACCGATGCATGTTGGTGCATTTGCTCAAGAGGTCGTTGTTGCGATGACTAGTCGCGTTGAGCGCATGGCAAAGCGGAAACGAGGACAAGATCGTAAGTGTATTGGTCTCGGTGCATAACAGTGAAACAATGCCGCTGTCTAGAGAACGACTTCAGCTCTGCTCGTACTAGTAGCATCCCCGTCGAGGAAACTCAGCTTCGCCGATCGAGTCGTCGTAGCGGTACGGGCGCTTTGGTGGGAGTGGACACCTTTCATGCCTTCTCTAGGGCAAAAGTCGAT
Organism: Saprolegnia parasitica CBS 223.65; assembly: GCF_000151545.1. NCBI lineage: Eukaryota > Oomycota > Saprolegniomycetes > Saprolegniales > Saprolegniaceae > Saprolegnia > Saprolegnia parasitica. Next base: position 397,251 of record NW_012156396.1, on the reverse strand, counting down.
TCAAGTCCGAGTGAGGGGCGTGCTCTGGATTATGCCCCCGAGCGACCGACTGTCTCGCTCCTGCGCCGCCACAGGCCAACGCACCCTCGCCGGGCCCGCCCGCGTGGCGCATGTGCTTTGCCGGCACGGTGATGCCGCTGGCTACGGCTACGACTCGCCACGCTTGTCGACGCCGACACGACGTCGCGGCCCAGTGCCTCCTTCCTACGAGATATCTGCAGCTCCCCGACGACCACTATGCCACGCCGGCCATGGTAAATGCAGCAGTCGAGTACCGCCAACCCGAGCACATCCTGCCAAGATACGCCGACTTCATGTACCGTGTGG
>NW_012156396.1:374845-396391 GCF_000151545.1 Saprolegnia parasitica CBS 223.65 | reverse complement strand
GCTCGTCGTAGCACCTTGGAATCGATAGTCCACCACCATATCCAGTTCAGTGTAAATTATATCTAAATAGACTCACTTCAACAAGCCGACGCCCAATCGTGCTCATCCACGTGGCGCTTTAGTCCAGGCGTAGCGCATATGTGGCGCGTTGCATCGTCGAAGTAATACAAATACATACGTACGTAATTGTCTTATACGAGTCGACTGCATCATACAGTCCTCGACACATACGTGTCTCTGGTGCTTGTAATGTACTTGACTATTATAATTATCCAACCCATGGGTGCCGTGACGAAAATTTTGAATGATGCCACACAATAAAAATGCCTCGAATGTATGAGCAGTAAAAAAATCACAGCCAATAGGAGCGCGTGACTACCCATCATTGGCCAATCGGAGGGCGATATCGTAATAAAACAAAAGTTAAATCATCATTATATTTTTGGGCGATAATCGCCCAATGCCAACTTTTTGGGCGATTATCGCCCATCTCGTCGCGGGAGGGTTAATGAACAAGTCATTGTGTTTGACCTTTTGTTTCAAGTACTCCTGAAGAAAGGAAGTGCAGACCATACTTTATTATACATGTGTGCGTCGAGTATGGTCCTCCGCAAATCTCGCAGACCAGTGCTGTGTCTCAGAGCTGTCGTTCCAGATGCTCCGCATCATCAGGATGTGCGGCCATCAGCGCTACGCAGAGACCAGATGCGGTCCTTTCTTTGTAATATGCCACGCGCCGCTCGATCGACCCTGTTTCGCGGTATCCGCCGAGTCGGCAAGCAATCTGCTTGGGTCGACGACATCAGAACATGCGACGCCTACCACTGTAGGGACGCATAACGTACACACTACGCGCAGAATGCATTACCACAGCACCCGGTACGTCACGGAACGCGTTTCGGCCAAAACAGCTTGTCGCGTCTGAGGCAGGACTGCGGTCTACTCGCCTGGTCATATTTGCTTTTACTCGCTACTACCCATGAAGCCGATTCGTATTCTGCTCGCGCTGTTGCCTCTTGCGACGATGGCCAAGACGGTGCCGGACTGGCAAGTGTGCAACTCGACCTCGGACACGTGTGCGTCGAAGGGCTGGATGTGCTGCGTCGCCGCCGACACCCCCCACTCGAAAACCAAAACGTGTCGCTCGGGTGCCTCGCAGTGCCTCTCGTCCGTCCCCAAGTCGTTTGCGGGTGCCAACAGCTACTTCCTCCATACGCTCGTCGATAGCGACCGGCGCGAGGTCCTCGACAAGCTCAAGGCGAGCGGCTTCAAGACCGTGCGTATCTTCCTCTCGCGGACCGGCGCCAACACCAAGGGCGCCAACAACGTCGGCGTCAACGACGTCGAGAACCCCGTCGGCCAGTACGACGACTCGATCCTCAAGCTCGTGGACAAGCTCATTCGCGACTGCTACGACCGCAACATGAAGCTCATCATTGCATTCCACGACCGTTGGTCGCTCGGGTGCTGGGACACGGACGCGTATGTGACCAAGTACAACCTGCCGACGACGACGAGTTGCCAGCAGCACGCCAACATCGCCAACGACTTTTACACGCGCGGTGACGCCCAGGCCGACTTTGACAAGCGCATCCAGCACATCTTGGCGCACCGCAATCCGTACTTCAACAACCGTCCGTGGAGCGAGCTCTCGGAGGCCATTTTGGGGTTTGAGCCGCAGAACGAGTCGCAGGGCGGTCTTGAGAGCGGCACCGCGATGCCCAATCCGCAGTGGCTCTGCAACCGCGCCAAGACGATCCGGAACGCCGTGTCCAACCGCAAGATCCTCGTCATGTCGGGCGGCGGCACCAACTACGGCGTGTCGCAGCTCTCCGAGTACTTTCGCTGCCCGGCGCTCGACGTGGTCGCGATCCACTCGTACGAAGGCGCGAACGCCGACAAGCTCAAGGCTGCCGTGCAGCTCGCCAACGTGCACAAGAAGCGCGTCCTCTTTGAAGAGTTTGGCGCCTCGGGAAGCAACAAGGCCAGCGGCCTCGCGGCGTACACGGCCGCGGCCAACGCGGCGGGCGTGCCGTGGATGGTGTGGCAGGTGCTCAAGCCGAGCAACCACGGCGACTTTGAAACGTGGACGGACGAGAAGGACGCGTGGGCCGCGCTCACGAATGCGGCGCGCCAATCGAACGCGCGCAAGGGGGCGTGGTCGTGGCCCGAACTCAACAAGTAGGATGGCTGTGGAGCACTCTTCCTAATCAAAATTTTGCCGAGCTCTTATACCATGCTAGTACGATGATGTGCATCTTGTTTTTTATATAGAACATGATGGGGAGTAGTGTGCGTGGCCGCGATCTTTGACGTGATGACGTGTCGGAACGTGGTGCCGAATACTAAGCAAGCGTTTCGAGCAATACATAACAGGATCTTGGGCGTGTCGCAGCGCTGCTGACCTTTTTCTTGCCCAGCTGTCGTTTCCGTGGCGTATATTTCGCACAAAGAGACGCTGGCCGTGCAATTGAGAGGCGTTTTTCGTTTTGTATGACACGGATATTGTATGCATGTTAAAGGATTTGTAAATTTAAATTGGTGGCACGAATTCCGTTTGCTTCACCACCTCTTTTTTGCTCCAGCGCAAATCCGACCATGCTCAAGCGCACGGGCCATGGCCGCGGGAAGGGCTGGAAGGCCAACGAGGAGCTCGGTACGACGAGACGACGGGAGCCGTGGTGGCGCTGATAGCGCTCGCGCTTAGATCTCCTCGCCTGCGTCAGCGACATATTGCCCGTCGACACGAACGAGTGGGAAGACGTCGTGATCGCATACAACTTTCATCGGCAGCGAGCCGACCGCCGCGACTTGCAGTCGGTCCGGCGCAAGTACAAGTCGCTGCGCAACATGGCCAGTGGCACAGGTAGAGCTGCGTCATGGCTAGGTTGCGTCGGACATGGAATGTAGGAAGTCTCACGACGCGCCAGCACTCGGCCGAGGCGAAGCGCATTCAAGACGACATCAACCGTAAGAAGGCCGTGCTGACGCTCGGTCCTAGCGACGGCACTAGCAACAACTTTGCCGCTCCGACGGCGGAAGAGCCCGCGCCAGAGGCGATCGAGCCGCCGGCCGCGCCGCTTGCCAACGTCTACGCAAGCCAAGGGCTCCGCCCCAAGGAAATTGCAGCGTTTAGCAAGCGCGTACCCAAACGTGGCACGGTGCCACCCAGCCGGCGGCAGATTTTGATTGCAATGCGCAACACGGCGTCCACGCCCGAGGGTGGTGACGACGAGGTAGCGAGCCCCCCGGTGCTGCGTCTGGAGACTACCGAGTATGCGGCCGCCATGGACGCTGTCGAGCCGCTACCCCGGCCCATGAGCAGTGAGACACCGCGACGCCTGGCGCCACTTGCCAAGCGACCGCGCTCCGAGGTCGAGGACCACGTGCTCTCACGTTTGCTGGCAATGGAAGAGTCGCGCGAACGCTGGATGCGGGAAATGGAAGAGCGCCGCGAGTCCCGCGAACGCGAGCGCGACGAGCGCTTCGAAGCGCTGCGCCTCGAGCGCGAGGAGCGGGACCGCCAGCGTGAAGAGTATCGCGACAAGATGGACGCGCAGCGGGAAGAGCGAGCGGCGCGGCACGACGAGCTCATGGCCATGGTTCTCTCCAAACTTTTGCAGCCACCAGCAGCGTTTCTGCCACGCGAAGGTCCCGCCATTTAGGAACCCGTGCATTTTGAGATGCAGCCACTGTGTATATCGTAAGGCAGTGTCACGCGAGGAATACCATGCAGGTACAGTTCTTGCGTATGTCGTTTAGACCCCGAGAGTGTCGTGAGTTCCAATTCGGACGGTCGTCGACGAGGGGTAGGTTTAGCTCGGTTGGCGGCGATCCCGTAGATAATAGCTCGGCGTTGGTTACAGTGATGGTAATCACGTGGGAGTCTGTGCATTGAACTGCGAGGCGAACGACGCGGAGGGAGGCTTAGCAGGGCGTGTTGCAAGATATTGACCTCCTTGTGGAAACCAAATATGACAAATAAGTCGGTTCTGCTCAATTCGTACTCGGGTTGACCGTTACGGAGGAAACGAGCGCCAGGGCAGCATGAGCAGCCCGGCCGGAGCGCCATGGCTCTACCAGAGTCTGCCATCGAGCACGCGGCCGCTGCAGCTGCCAGCGAGCGACAAGTACCCAGCGAGTTTTCGGTGCGCATGCTCATGGCACGCGTAGGCCGCTGTACCTCAACGCAGCGAGCCTCAAGAGTCTCTTCCAGATGGACTCGCCGGGCTTTCAAATGGCCAAACACCCGTTCCTCCAGCCGACGGCCGACCTTCGGCGCAAGCGACTCCAGCACGTCGCCGCGCTGACGCTCCCTCGTCACAAGACGAACCAAGCCGACGACAAGTCAAGCCACGTAGTACGCAAGAAGCCCTCCAAGAAGCGGGCGCGGCCTACAAAAACCCGACCGCTCATTGCACCGCCGGCGCTAGACGAGCGCGCGTCGATAGACGATGCGCAGCGTGCAGCCCAGGCAGCGCAAATGGGCTTGACGCTGGACGAGTTTAACGCGCTTGAGGCGCAGTTTGGCGGCCAAGCCCTCAACCAAAACGAGATGGTCGAGCGGTACCGCGCTGTCTTTGACGAGTACGATACGGACAAGAGCGGGTCCATCTCGCCCGACGAGCTCCGGACGCTGCTCAAGGCCATGGGCGAGGCAGACTTGGACGACGGAGAGATCAACGACATCATTCGGCAGGCCGACGCTGACAACAACGGCTCGATCGAGTTTGAAGAGTTTATCAACATGATGAAGGCGCGGAAGCGGTCCATTCGAATCGCTCCCAATTGCGTACTCATGCTCGCGTAGGCTCCTCGCGGTCGCCCAGCACGTCGGCGCGATGGCGAGTGCGTCCAAATCGAAACTTTCGCTCGTTGCCGATGCGGGGCTACCGCCGCTCAAGGTGGCGCCGCAGCGCTCCAAGCGCCATCTTCAGCAGTTCAACGTACGTGCCCTCCCATGACGTTCGCTCGTTCGATCGGTGTCTGCGTAGAGGTTCATGGCGCGGCCGACGCCAAGCTGCTTGCAGGCCGGCGCGCCCACGGACGTCGCCGCGCTCCGTCGCGAGCTCGCCTTGTCCGAGTACGGCCTCAAGACGCTCGATATGAAAGGTATCTTCCTCCCCGACGACGCAGAGTCGTTCCAACGATGCGATCTAGTGCGGGAAGATGTGCAGTGGGTGCAAGCCAACTGCCCCGTCACGTCGCTCAAGGCGCAGCTCTTTTGCCAAAAGTGGGGCGCCGAGAAAATGAACAAGTTCTTTTCCCGCATTCTGCTCAACTTTCAAGCCCGCGCGTTCTACAAGTGGATCGACTACCTCACCTTTATGGCGGCCAAGCTCAAGGCCGACAAGTACCTCAAAGTCAAGGCCGGCGCGCGCCTCCACACGCTCATGCACGCCTGGAAGCACAAGTCGCTCGTCCGTGCGTGGTTTGCGTGGACCCAAGAGGCCATCGACCAAGCCCGCAACGAGCGCAATGCGAGCGCGATCGAGATTCAGAAGCGCGCTCGCGGCCTCCTCGTGCGCGTCGCCCGCCTCCATCACCGCCAAGACGTCGGCGCGGTCGCCTTTCAGCGCATTGTACGCGGCCACCTCGGTCGCTGCGCCGTGCGGCGACTCCGCCAACATCGCCTCGAAGTCGCGAGCGCGTCGCTGCTGCAAAAGTGCTACCGAGGCTTCGCGGGCCGGCGCCTCGGTCGCCAGCTCTTCCGCGTACAGGCCATGAACCGCGCCGCAATTGTGATCCAGACGGCGTTTCGAACGTACCAGCAGCGGCTCTTTGCGCGCGAAGTGCTCTACGTCAAGCGCCAGCACCGCGCCGCCGTCATCCTTCAGTGCGCGGCACGGCGCAAAGCCGCGTACCTCGAGATCGCCCGGCGCCGGCTCGTGCGCCGGAAGGCCAAAGCCACGCGCGACCTCCAGCGCTGTGTGCGCGGCTGGCTCGGTCGGCTGCGCGTGCGTGGCATCCGACGCCGTCACAGCGCGGCAACACAGATTCAGCGTCTCTTCCGGGGTCATCGCGCGCGAGTACGCGTCACGCGCCTGCGCTGCGAGAAGGCCGCCAAGCGTCTTGCGGTCAAACGTGACCGCGCCGCACTCCGGATTCAGGCGTTTTGGCGCGGCGCCACTGGAAAGTACGCCTACCACCTGCGGCTTCGCGCAACCCGCGAACAAGAGCAGCGACTGGCCGCCACGCGCCGCGCGAGTGCGATTCGCGTCCAGAGCCTCTACCGCGGCGTTCGAGGTCGACGCTACTGCAACGCACTGGACGCCGAGCGTACGCTGCGTCGTCGCCAGCAGCTGCAGCACCGGTCAGCGCTCCAAATCCAGCGACGCTGGCGCGGCCACACCGCCACCCGCGACGTGCACTTGCGGCGGCAGGCCAAAGCCGCCCTCGACAAGGAAGAGCATTTCGCGGCCATCAAGATTCAGTGCCTCGCGCGGTCCAAGCAGGCGCGCAACCATGCGCGCAAGCTGCGCCGCGAGCGCAAGCGTCAGATGCTGCTTCGCCAAGAGCGCGAAGAAGCCGCCGTCTCGATCCAAGCCGCGCTCCGGGGGCACTGGGGTCGGCAGCGCGCCGCCAAAAAGAAAGCACTTTTTGAAGCCAACGCGCAGGCCGCGCTCGCCAAGCTCGTGCGCGATGCACAGGAGACCGCGGCTGTCCGCATTCAGTGCTGCATGCGCGGGTACCTCAGTCGGGAGCGGTACCGCGTCCGGCTGCGTGAGCACCGGATCAAAGTCGCAGCGCTCAACGCGGCCCAAGAACGCGCCAATGCCGCCATCCGCATCCAGTGCTTCCTCCGCAAGCGCAAGGCGGTGCGGATGCTGGCGCTGCGGCGCGCCGAGTTTCAAAAGCGCATTGCGATGCTTGCGTCCGAGAAGGCGGGCGACGAGATCGCACGCTTGCGCCAAGAACAGGAGGTCGAGCTGGCGCAGATGAAGCTGCAAATGCTGCTGGAGAAAGGCGCGATCGAGGCCGAGGCCGCGCGGCTCCGCGCTGAAGTCGAGCAGCAGCGATTGGTGCAGCTCGCAACGCTTAAGATCGACGAAGCCACGCTCGCCAGCGACAAACTCGCGGCGATGCTCGAGCCGTCGCACACAAGCGCGGCGCTCCAGGACGCGCGCGAGCTCGAGGCCAAGCGCGAAGCACTCGACCGCGAGCGGCAGCAACTGGCGTCAATGGAAGAGAAGCGCCGTCGGGCCGCCGACGAAGATGCCAAGCAGCGTGACGAAGATGCGCGCCTGCGCGTGAGCCAAAACCTCTTGCAGCTCGATACAGCCAAGTCCCTCGAGCTCGCGCGCAAGCAGGACGAGCAGCTCCAAGCCGCCAAAGCACTGACGGCCGAAGCCGCCAACCGCGTGGCAAAGGAGCGAGCTGCGCTTCAGATTCAAGCGTTTGTCCGCGCGAGCTTGAGTCGGAAGCGCCTCAAGCGCATCCAGGAAGATCAAAAGCGGCAGCTCGAAGCGATCAAGGACGTCCAAGAGCGCGCCTTGTTGAAAGCGCGTCTGGAGAAGGAAGAAGTCAAGCGCCGACTGGTCGAGGCGCTCGAGGACGAAGCCCGCGTCCGGGAGCAAGAGGAGCGAGAGCTCGCGCTTGTGCTCGAGCAGAAAAAGATCCGCGAGCAGCAGCGCGTCGCAGAGCGCAAGGCCAAAGATGTGGCCGCGCGCCGGATCCAGGCGGCGGGCAAAGGCTACATCGCGCGGCGCCAGGTCCAATCCATGCAGGCCAAGATCGAGGCCGAGCGCAAACGGCGGGAAGCGCAGGCTGCCAAAGAAGCCGCGGCCGAAGAAGCGGCGGCGAAGGCGAAGGCCGACGCGGTGGCCACCTCGACCAGCGACGACGAGTGGGTCGAATACTGGGACGAGAACGCGCAGGCGTCCTACTACTTTAACATTCGCACCCAAGAGGCGAGCTGGACAAAACCGGGCTACACCAACCCTGCCGACGTGGCGGCGCAGCTGCTGAGCTACTCGAACGCGATCTCGACGCAAGATTACACGACCGAGAACGTGGGCGGCTACTATAGCGCGACGACCAACGAGTATGGTTTCTACGACGAGGCAGGCGTGTACCACTACTACGACGACGGCGCTGCGGCCAGCGGCAGCGACGGCTGGGCGCAGTACGTGGACGAGGCGTCCGGCGCGGCGTACTACTACAACCACTACACGGGCGAGCGCTACTGGGCCTAAGACAGCTCTAAGACGCAAGTAAACGTAATACGAACGTGCTCAAATTGTACTATGCGTCAACGGCCTAGATCACTTTACGAAACGCAGCGGGCTCGGGCGGCCAGCGATACACGGAACTGTGGGCAGTCGTCGTGCGCGGGACGTTGAGCGCCTTGGCCGTCTCGAGTTCTTGGTTGGGGCTTCGATAAGAGTCCGGCTTGTCGACCTTGGCCTCGAGCCGCGCCAGCCGTGCGTCGAGCTGCGCGAACTTGTCCGTGACGAGCGCGAGAATATCGTCGAGCTTGTTGCAAAGCGTCGCCTCGAGCTATCATACGCCATGTCAAAAAGTCGCTCAATGAACCGTCGTTGTACCGTGGCCAACGTGGCCTGCATCGCTGGCACCGATGGCGTTGGTGCGCGCGAGGGCTGGATCGGGTGCTCGACACTTGGCTGAATCGGCAGTTCTCGTGGGTACAGCTCGTCGACGGCGTCGTCACACTCTTCGTACGTACGTGGCGACTGCTGCTCTTGTTGAACATGTGCTTCGACCCAGTACGGTGTTGGTGGCGGCGGCTTCAAGACCGCCTTGTCCATAGTCTACCAGCCGAGTGACTTCGAGATCGTTCGTGTAACGGAGTGTAAGCATCATTACCTTGTACACAGCGCCATCGATGGGTGTCTGCCAGTTGAAAATAAGCGGAGCCTCGGGCTCGGGCTCGGGCTGTGGGGCCGGAAGGAGCGGCGATACGTGGTATGCGGGCGGTGACGCGACGTGTCGAACCACGCGCGACGGCTTGGTCTGCCCAAGGTTGACGCTCTGCCATGTCGCTGGAGCCTTGGCGCGATGCTCGACCATTTCAATCGGCGATTGGACGGGGCGCGATGGCCGGCCAGAAGGCGCCTTGTCGCTGGGCACCCAAACCGACTGCTTTATTCGCTGCTGGCGAAGGCCCTCGACGTGGATCTTGGCGATGTGCTCGAGCATCTCGGCCACAATGATGAGTTTGCGCTCGCGAAACTGCGTCGCCGACAAAAACTGAGCGCTGGTGAGCGAAGGAAAGTACCCGAGGTGCTCGCGGGCAAAGCGAAAGACGCCGTCGACAAACTTGGCGTCCGTACGCCCATAGAGATCGAGGTCCTACATGTGATTTAGATGAGCGCGATATCAATGGCGGCTACGCACCGCTGCTTGCACGCGCTGCGCGACGTGCCGCGAGTAGTCGAGGAGCGCGTAGTGCAAGATGCGCAGGAGCTCGCGAAGGTGGTTCACGGGCGTGCCTCTGGCGAGCTGCTTGGCAGCGTCGTTGGCGTCGTGCGGGTACTGGATCGCCTGCAGCTGCCGCCGGACCTTGGTCGCGTTGTTGCCGAGGTCGCCCGTCGCCATGGCCAAGATCTGCGCCCAATCGTCCGCATACTTCGGTTGGTCATCCGGATAATTCAAGTTTTTGAAAAGCACCCGCTGGTCGGATCGCGAGACGGACGCCAGTGCGGCCTCTGCCACCACGCGCCTCGACTTCGGTTCGAGCCCAAGCTACCGGTGCGGTATCATCGAGCATGCTAATAATACAGGATGTTTGGCCACGCGAGGCCTTGCTTTTCGAGTTGCTGACCACCACCACGACGTGGTCGCTCCTTGAAGAAGCGTTGAATCTGGTTCAATAGACACGTTGCTTGCCGCTACGACGCGACGGAACGGACATGCAGCGCCACTCTAAAGGCCTTACATGATGCACCAAGGGCGTTCCTCACGCCGACATGTATGTAAACTGTCGTGTCGACGGGTCGGCTGTATCCGACGCTGAGATGGCAGAGGCCACGCGGGCATGGCAGCGCCAGACGAGCGCATCCGAGGTGCGTTCGTATAAACATGGCCCGGGCGCAAAAGAACGGACGTTTCTCGCAAGGTGCGGGCAGAGCACGCAGTGTTGAGCTTGATGTTTCGCGTGCGCTCTGCGTCCTTGCCAAAGTGGGAGCCCCAGGTCAGCGACGATAGGCTCCTTGCCGAGGCAGCGCAAGGCGGCGACGCCGCGCAGGTTGCGCTCCTCCTTCAGAGAGGCGCCAACCCGAACGCGGTCGTCGAGGCAATGGCTTCTTGGCGCGCACGGCTCGTGCTCATCCATGTATTACGCTGTAGGCTTCCATGCCGTTGCATTCCAAGGCAACGCTGCAATCGTCGATCTCCTTCTTCGCGCCAACGCCAACCCGCGCACCGCCGACGAGGTACTTGGCGCGATTCCTTCCTAATTGCGAATCGACAGCCGTCGACGCGGGTAGAACGGGTGGACGCCTCTGTACGTCGCAGCTCAAAACGGGTTTTCCAAGGTCGTCTCGCTCCTACTTTCTGCCGACGTCGATCCGAACCAAGCCACTCGCGTACGCGCTGGCAACCACATTCGTGTCTCAGGGCTCTATAGGCAGGCTGGACACCGCTGTTTGCGGCTGCGCACTTTGGCCACAGTACCATTGTCTCGATGCTGCTTGCTGCCGGCGCGGATGTCAACCAAGCAGAGCTTGTACTTGATGCACGTTGAGGGACGTTCTTGAACCGCGCACCTGTTTGTAGAGCGGGCGAACACCGCTGTGGGCAGCAGCACTCAGCGGCCGCAGCATCATTGCGTCACAGCTCCTCGGCGCCAACGCCAACGTCAACAAGGCCATGCGCGTAATCATCGCATTCATCGAGCGAGACTCATGTCAGCTGTGGCAATGATAGCTGGGGCACACGCCGCTGTACGTGGCGGCGCAGAATGGCCACTCGGTCGTCGTGTCGCTCTTGCTCGGGGCCAACGCCGACGTCAACGCGTGCCGCGAGGTGCGTGGAGGCAGTGTTGCCAAGCTTATAGACGCGAAAGGGAGAGGCGACCGCGCTCTTCATTGCGGCGCACAACGGGCACTCGAGCGTCGTCAAGCTCCTTCTGCACGCGCGCGCCAGCGTCTCCAAATGCACGAGCGTACGAGGCCGATGAGTCGCAATTCGCTCATGTCTGGCGTAGGAAGGTGCGACGCCGCTCTTCATTGCAGCGCAGAACGGCCATGCGCGGTGCACGGCGCTGCTATTGCGAGCCCACGCCAAGCCCGATCAGCCCAAGAACGTACGACGCGTCGTGGTGTTGCATCGACATACCTTTTGTGGCTAGGACGGCGCGACGCCCTTGTACATTGCGGCGCAGTGCGGGCATCTGGATGTCGTGCGCCTTCTCATTGAGGCCCACGCGAATGTCAACAAGGCCGACCTCGTACCGACTTGGTGACCGACCTGTGGCGCTGATATGGCTGTAGAAACGCGAGTCGCCGCTGTGGGTCGCGGCCGAGATGGGGCAGGAGGCGGCGGTGAAGCTGCTCCTGGACGCGCAAGCAGACATCAACCAGTGCGACAAGGTATAGATAAACCCGTCGTTGGCTGGATGTGGCAATGGGCGTCCAATAGAATGGCGCAACTCCGCTCTTTGTGGCCGCCAAGCGAGGGCACGAAGGCGTCGTATCGGCCCTGCTGACAGCCAAGGCCAACTTTGAGCTTCGCAACGCGGTACAATTTGAATCTGCGCCAAGGGCAACATTGTCATGCGCCAAGTAGACGGGCAAAACACCGCTCATGATTGCGGTCCGAAAGAAGCACAAGCGTATCGTCGAACTCCTCTTCCGCGCCGCGCTTGTGAGTAAAAAAATCTTGTAATTGTACCGTAAAAATCCCGTGAATCTCAATTGAAAAGTCCGTCAAGGTGTATCAGTGCTAGCCTCTCGCGAGGTCGACCGTTGGCAAGGCAAGGACTTGTTGTCTTCCCGTGTCGTCGGCGACAGCTCCGCGTTCAACCTGGCTCGAAAGATACCAAAATCTCGATTCCGATTGGTCAAAATTGATGGAAATCAGAGGCCGTCAACGAAATATCTTGAGTTTCGCCGCCATGGAGACGCCCCGGACGAGGTACCTTGGCCTCATGCGCGTCGTCTCGATCGTCCCCATCACGTGCATGCTGCTCTTCGCGTCGCTCAACTGGCGCCTCGTGCTCGACTACGTGTACATGGACCGCGAAGCGCTCTTCGTCGTCCGGCGGTGGACGTTACCGGCGCCAGCGCCGACGCCGTTCTCGACCAAGACGCGCTACGACGCTGCGCTGCCGTTCGAGCCGCATGGCCTCGACGACCTGCGCTCGCTGCCCCAGTGCAAGCTCGTGCAGATGAATGCGCTCCTCCGCCATGGCACGCGGTACCCCATGGCGCCCGAGTTTGCCAAAATGCAGAACGTGCTCGTCTGGCTCCAGTCCACGTTCCACGACGACGTGCCAGCGTGGCTCCAAGCGTACAACTTTAGCTACGACGCGCATGCAGCCGAAGGTCTGGCGCCCGCGGGTATCCGCGAGCTCGCGGACCTCGGGCAGCGCGCCGGCCGCCTTGCCGACCGTCTAGGCTTGTCGCGCGACTATACTCCAGCGCACTACGTCGTCGAGCACACGCACGTTGCCCGGACCAAAGCGAGCGCCATTGCGTATGCGCGAGCGATTCCCCGCGGGTGCTTACAGTTGCTCTAGCTTTGCCAACGCATATTTTACAAATGCGACGTCCGTCACCTACGTCGTAAAGCCCGCCGGCGAGGTCAACTCGCGTCCTACCGCATGCGCTCGGAACAAACTCAGTTCTCTGATTCTAGGACGTCGAGTTGCGCTTCTTTGACAACTGCCCGCGCTACTTGCGCGACGTTCGTAACAACAAGACGGCCATGACGATCGAAACCAAACGCTTCGAAGCGTCGGCGCGCGCCAAAGCGCTCGTCGATGAGTTGCATCGCGCGCTGCAGCTGCCGCCGACCGCACAGCTCTCGTTCAGCGAGCTCAAGACCATCTACGACGCGTGCTCGTGCGACGTGAAGATCCCTAATAGCGAGTTCTGACGCTCTCGTAGGTACGACGTCGCGCTCTTCCACGACCGCCGCACGTGGTGCCGCCTCTTCTCGGTCAAGGCGCTGCGACTCCTCGACTTCTACGCCGACTTGAAAAAGTACTACGAGTGCGGCACGGGCTATGAGATCTCGTATGCGATCGCGGCGCCGCTCTTGGCGCAGATGCTGCGCACGATGGAGGCCGCCGCTTCGAACCCGCTGGGCGTCGTCGGGTATTTTCGTTTTGCGCACGCCGAAACCGTGCTCCCGCTCGTGTGTCTCCTCGGTCTCTGCACCGACACCAAGCTCCTTGCTGCCTTCGACGATGATGAAATCGCCCACCGCGTCTTCAACGTCGCTGCCATCTCGCCGTTTGCGGGCAACGTGGTCTTTCATTTGTTTGCGTGTGGCGACGAGCACCGCGTCCAGCTGCTTTTGAACGAGCGGCTCGTACGGCTTCCGAGCTGCGGCGAGAAGGGCTACTGCACGCTGCCCGAGCTCCGCACCATCTACGCGGCAGCGCTGACGTACAACTTTACAGAGCACTGCCGCGTCTAAGTCGCGCAGGAGAATCACCGCCTCTTTACACTGCAAATGACGGTTGCGAGATCAATGTCACGAGGTCGTTGCAGCGCCCCTACGCTAGCCCTGTAGAAGCTGGCTCCTTCATGGCGGTGGAGCATACAAATAGACCACCTTCATCCAAGTTCGTGGTAGCTGACTAGTCATGAGGCACGAGTGTGATGCGCCATGGCACCGACGCTCGCCACAGTGGCGTGATGGGCATCACATTGCACTTATTGTATTCTCCATTTCGTCTCATCTTATACATGTATCCATTTTATATGTGTAAAATCAAATGAAATAAAATAAACCACATAGAAGAGACCGATACGAGACATGCCACATCTGTTATCCGGAAGGAACCGGAAGAACGTGGGTATTTATACAGGCCATGGCGTCGGTGTCGGGCTGTGACGAGATGGAGGGCCACCTGCACGTCCGCGCCAAGACGCTCAACGTGTGGAAGAAGCGCCGCTTCGTGCTGACAGGCTCCACGCTGCAGTACTTTTCCATTGCGCCCGAGGCCAAGCCCAAGACCATCTCGAGCCTCGCATTCAGCAGCCTCTCGAAAGCCAAGGCCAAGCTCTCCAAGCCAACCAAGACGACCGACCGCATCTACGACATGGCCGGCTGCAGTATCAAGACCGTGCACGAGTACTTGTCGAGCCGGCCATTCACGTTCCAGGTCGCGTCGCCATCCTTTTTCCTGCTCTTGCACGCCGACACGATGGAAGAGATGGGCGCGTGGATCCGGTGCCTGCGCGCTGCGGCGCCGCCCATCGACCGCCTTCCGTTCGCATCGCCCACGAGCCTCTTGTCGCCAACCTCAACGATGATCAAGGTCGCGGCGCAGTCGAGCGACGACGACATTTTCGAGTTTGGCATCGCGACCGCCATGGACATCATCACGTGCCTGCAGCATGGCCGCTTCCACAGCGACCGCCTCGTCATCTACAGCTCCACCTTTCTCGGAAAGAAGCAGCTCGCGCGCGGGAGCGTTCTCATTGCGATCAACGGCCACTCGGTCATCGAGTGCAGCTCGAAAGACGTCCATACGAAGCTCACGTCCCTCGCACTGCCCTCGACGCTGCAGTTTCTCCGGTGTCGACCAAAAGCCGGCGTGCTTCGCTGCCAGTCGTACGAGTCGCTCGGCTCGATGCTCAAGCTCACAACGAGCGGCACAGCGCTCATGGGCTGGCGCGACGTCGCCTGCGAAATCGACGGCGACCTCTTTGTCTGCGCCCGCTTCCTCTCGACCGCCACGCTCGCAATGGCCAAGTGGAGCCAATCGATCTTGCCGTCCGACAATTCGGTTGGTAGCAGCAGTAGCACAACGTCGTCGTCGTCGGATGCATCGCGACCTGTCTCGGCGTCCAAAGCCAACGTACCGCTCGCTGGCTGCTCGGTGCGCCTCGTCCACGAAGTGCTGGCTGGTCGACCGTTCTGCTTTCTGCTCTCACACTCGCCCGCGAACGTCCAGCAAGAAGTACCGCTCCTCTTCCAAGCGAGTTCGCAGGAAGACATGCTGCAGTGGCTCGGCGCGCTCGTGCATGCGATCGACTTGGCCAACGGCGTCGTCGTTGGCGGCGGCGTCAACTGCAGCCCGCTGCCCACAGCGATCCAGAACGCACACGCGACGGCGTTTTTCCCGCCAGAGATCGACGAGCAGACCACGAACCCGAGTCTCACGCGTGCCCTCCACGCACAAGGCGACTTGGTGTTTGAGAAGCCTGTCGTACCCATGGTGACCAACGACGAGCTGGTTCGGCTCCTCCTCTTCTGCCAGCAAGAAGCGCGGTATACCGAGGCGCTGCAGGTGCTTTTGCAAGAGCCCGCAGCGCGGAGCACATACTGGCCGCAGCTCTTCGCGTGGGGCCTCGCCACTCCCACCGTTTCGACGCCCGACCAACTCGAAGCGCTCGTCCATCTCCCAATCTCCGACGAGTACATTGATCATCGACATGCTCTTCAAACGGACTCACGCGACGGACGTTAGGGATGCAATCCAGCTACAAAAAGATGTACCGCGGACGATGTCGTGGATGGCGTCGTCGGAAGGCGCGCCGCTCAACACTGTGCGCGCTCCGCCCGAGCGTCTCATGTCACTGCACCGGATTCTGCATGCGTTCATTGCATCCACGCACGTGCAGTACCTCCAAGGCATGAACGGGATTGCCTTCCTCCTCCTCGAGCTAATGGACGGCGACGAAGTGCGCGTGTACCAGTACTTGGAGGCGATGGTGCACCACATTTTGCCGTCCATTTTCGACGCGAGCGACGAAGTAAGCGCGCTCGTGCAAACGGGTCAGCACCTCGAGAGCATGATGCGCATGTACCTCCCGACGCTGACTGCGCTCTTTGATGACGTCGGCCTCCCGGTCTTCTTACTCGCGTATAAGTGGTTTCCGACGCTCTTCTCGGACGTGTCGCTCCAAGCCAACCGCAAGCACAACCAGCTGCAGTACGACACGCTCTTGTGTATCTGGGACATTTGCCTCCTCATGGGCATCGAGGGCATGTACTGCGTCTCGATGGCCCTCTTTGCAAGCGCCGAGCCGTCGATTCGCGCACTTGGCAGCGGGTGTTTGGCCGAAGAGGTCTCGCACGCGTTCATCCACGTGCTCTCGACGCTTTCCTGCCACGACCTCATCCTGCACGTCTCCGAAGTCATTGAGACGTGCCGCCACCCGCTCCTCTTGCAGTGGCGCAACGCCCATCACCGCCGCGTGCACCGACCAATTCACGTCAAGGACCTCGATACGGGCCAAGTGTTTGGGGTCGAAGGCGCATACTTGTACCCGCTCGACCACACCGAGCCGCAATAACGATTCCTCTTGGTCCAGTGTAATGGCTACCAAGGGTGTACACATTGTCCTATTGTCTTACGGTCAATTGTTGATGAACGTTAAAGACCCTCAGGGCGCACGTGGTGAAACTTGTCAAAGTCGATCGTGACACCGCCGCTCGAGACGTTGCGAGAGACGCATGTGTCAAAGACGCAGTGCCACTGCAAGTCATGCAGCGTGTACGAATAGCGTGCCTGCGCCAGAGCCATATCAATATTGATACATTGATACGACAGACAAGGTCGTTGCGAGGTGTAGTACCTGCATGGTGTTGGACGTCGTGCTGTCTTCGCCCTCGAGGATCACGAGCACCTCGAGCTCGGACGTCGCCAAGTGCCGACGAATCTGCTCTTCGGTCGGCGCCACCGGTTCGGCCGCGCCGCGCTCGTAGTCGCGGTTGCCGTTCTCGTGGTCAATCGCGCGCTGACACGGGTCTACTCATGTGTCGATCCATCGAAGTGGGTACTTGAGTACCGGGGAAGCCGGGACACGTCGAGGCGTAGTAGTCTGTCGGGAGACACTCGCGCGGAAAGAGCGGGCTCCACTGGTCAATGCGGTGCACCTATCAACGCCTTACCACCCGCTTCCGACGTGCCTGCTTCGTACCACGAGCTGCGGGAGCGCCATGAGAAGGTACGCGCCAATGTCGTCGTCCGGCTGCTGCAGCCGCATGTGATGCGTCTGGAACAGCGCTTCCTCCGTGCCATCGGGCGCAATCTCGTGCCGGATGCCATAGCACCGGACATGGGCCTCGACGAGCTAGTACATGTCACCGCTTCTCGCATGCAAGCGTAGCGCATTCGTTGATACCTGGTGCTTTCGGCGCTCGCACACTTGAAACATGAGGTAGTAGCCGCCGCGGATCTTGCGGATGACCGCGTCTTTGGAAAAGACGATCGAGAGCGACCGCGTCTAGCAACCACGCGTCGAGTGCCATGGCTGCCAAGAAACACATGCCACGTACATCGGCGCGGGAGAAGCGGACAAAGAACATCCCAATGAGGATCGAGTCGAGGAAGATGCCCGCAAACGACTAAAACACCATCCTTGGTATCTGGCGAGCCACGACGAGGACGCTTACCTCCATTGTCAGCAGAAACGCCATCGAGCCGCAGCCGCCGTAAAAGATGTCGTCGGACGGCGCGCCATACCCGATCGTCATCTGTCGTCATACATCCTCATGATCGAGCGGATAGAAGCGGCAACTTACGATGGTTTCGACCGAGAAGATGTAGGCTTCGGTGAGGCTGCTGATCCCGACGTGGCACTCGGGGTCCTTGAGCGACACGGTTTGGTACGCGATCGCAAAGAAGAAAATGACGCAGGCGTACTACAGACAGAGATAAATGGAGGGCCTCTCTCTCTTCGGACGTCGTACGACAACAAAGACCGCTGTGACGAGGCGCGCGGTGCGCGTGTTGATGACCGTGTGGTACAAGTCGTCCCAGTAGATCTTGCGCCACGAGCCACCGACGCGCTGGATGCTAAGACAGACTGAGATTGCACTTGTGGCAATCGTCGTACTTGTATTTGCCAAAGGACATTTGGCCGAGAAGGCCGTACTGGCTCTCGGGGATCGCGTGGTTCCCGCCGCGATCGAGGAACCGCGTCGTCGGGCGACGCGCTGGCGTGTGCATCGGCAGAAGCGGCTGGGCCGCGCCCATTGATTTGCCCATCGTGTTGTGATCGCAACTGCCTTTTCTTTCTCAACGTTGACTCGGTTTTACTATACAATACAAAAACGTTATATAGCGTATCTTTCGTCCAACGGCAGCGCCTAGGAAGATTCGCCAATATGCAAAATATAGGCAATATATATAAGCAACTATCTAAGTTTTTCTTATTCCTCGGTACTACACTAGTTCGATGATGCTCGTCGCGTGGAGCCTACAGCTCGACAGTGCGTCCTGCTTTGCGCAATAGCGTGTCCCGGCGCAGCTGCCGGATCACACTCCGAAGCGCATGCACCGTGCTCTGCGCTTGCTGGTCGCCGAGAAGGCCTTGCACGCGCGGGTGCCCGAGCTGGTCCTCGACCGCCATGATCATTTGCACAAAGGCCTCGTCGCCGACCCAGGGCGATGGCGGCGGCGGGTCCAAAAGCGCGTTTGTCGGCGAGTCGAGTCGCAGCGACGGCGCGTGGAGGAGCTCGTCAATGTCGCGTTGGATCTCTTCGCGGAGCACGCGCGAGTCGTTGTCGTCGATCGCCATCCACTCGACAATCTCGGTCGAGATCTCGCCGTACGTCGCGTTGAGCGATATGCACGAGAGCATTGCGCACATGTCGTGGACGATGTGGCACTCCTTGTGCTCGCTCATGCGGTCGAGGCCCGGCACGAGCGTCGAGAGCGCCCAGCTGTTTTGAATCGTGTCGCGTGAGAGCGACTCCCACGCCGCCTTGATCGTGACCATGGCGTCAAAGAGATGCGGCGACCGGCCGTACGCAATGCCGGCCGCGCCCTTTGGCACGAGCGTCCGCGCCTTCTGCTCGAGTTCGAGGCGCTTCTGGTCCCCGAGCGAGAGCACCGAAATCAGATCCGAGAAAATCGCAAACTTGAATTCTTTCTTGAGCGCGTCAATGATGCCGAGGTTCATGGGCTGGAAGCGCGAGCCCATGTTGAGCGGCACAAACATCGACGTGACTTGGTCGACGGCAAACTCGACGTTCTGCGCGCCGTGCTCCAAGAGAAGCAAAACCGGCTCGTTCGTGCGGAGCTTGACCTCGGGCATGAAGACGTTTTGGCACCAATGGTTGAAGATGGTCGAGTCCATCCACGCCTTCACTTGGGACGCGTAGTGAATCGGGAGCGACTTGTAGCCGGCCGAGACCGGCGACTTTTCCTTCCCGACCATGAGAATTGGAATCTTGTGCGTCCCGGTCGCGTTCGTGCAGACGACGAGCGTGACGCGCTCCATCTTGCGCTGCGTCACCTCGGCGCTCTCAAACGGGCAGAGCACGTTGTAGGACGGCACGAGCTGGTAGAAAAGACTCGTCTCGCACATGTTGTAGATGCGGTCGGGCGAGTACTGCAGAATCTTCTCGCGGAGCTGCTTCATCTGCAGCTGCAAATCCAGGTTGCTCATGTTGTTGACGTACTGCCCCGGGCTCGTCGTCGGGTGCGGCGGCAGGTTGAAGCGCGAGCAAAACTTGTTGTACCACGCCACCGACGGCTTGTACTCGGCCGCGGGGTATTTCTCGGCGAGCTCCTTGGCCTTGCGCTGGATGAGCGACGGCGCCACCATGACGTTGCGCGACTGGAGCGCCGTGACCCAGCCGTAGAGCTCCGAGTCGAACGACGACGTGACCTCCATGTGCAAGGGCGCCGGCGGCGGCTTCTTGCGCTCGGGACGGACCGCCGACGAGGATGTGCTGGGAAGCGGCCCCGTGGGCAGCCCCGTGCCCGCAACGCGCTCCAAAATTTTGTCCTTCTTCTGGAGAAGCTGGCGGATCGCTGCCTCCGAGATGTTGTAGCGTCGACCGAGCTCGACCTTTTTGATCGTCGGGTCGCGCTCGACGGCGCGAATGATGTCGATGCGCTGCTTGTCATTGGGCCGCAGCTTGCCCTTTCGACCACCCCGGCCAAGGATCGTCGTCGGTATCAGCGGTTGGCCCGTCGGCAACATGTTGGCCGAAATCTCTTCAATGCCAGTGGGTCGGTCGTCGTGGCTGTTGGGGTTGGACTTGAGATACCGGTCGAGGATAGCGTCCTTCTTCTGGAGGAGCTGGCGGATGGCCGCCTCCGTGATGTTGTAGCGTCGACCGAGCTCGACGTTCTTAAGCGTCGGGTCCCGCTCGACGGCGCGGATGATGTCGATGCGCTGCTGGTCCGTGAGCCGATGGCGCTCCTTCTTGACGCCCTTGGCGTCTCCAGACCCGGCCCCTTGCGCGTTCATGCTGCCTTCGACGGTCCGAAAACTTCGGGGCAATATCCAAATACTTCGAACGGCTCGAAGTAAACACTGGTTGCACCGTTGAGCCCGCCTAAGTGCGCTCCAAAGAACTGGCGCCTTCTGTTCAAAAGTGCGCGCTTTGTCAATCGCACTTAATAGGAACTATTTAAGTTTTCAAACGCCCAGTCGATCGTCAGGACGACATGGCAACGAGGTAGGAGCGACTGCTCCTACCAGTAGGCCAAGGCCGATGGACCATCAACCGAGGCGATCGCGACTGCATGCACGAGCCTATTGGCCTAGTCGTACGCGCCTGCAATGCAATCATGCTACCCTTCGAGATCCGTTGCGACCGTAATGCGATAGAAAGGCCACCTTCAAGGACGAGCGAGCCATGCTGCTTCGCCCGTGTAGTAGTGTAGTAAATGCACAACTAGCAGTTCGAGCGCCGCTAATCGGTCATCGCACCAGCCGCTGTCATCACTGGGATGCATGGAGCATTAATTCATGGACGTGCTTCGATGTCGTGCTGGCTGTGCTGGTGATGATGCATTGATGAGGCAAGAGGCGGAGCTACTCATGCAAGGTCGTATATAATTGAATACGCTAGTGATCGTATCTACTTGTACGCGAGTTCGGCAATCGACGAGCTCCAATTCGCCGCGTTCTCAAAGCCGTTGCGGCCAAGGTTGTAGTCCTGGATCGTGGCTTGGAGCTCGGCACGGGTCGTCATGACAAACGGGCCGTACTGCTCGATGGGCTCGTTGATGGGCTTGCCGCTGAGCACGACACACTGCATCTCGCCCGTCGTCTCGAGCGTGACGCCGTCTTCGTTGCCGTTGGCCGAGAGCAAAATGACCGAGTGCGGCTCGACGCGCGTGCCACCGATGAAGCCCTCGCCCGAAATGACGTACACGAACGCATTGTGGTCTTTCGGCAGCGCATGCGAGTGCGACGCTGCGCCTGAAAAGATGAAATGCACGTACGTGATCGGGACGTTGGTAAAGACACTGGCGGTCTCGCCCATGGCTTGGCCTGCGATCACGATCGCCTCGACGTTGCCTTCCTTGGCGCGCGGGAGACCCTTGGCCGGAATCTCCTGGTACTTGGGCTCGGTCATCTTGAGCGACTTGGGCAAATTGAGCCAGAGCTGGAGCCCAATCGCGGGCTTGTTGCGGCTCGCAGGCATCTCCGAGTGGAC
>NW_012156396.1:327042-374745 GCF_000151545.1 Saprolegnia parasitica CBS 223.65 | reverse complement strand
GGCCTGGGCACATCCACTGGAGGTCACCAGGCGCGAGCTTGCCGCGGTGGCCGCAAAAGTCCTCGTGAAGCATCGTGCCGGGCGAGTGCGGCAAGAGATACGTGATGGTCTCAAAGCCGCGGTGCGGGTGGTCGGGAAACCCGCCGGGGAGCTGCACGTGGAACTCGTCGAGCATCAAGAACGGGTCGAGGCGGCGCAGCATCGGGTGACCAATGGACCGGCGCACGGTCGCACCGACACCTTCGCGCTGGGCCACCGAGACAAAGCTCTTGGAAATGGATCGGGATGTGATCATGCTGGTCAATTGAAGAATGAGCTGGACAAATGACAAGCAAAACATGCCTGGAAGATGCTTCCACCGTCAACCAACGTCTGTGATTGGCTCCAATGGATGCCGCACCGGGCCGTGATTGGTTCATTTCAAGACCATGACCAAGGAAGATCTCAGAGGCCCGAGGCAGTATCTTCCTTCGCTTACCATGCAAGCTTCGGGGACTTCCAGAGTTATCTCGAGAGCCTCACAATATCATCCAACGCAATGGGCGAGACGCCACACCATCGCATGTCGTGATCGCCGTGCTCGCTTCGCCCATCGCATCCGGTGCCGTATCGACTAGCTAGTTGCACGACGGGTTGATCCATCGAGCCTAGCTTTTCAAACACTTCGCGCCTTGCTCTCAAGTCGCGGATGCTGGCGTCGTCCCAACTTCAGCACAAGTTGGTCGGCCGAGGATTCTAAAGGGTGGTGTTTCGATCCATTCTCTTGTTTATTGTATTGCATACGATGGGCAAGACACTGGATGGGCGCCAACCATTGCTTTGTTTGGGATTGAAACAGCAAGTGCAACAAGCATGGCGTCGAACGAGATGGCGGAGCTGGTCGGCTTCTTGTCGAGCCCGCGCGCGGACCTGCGGCAGTCGGCGATGCAACTGGCGCTCGGGCTCACGGCCACGGACGCCGGCGTGCACCAACTCATCAAGGCGGACGCGGTCAAGGCGCTCTGCCGCCTCGTGAGCGACGTCAACACGATCGCGCGCGACGCGATCCATGCGCTCGTCAACATCACGGCGACGCACCCGGTCGCGTGCGAGAGCGCGCTGCAGTTTGACATTGTGAACCGCCTCATGAACCAGCTCGACTCGGACTTTGCGCACAAAGACCTCTCGATGATGCTCTTGGCCAACGTGACGACGACGCCCGACGGCGCCAAGGCGCTCGTGGCCAACGACGCCAAGTACAAGGTCCGCGAGGTCATCTTGCAGAACCTCACGATGCTCTTCCTCGAGAGCGAGCCCGAGCCCGATGGCGTCGACCTCGCGTCCGGCGAACCCAAGTGGGACGACGACTACCAGTACATTGCCAACGTGCTCGCCAACATTACGCAGCTCGAGGAAGGTCGCGACTTTCTCCTCCAGATGCGCAAGACCGAAGCGTCGTCGACGCCGCAAGCCCTCGTCCAGGTGCTCCTGCCGCAGATCCACTCGCCCAACGTCGTGCGCCGCCGCGGCATCGTGCAGGCCGTGCGCAACCTCTGCTTTGACAGCGACAACCACTTTTTTCTCTACGACTCGCTCGACGTCGTCGGCCACATGCAGAAGCGCCTTGTTGGCCCCGAGCCGCTCGAACTCGAGGAGAAGAACGGGCTGAGCGCGCTCGTGCTGTCGAGCCTCGGTCCCAAGAAGAAGCGCGAGTCGGACGACGTCGTGCGCCAGGCCGTCGTCGAGTGCCTCCTCCTCTTGTGCTCGTCCCGGAACGGCCGCAACGTCCTGCGCCAGCGCAAGGTCTACCCGATCGTGCGCAACGCCCACATCGTCGAGGGCAACGACGAGATTAGCGACCAAATTTACAAGCTCGTGGATTTTCTCATCCGCGACGAAGAAGGCGAGGAGCCGGATTGGAACGAGATCCGCGCCAAGTCGCTCGGCGTCTCCAACGACGACGTCGCGACCACTTCGACGCCCGCCGCCGCGCCGGTCTTTGAATCCGTGCTCGACAAGCCGGCGCCGATCAAGGCCGCCGCGGCGATCCACGTCGAAGAAGACGTGGACGAGGACTGTGCGGCCGCGCTGGCCAACGAGATCAACCTCCTTGACGTGAGCAGCGACGAAGAGGACGACGACGTGCCGCCGCTTGCGCCTTAACTCGATAATTACTGTTTTAAACCATGCCTAGACAGTCGAGTCGGGCAGCTGCGTGTAGTTGCGCCTCGCTTCAGCGTACGACGTGACGAGCGGGCGCTCGGTCGTGAGCAGCGGCGACGCCGAGTCCAGCGGCTCGACCGCGAGCACAATCGGAATCGCGCGCGTCTTGGTCGCGGGTAGCATGACGGCGGGCGCAAGCGAAGGCTCGTTGTGCTGGTGCATGTAAAACACGAGGAGGAGGAGCGTCGCGGCCGCAAAGATGGAGCCGTAGAGGAAGAGGTGCTCCCAGATGAGGAACGTCCGGTCGTCGTCTTCGCCGTGGATGTGCCCCGTCCGCCCTTGCAGACGCCGTCGTTACACGCAAAGCCGACGCGCATGTTGCCCGCGTCAAAGAGCGTGTAGTACGTCTTCATAAATACATCGCCGAGGACCCACCACGCTTCGGTGCTACGAGTGTGCTGCGTCACGAGATCGAAACACACACCAGAAGCTGTCGTACCCGGAATTTTGGAGCTGGAGCCGGCACTGGCCATTGTCCATGCACGCCACATAGTCGTTCGGCTGCAGCTCAAAGACGTTGTCGGGTGCCATGCCAAAACGCAGCGCTGGAAAGCTCGAGAGCGCAACGTCCCAGCACGTGACGCCATCGCAGTTGAGGCCGGCCGTGATCGACGCCACAATCGCGTCAAACTGCGTGCCCGGGATGCTAATGAGCGACGTGCCCGTGTCGACCTAGTACACGTCAAGCGGTGACGCGACGGCATCATGCACGCGGGGTTCTACAATGGCGTAGCAGAACGGCGCGCAGTAGTTGCTCGTTGCGTTGCCGACCGCAAAGCCATTCATCCTAGCATGCACTTCAATACGAAGAAGACGTGAAAGAAGAAGAGAAGCACGGTACTTGACGGCCCAGTACGTATACGTGTCGACGTCTGGTTCATGCATACTCGTCAACGAATGAAGATAATTGAGAACTACCTGGTAGCTTGACCACGGGCGTATAATGCCAGCTCGCATTCGGTCCGACGACAGAGAGGTCGTAGCCGCCAAGGTGCAGCTGAGAGCCGAGCATCGTCGGGTCGGCGTCATGTAAAAAGCAAACATGTTGCCCAGTTTTGGCTACAGACAATGGGTCGTTGGTGACGACGAGAACCTCGTGCGCAGAAGACCGACGTTGTCCTGGATAAGCAGCGAGAAGAGCGTCGGGCGCGTGATCTTCGCGAGACTCTCGAACGCAAGGCCGACGAGGCCGTCGGCGATGAACAGCTGCACGCATAGCATGAGTCAATCAATCCCTTCGCATCGCATGGGTACCTCGAGGGCTTTGGTTTCAGACGTCACGACGCCAAAGCGCGCGTTGGGGATCGTGAACGGGCCGAGGCCGATCGTGTCAACGCCAATGACGCCACGCACGGCGCCGCTGCCGTACTACAGAGCGCACGCATGAGATCCACATCACAAGTGCAAGGTCGGATTACGGTGTCAAGGAACTGTTCGTCGACGCTGTGGTACGTGCTCGAGAGGCTCGCGTCAAAGGCGGCGTGGACGCCGCAGGTTGTGCAGTCGATGCTGGGCACCCACGTATCGCTGCTGCCCGTGTCGAAGACGACGCTGAGGTTCTGCTGCGGCGACCCGAACGCGAGCTCGCCGACGTACTGGACGTTGCCATAGTTTTCAAGCGGGACGCTGGCAATCGACGCATTGCTGCCGACGAGGCGCCGCGTCAAGTGCAGCGTGTGGTGGGCGGCGGCGGTCGCGGCGCCGGCGACGAGGAGGCGCAGCCAGACCATCGATCGATCTGCTCTCCGACCACGATACCGTACACTCGGCCACAGTATGCACCCGCTCCGGATTGGTCGAGCTCGGTGGGTTCGGCACGGCCAAATAATCGCCGGCCAAACAGCACTTGGCATTTGTAGCAAGCGAAACGGTTGACCTCTCCTTGCGTGTACCTGGTGCTTGGGCCAGAGGCAGGAGGATGCTGCCATCGGCATGGAGGCCACTCGACGCCTAGAAGAGGGCGGCAACGACCCGTTCCGCATGACCGCAGTTGATGGCATCGTCCCGGATGCAAGCAACTCGTGGCAGTAGATGAGGATCGGTCCAAGGTCCGTGTAGTGTATTAGAACCGGTATGAGAGCGCACACGACGACGACAAGCGCCGGCTTCACGGAGCTTCGGCGGCGGCGGCGCGCATGACTCGTCGACGATGCTGCCGCAATGGGCGACAGGCGCGCCTCTGGGTGCTCGGCGAATCGACCTCGCAGGTACGCCAATGTATCCGACGGCGTCGCAACTTGGCAACGCGTGGCCGTCCCGTCGGTCACATGCCTGCCATGGTGGTCCAAGCTCCTCATGGTCGTCCTCCATGCATCTGCCTCTCCATCCATATCCATCACCGTGCAGTGTCTCCTCCATGGTTAGCCTTCTCCATGCAGGTGCATCGCACCTTGCATCGTCCCATCGCCGTGGTGACGTGGACGCTGGAAGCGCGGAACCATATCTCGAAATTTCGGCCGATTTCGCGTTGAATGTTGGTCGCCGTATACAAAAAGCAAGTCACACAAATTCTAGGGTAGGGCGCCGGATAGTTTATCCGGAGAGAAGATCCGATATCGTGCGGCTCCCACGGGATTTTCATTTTCCAAAGAAGTCGGCCGGCGGCAGCAGCAGCATGGGTGACAAGTACGCAGACCGGACGAGGATGCGAATGGAGATGCTCATGGACTCTTCCTCGTAGAAAGCCGGAGTTCAACGCTGGGATCATGGACCGCAAGCGGTCGCCCAACCGCCTCATTGTGGACGAAGCGACGAACGATGACAACTCGGTCGTGGCGCTGAGCATGGCCAAGATGGAGGAACTTCAGCTCTTCCGCGGTGACACGGTGCTCATCAAGGGCAAGCTGGGCCATGAGAGCGTCTGCATCGTGCTCCAGGACGATAACTGCGAGGAAGGCAACATCCGCATGAACCGCGTCGTGCGCAAGAACCTCCGCGTGCGCCTCGGTGACCTCGTGTCGATCCACGCCTGCGGCGACGTGCCGTACGGCAAGCGCATCCATGTGCTCCCGATTGACGACACGATCGAAGGCGTCACGGGCAACCTCTTTGAGGTCTACTTGAAGCCGTACTTTTTGGAGGCGTACCGCCCCGTGAAGAAGGGCGACCTCTTCTTGGTGCGCCAGGCCATGCACCCCGTCGAATTCAAGGTCGTCGAGACGGACCCTGCGCCGTACTGCATTGTCGCACCGGACACGATCATCCATTGCGAAGGCGAGCCCATCAAGCGTGAGGACGAAGAGAAGCTCGACGAAGTGGGCTACAGCGACATTGGTGGCTGCCGCCGCCAAATGGCTCAGATTCGCGAAATGATTGAGCTCCCGCTTCGCCACCCGACGCTCTTCAAGACGCTTGGTGTCAAGCCGCCGCGTGGTGTCTTGCTCTACGGCCCCCCAGGCTCGGGCAAGACCTTGATGGCACGCGCCGTCGCCAACGAGACGGGTGCTTTCTTCTTCTTGATTAACGGCCCGGAAATCATGTCCAAGATGGCCGGCGAGTCGGAGAGCAACCTCCGCAAGGCTTTCGAGGAGGCTGAGAAGAACGCTCCCGCCATCATCTTCATTGATGAGATCGACTCGATCGCGCCTAAGCGTGAGAAGACCAACGGTGAAGTCGAACGTCGCATCGTCTCGCAGCTCTTGACGCTTATGGACGGCATGAAGAAGCGCTCAAGCGTCGTCGTCATTGGCGCCACGAACCGCCCCAACAGCATTGACGCTGCTCTCCGCCGCTTCGGTCGCTTCGATCGCGAAATCGACATTGGTGTCCCGGACGAGAACGGCCGCCTCGAAATCTTCCGCATCCACACGCGCAACATGAAGCTTGACGACACGGTGGACCCCGAGGCGATCGCCCGCGACACGCACGGCTTTGTGGGTGCCGATATGGCTGCTCTCTGTACCGAAGCTGCGCTGCAGTGCATCCGCGAGAAGATGGACGTCATTGACATTGAAGACGAGTCGATCGACGCCGAGATCTTGGACGCGATGGCGGTCACCCAGGAGCACTTCAAGTACGCGCTCGGTGTGTCGAACCCGTCGTCGCTCCGCGAGACGACGGTCGAAGTGCCCAACGTCAGCTGGAAGGACATTGGTGGTCTCGAGTCGGTCAAGCGCGAGCTCCGCGAGCTCGTTCAGTACCCCGTCGAGCACCCCGAGAAGTTCGAGAAGTATGGTATGTCGGCCTCGAAGGGCGTGCTCTTTTACGGCCCGCCCGGTTGCGGTAAGACGCTCCTCGCCAAGGCCGTCGCCAACGAGTGCCAGGCCAACTTTATCTCGGTCAAGGGCCCCGAGCTCCTCACCATGTGGTTTGGTGAGTCGGAAGCCAACGTCCGCGAAATCTTTGACAAGGCACGGGCGGCCGCACCGTGCGTCTTGTTCTTTGATGAGCTCGACTCGATTGCGCAGCAGCGTGGCGGTTCGTCGGGTGACGCTGGTGGTGCCGGTGACCGCGTCATGAACCAGCTCCTGACGGAAATGGACGGCATGGGTGCCAAGAAGAATGTTTTCTTTATTGGCGCGACCAACCGTCCCGACATCATTGACCCGGCCCTCATGCGCCCTGGTCGTCTTGACCAGCTCATCTTCATCCCGATGCCCGACCTCGAGTCGCGCCTTTCGATTTTAAAGGCTGCGTTGCGCAAGAGTCCCGTCTCGAAGGATGTCGATCTTAACTACCTCGCCGCCCAGACGGACAAGTTTACGGGTGCCGACTTGACGGAGATTTGCCAGCGCGCCGCCAAGCTCGCGATCCGCGAGTCGATCCAGCGCGACATGGAGCGCGATCGCCTCCGCGCCGAGGCCGGCGACGATATGCAGGACATTGAAGAAGACGACCCGGTGCCCGAGATTACGGCCGCGCACTTTGAGGAAGCCGTGCGCAACGCGCGCCGCTCGGTGAGCGACCGCGACTTGCAGCAGTACTCTACGTTTGCGCAGACGTTGCAGCAGTCGCGCTCGCAGGTCAACTCGGCTGGCGGCTCCTTGGCCAACTTTAGCTTCCCCGGCCGCAACATCATTGGTGGTGGCGCCGGTGCGGCGGCGGCGGCTGTCGACGAAGACGAAGAAGACCTCTACAGCTAGAGTACACGCAGGACTTAAGGTGGACGCGGAACCTTAAATTATTTTTGTACTCGATTGCATACTTACTGTTGAATTCTACGCCGGGAATCACTTTTCAGATCTGGAAGGTCTGCGCTGTGGCGTTGAGGCAACACCACCTGGTAGTACTTGGACGACTTCCGGTCAGCTAGGGGCTCCGAGCGACGAAGGCGCCGACCCCCACTCGTCGAAGGTGCCGAGTCGCCACCACGAATCTCACCAAAAGATCGCTGAAGCGGCCACTCCGATTGGTGTAAATTTAGCCAATCCGCGCCGCGTTGGTTTTGAGCTCGAAACGGGCGTGGGCAGAAACCGCCGAGCGTTGGCCAGCCCGAGGGCACCCGCGAGACGCTGCCGAAAACGCTTGTGCGTTCCAGATGGATGCTTCAATCGGTGAGGTCGGCCGCGTCTGGCGCGGACGACGAGAGGAAATTGCCGCCAGCAGCTGGAAGCTTCTCCGGCGCCAAACCTGCTCCAAGAAATCGAACGTCGCATTTGGTTTCGGCTTGGAATAGTCGGCGTCTTCTGATTGGCCATAATTCGTACGACTTGCGC
This sequence comes from Saprolegnia parasitica CBS 223.65, assembly GCF_000151545.1. Taxonomy (NCBI): domain Eukaryota; phylum Oomycota; class Saprolegniomycetes; order Saprolegniales; family Saprolegniaceae; genus Saprolegnia; species Saprolegnia parasitica. The sequence goes on along the minus strand of NW_012156396.1, from coordinate 366,889 downwards.
CCTCGCCTTGCATTTCCATATTTTTCAATGCGCCGACGAAGGTTTCCAATACAAAAGCCCAATACGTTGAAAATTCGAAAAAGAGAAGTTACAAGTGGACGGCTTTTTGGCCAATCACTGTGTTGAGGGCTAGGTTGTCAAGAGTTTGCCAATCAAAAGCGTCCAAGGAGAAGATTTTGGCCAATAAAACACCAACACCCCTTCAGAGGCCTTGAAGATCTACTATGCGTACAACCGCGTCGTGGATCCAGAAACGAAAAAGCCTTCCCGACCGATAACGGCAAGGAAACGGCCCATCGCCATGTACGCCCAAGGCCACGCTTACGACGACCACGACGGCCGCCACGACCAGCAGATGCAGGGCCTCCTCCATGAGCAGTACCAAATGCAGTCGCACCTGCTCCATGCGCCGGTGCACCACATGCACCACGACCGCGCCCACGAGCATGGTGGCGCCATGGTGCACCCGACGATGCATCTCAAGGACAAGTCGGCCGACAGCATGCGCCTCGCCATGAACACGCACGACATGGGCGGCCTCATGGAGACCAGCGACCACCTTGTATGCACTTGCCTTTCGTGCTATATGAAGTGTGCGTGAGCCTTATTGCGCCCATGATTAGATGCAGCGCATGTACGACCAGGACGACGACGAAGAAGAGGACGACGTCAAGCGTTCCAAAGGTGACGCGAACAGCAAGAAGCCGTGGACGCGCGAAGAGAACGAGAAGCTCATGCAGCTCGTCAAGCAGTATGGCGCCAAGCGCTGGTCGCTCATCGCGATGCACCTCCCAGGCCGCGTCGGCAAGCAATGCCGCGAGCGGTACACCGAACTCCCGTATGCGCGCCAATAACTCACGCCACCCATAGCTGGCACAACCATCTGAACCCTGCTGTGCGCAAGGATGCGTGGACCGCGGAGGAGGATTACGTGATCTTCGAATGCCACAAGAACGTCGGCAACCAGTGGGCTGAGATCTCCAAGATGCTGCCCGGCCGGTATGTCCAGGGACGTCACAGTAAAATGGGATTCAAGCCTTACGTAGTACGGACAATGCCATCAAGAACCGGTATTACTCGACGATGCGCCGCATGCAGCGCCAATCGCTCCGGAAGAAGGGCTGCACACGCGAGACGAAGCCGCGGTCGCAGTCGCTGATCGTGTCGCCGACCAGCAGCGACGCCCACCACATGTTCCCTCGCGGCGCGCCGTTCCAGAAGCTCGTGCTCTCGGCCAACGGCAAGATGGACGGCAATGGCAGCAACCACAACAATGGGAACTTTCTCAGCGAGTACGACCCGCGCAACCACCACAACGGCATGGAGTTTGGCACGGGTCCGTTCGCGAACAACCACAGCAGCAACGGCGGTGGCTATGCCGGTGAATTCCAGCACTCGCCGTTCGAGTACCAGCAGCACCTGCGCCGTCACTCGTCGACGTCGGACGCGCCGCACATGATGCTGTACCCGCCGACCGGCATGATGCACACGTCACCGACATCGTCGTCGTCGGGCATGTACGACAACCAGCGCGGTACGAACGTGTCTTCTGTAGCCCATATCTCAATATGTATCTAGAAGACGGCAAGCACGACGAGAAGCACCACCACGACACGCACGCGCACCACCGCGTATTAGACGACTTGCAGATGCGCGAGCAGAACAACGCGACGCGGCCTGTCTCGGTGACGGCGCGCCTCTTCCAGAATACGCATCCGTCCATGGTCAAAGGTGGCAACCAAGAGCTGGACGGCGGCGCGAAAGACAAGATGCTCCTCAAGCCCGCGTACGACGTCGAGACGCAAGAAGTCTACATCTAAACGCGCAGCAGGCCTTCATTTCCATGCAACAACTTATATCGTAGACGTAACCCAACAACAATCCACTAGTTTATTAGGCAACCTTTGTCGGCGTTTGTGTGCGATCCTCGAGGCACGGCGCGACTATAGCGGGAAGGAGCCACTGGGGAAGAGCTGCAGCCACAGTTGCATCAGATCGTGGCAAGGTTGTCGGTACATCGGAGGGACTGAGAGAGATGCAAGGCGACGCAGGGCCTAGGTCGGAAGGAGCCAGGGTCGACAGCAACCGTCCAGAATGACGATTTATCGCGAGCAGGCGTGGAATGGCGGCGGGCCCAACGTCTCATTGCGGTGTGGGGGGACGGAGGAGGGTATTGGTTTGTACACATTGCATTGGGGGGTGTCAGCAGCTCGGCGCGTCCTTGATAACTACTGTACTACTACGACACTCCTGCTCCAAGATGGTTTCGAGCATCGCCATTTTCTTGCCGCCGCTGCGCGCACGCTGAAGGACGAGCGGCGGCGCTTTCATGAGCGGCGCGCCGCCCTTGACGCGGCTCGCGAGCTTGATTTTATTCATTTCCATGTACACGGACGGCGTCGTCAGAAACGCCAGCACGAGCTGGAGGTACCCCTCGGCGATGAGCGGGCATTGCAGATGCGGCTTCTCGGCGCCAATCTCGACGAGGCCGGTCGCGTACGCGCAGAAGAGGCGGGCGCGCATCGCAGCGAGGCCATCATCGACTACCGAGTTGCTAAAGAGGCGCAGCGCCCACTTCTTGGGCGGCAGCTCGAGGTCCTGGACGAGGTCGAGGACGGCGCTGCAGTGCTGGCAGTGGCCGGCCTCGAGGAGCCCGTCGATCTGGTTCTGGAGCTCCAGGAAGCGCGAGAAGCGCTTGCGGATGTTCCACACGAGGCCATTGCGCGTGTTGGCCATCTCAATGTCGTACTCCATGTGCGTGCCATCGGCCGCGAGGATCGGGCGCACGGAGCGCACGACCAGGTGGACAAAGGCCATGGACTTGGGCACCTTGCCGTGCTTGAGCGTCGTCGGCGCCTTGGGCATGACCTTCTCTGCGCTGAGCGCGCTCATCGCGCGATGGCCGACAAAGGTTCCCATGCGTTCTACAGCGAATTGCACACTGGCGGCGAACCGAGTCGTGGCATCTTCGATTTGTAATAAAATACGTCCATTTGATTTCTTATTTCTTATCGCTGGCATAGAAAAAGTCCTTCGAATCGGAATATTATTATACGGTCGCCCAATCACACGCAAGTTGAACAAGTGGCCTAAAAAGTACTTCAACTTGGAGGGTTCAATCCGTCCGCGCGGCCGTACATTGACATGTACGTACGCTTGAGCTAGGTGTTTGTATGAACAGACGTACGCCATGTCGGGGTACAGGGTGCAGGATCGCAGGTGACCGAGACCACCAACACGACAGGCAGGCGCCGACGGGCCGTAGCCGACGCGGTGGCGCATCCGATCCAAGCGAACGCACGCCAGACGTGCTTGCCCGTGCGACGATACAGGATGTGGCGCGTCTAGAGGCCAAGGACAGGCGCTGGCAGTGTCAGTTAATCCCAGGAAGATCCGATCCGGGTGCACGAGGAACAGCGTCTGAGTTCAAAGTGGGATTCGCACCCGCTTCGTTGAATTGCAGCCGTGGGATGAGAGTTCAGCCGTGTCACTGGCGTTTCCTCCGCCGACAACCGCGCGCCTCTGCCGCCGCCGATGCGTTGAGGGGCGGCAGCTATTATAGACTATTATAGAGAGGGAGGCTTGCTGGAGTGAGTGGGGGTCGTGACAGCAGATTGCAGCACGTGTCGAAAGGCCCTATGTAAAAATACACCCGATGACGGCGCGCATCTGCAGCGGTCCTAAATTTAGCGGCATCAAAGTATGGGATGCGGGGCACGCAGCAGCAGGCCGAGATCGCAAGCTTGATCGCCGAGTGCAGCCGCGCGCTCGAGGCAGACCCCTCGTGCCTCAAGACGCATGCCATCCGGGGTCATGCGTGCCTCAAGGCCAAGCGCTGGGCCATGGCCGTCGACGACTTTAGCGCGATCCCGACGTCCGCGGCGACGATGTCCATGGTCGCTTCAGGCACGCGCCTTCGTCTGCGTCCTACGCTCATGCCTCTTGCACCATGTAGTCGAGGCATGGCGCTCTTCCAATGTGGCCTCATCGAACGCGCGCATGCGGACTTTTCGACCGTCTTGAGCATCAACCCGACCCACGTCATGGCCCGCTACGCCCGGTATCCTGCCGTCCTGATAGGATATAGCCATGACGCGTCGCATAGCGCGGGGTGCTACAACACGGAGGGCGAATTCCAGCGTGCGATCCAAGACTACACAATTGCGCTCGAGTGCGACGGCCACGACAAGAGCATGCTCGAGCGTGGCGGCGGTCGGCTCTACCTGCACGAGACGGCCGAGAAGGTCATCAACGACAAGCTCAACCGCAGCTACCACCGATCGACGCCCCGCGACGCACTGTCGTCGCCGCTTCGAAAGCGCCATAGCTCCCCGTCGGTCCGGTCGCCCATAAAGCCGCCATTGGCGCGCACCGCATCCGTCGACGTCGCGCGCGTCACGGTCGACCTCTCGGCCCTCTGCGCCAAGAAGCCGCTCATCAAGAAGGTCACCGTGACGTTATAACACGCTCCACCGTTGCTCCTCGAGTTTAGTTGGTAGCCTCTCACTTGGTGGTGGTCGCGGAGCGGACGTCGAGCTCTTGCGTGACGAGCGAGATGTAGTCTTCGTAGTAGATCCGTCCCGTGTCGGCGTCTTTGGCCACGTGCATGAAGCCTACATACGCAGCACGTAGTTCGCACGGTCAATCGCGCTGGCGTACTACCTTCGAGCTCCTTCTCGCGGAAGGGCGTGCCTTTGGTCAAGAGCAGCTCCTTCATGACGTCGGCCTCGAGATAACCCTTCTTGTCCGGGTCGAGCACCTACCCTCCCTGTATGACCCGACTGCCACGTGTACTCGCGAGGGTCGTACGCGGAAGGCTGCCATGAGCGCCTCGTCCGAGTCGGGCTCGTACTCGTGGCTGTACATGACCTCGAGCATCTTCTTTTCAAATTTCTCGTAGGTCACAAAGGTCGACGGCTCGTCGTCTTGCATCTACATCACTGTCGATCCATGCTCCTCATCCTCATCGACGTCAATACCTCGGGCAGAATCTTCTTGATGATGTCCTTCTCGCTCGGGTACGCGCCGAGGTACCGCATGATCGTGCTCACTTCTCTACCACATCCCTCTCGATGCATGTTCAGCCGTCGCTCGCTCGTACGTACTCTTGGATGACGCAGCCCTTGCGCTCCTTGTCGAACATGTCGAAGGCGCTGCGGATCTGCGCGCGCAAGTACGCGTCCATGTCGGGCGACGGGTCCATCGCGCCGAAACCTCCAAATGGCTCAAGCTTGGTCGACGATCATCATCATCCTCATCCTCATCATCATCCTGCATGGTTGATGGTCCTAGTACGCCCTCGGCCGTGGTCCGTCTACGAACCGCTTCGCGCATGTAAAACTTGGAAACAACATTATTAACGTTTACTCGTCCGTGAAACCCGTGACCTCCATGTTGACGACCAGCGTCAGCACGTTCTCGAGCTCTTGCTTGGACTTGTACTTGGGCAGATCGATGCGGTTGAAGCACGTGTGGGCGCGCGGAAACGTGTGCTCGGGGTACGCGACCGTGTTGAGCGTAAAGTGGCAGATCCGGCCGTCGTAGCTCGTGAGCGCCTTGAAGCCTTGGACCGGCACGCGCGACGAGCCGGTCGTAAACTGCAAGAGGCGCGCGCGCTCTTCGTCCGAGAAGGCGCCAACGACCTCCCAAAACCACACGAGGAGCTCCGGCGGCATGTCTTCCGAGCTCTCGGTATGCGCCTTCCAGTCGTCCTGATCGATCGACGGCACGCCGCAGAGGACGAGCTCGAGCTCTTGGTAGTCAAACACCAAGATGAGTTCTTGCGGAAGCACCTCAAAGACGCCGGCCATGAGGTGCTGAAGCTGCTCCGAGAAGCTCTCGAGCATGATGTAGCGCAGCCGCAGGTAGATGTACTCGAGCTTGTTGGCGTCGTTGACCTCAATGTTGCGGCCGTTCTCCTTGAGATCGATCGTCTCGACGTCGCCGTTGATCTTCCGGTTCGTGACGCTAAAGTCCAAGCAAAGCGCCTCGACGCCGTCGTTTTCCTTCATCCACTTCATGCTCCGGTAGACCTCGTGGTCGACAAACTCCAAGTCGCTGAACGAAATCGGCACGCTACGCATACAGCACATCGTGAGTGCGTCCAGCATGCGAGGAGAATGGTACCCGAGGAGATGCTTGAGCACCGGCAGCGCCAAATGCGCCTTCATGAGCTGCCCTTCGAGGAGCGCACGGCCAAGGAGCCGCCCCGCGCCGCGAAAGTACAAGAGATGGTCCGCACTGGCTTCAATGCTGTTGGGGTTGATCACATACGCCAGCGACTCGACGTGGGCGCACATGAAGAGCCCGATCGTCTCGTCAAAGAGCTTCTCCGTCACCAGCGCAAACCTACAAGTCGAATCCTCAGCAACTTGAAGAGTAAGAAAGGAGGCAACCATTCGCGCTCGAGACCACCGGCGTCGATCGCAACTTCGCCGATAAACTCAATGCGAAGGGGCATGTGGATATGCTCCATTTGCACGCCGAGAAGCTGCTCCATGGACTCGACGAGGATGTTTTCACGGTGAACGCGCATCTTGAGGTGGCCGTCTTCCCACGGCCGGATCAGAGACGACGTTTGCTCGAGGAACCACGAGTACCTACGCGATATCGATGACCGCCAATGATGGCAGGTAGTCGTACTTGTCCTTGAAGGGCAGCGCCGCGACTTGCTCGAGAATCTCCAAGTCCTGCGCCGAGATCTCGTACCCGCGCGACGCCATGGACGCGTCGACCTCGCGGTACTCTTTGAACGTCATGCGCCCTTCGGGGTGGCGCGGTGTCTGCGCGAGCTGCGACACGAACGCGAGCGAGTGCTGGTGCACGAGCTCCGCGCCATGCGCCGCCTCGAGCGCGACGGGATTCGGAACGATGGGATCGCGCTTGCCCCAGTGTCGCTTCCCGTCCGCGCCGACCTTGCGCACCCAGTCCTGTCGGTTGCGCGCGCCGCGCTGACGCGAATTGAGCATGTTCAGGCGGCGAATCGCAAACGAGCGCTGGCGGTTGAACGAGCCCGCGTTGAGGAGGTCCGACTTGCTCAAGTTGGTCGTCGAGATACTGCGGCGCGGCGTCCGTGGCGAGCCCAGCCCGAGCTTGAAGCCCTTGTCTGTACCGCACAAGATGCACGACGACGTCGACGGTTTGTTGGAAAAGTCGCACACTTCGCACTTCCATTGGCGGTCCAATTCTTCCTTCCTACTCATCACCATGCATCAGTCGCGTCCTGTTCTCGCCGCGTCCACGTACGATTCCTGCACGTCTTGGCGCGTGAGCGGTTGGCCATCTTCCGTGTACTGCCTACGCCATGCGCATCAGCTACGGCGGCCTCGGCGAAGCGACGACATACCCGCCGAGCAGCGGCTGCTGCAGCGAGTCTTCAAAGCTGTGCTTTCGGCAGCAGTAGTACATGACGATGACGATCAAGATGCCACCCGTCACGTAGGCGATCCATGGCGGGATCGTCGCGGGCTGCGTGGACGACTCGCTCTGCGCGCAGACGAGCGCCGGCGCGATGAGGAGGCCGGCCACGAGCTTGGTCAGGACGCGGGCCACGGAAAGCATAGCGTCGGAGTCTCTTGAATACGCCAAGTTGGTGAGAATCTTTCGAAAATTAATTCACGGCCGTTGCACCGCATCTCGAAGGTCCATGGATTGAATTGCATTCAAAGATCAAGTCAGAGGATTTCCACGGTTTTAAAATGCAGAAAATTGGCGGCGCGACATCGTCGATATTTTATTAAATTATTGCGCTGCTGGAACCCACGACGGATGTAACACCCACGGCGAGCCGAGTTGGTAACGGACGCCCATGCCACCACGCCCAAGCGGCCGCATGGCAGGCAGGACGCGCGTCGGTCCAAGCTCGCTCATGGCCGACGGCGCTGAGAGGCGTACTAGGTGTCGCACGCTGTCGTGACGGCTGTATGTATGCTGGCCCGCCCCTACAGCTGGCACGCGATGGGCAAGACGGCCTTTCTTCTAAGTCGCAGCGAAGCAAAAGGTTCTGGTTACGTTAGCCGAGCACCCTACTGGCGCGGCGCGACGTACGACGTCAGGTCCTGCGTCCACGACTCATTGTAGTGGCTGCCCAGGATGTCGCGGAACTACGTGGTCGACAGACGAATAAGATGATAAGATTCTGCATGTGGACGCACGCACCTTGGCAACGTCGGCCTCCGTCATGGGCCCCGTAGCGTCCCGACACGCGACGGACGAGAGGACTTCGGCTTCGCCGATACTACCCACGACCATACACGCAATGGACGGATGCGTTCGCTGCACGTCGAGCGTATACTGGATGGCCAAGCTCTCGACCGACGGTTGCGATGGGTACGTGGCCTTCGAGTGGGCGGCGAGCCACGTGAGCGCCTCGGCGCAGCTCGCACGCAGCGCTGGCGAGGCAGGGTGCCACGCCGGAGGGCCGCGCGACGTCAGCAGACTCATCGAGAGCGGCGCGGCGTTGATGACAAAGATGCCCTTCGCCTCCCACGCCTTGGCCTTCGACAGCAGCTTATCGTTCTGGAGTGTCAGATGCGAGTAGCTTTGCACGATCTGCAGCGGGTGCGGCGAGTTCTGGATGAGATCGTCGAGCACCTAATTGGCATGAGCCACGCACGCCACACAACGTAGTGTCGTACATCGAGCGGGTAGCCGCAGATGCCAATGAGGCGCACGAGGCCCTCGCGCTGGAGCTCGGCGAGCGCAGGGATCGCCGTGTGGAGCACAATGTCACGCGCGACAAACTCGACGTCGTGCAGGTACACTGCATCGAGGTACGTAGTCCTACACGTCGCTTGAAGATGCAGCGTCCATATGATCGCGGCGAAGCGTACCCGAGCTTTTGCAGCGACTCGCGCACGCTTTGGCGAATACGGTCGCGCGAGTAGTCAAAGACGCCGTTCGGGTGCAGTGGGCTCGGGTACCGGCCGCACTTGGTCACGAGGATGTACTCGTCGCGGGGCGTGGCAAGGTTGGCGAGCGCAGCGCCGACCACAGTTTCGGCGTTATTGTACCACGGCGACGTATCGATGAGGCGCACGCCATGCGCAAAGGCCGTGCGAAAGGTCTCGGTGGCGACCGCGACCGCTTCGCCCGGGAGCTGCTGGTAGAGGCCGCCGAGGCCGACGGTGCCAAGCGCGAGGCCGTTGGTCCGGGCCTTGAGGTCTTCGATGGACGTCATGGATGATCAAGTTCTTGCTTCGTTGTCCTTCGGCGCTTGGGCATCGGTCTCTCAAAGTCGATACACGTCGGCAATCAGTTTTAAAAACTCGGTGGGATCATCCGGATACGATCGGGCGTTCATTGGCAGCGTGGGACGTCAGTGCATACATTGATCCAATGCGCGCCCGCCAAAAGCCAGCCGTCGGGTGCGGCGTATCCGGATCCAATATAAAAAGGCAACCGCGATTTAATTGGAGGTAATTATTCCGTCTAGCGTCGCCGGGAATACATCGAGAGATAGGTGGTCGCGCCGAGATGACCTCGATTGCCAAGACGACGACGACGACGCCGGGCCCGATGAAGCCCTGCGCGTCGATCGCGTCCAAGTCCACCATCGTGCAGCCGTCGGCGACCGCGCTCAAGGAGTTCCGCAAGGTACGACGACCACGTGTCGTGACGACGTGGGATCCACAACCTCTCGTAGCGCTGGTCGATCTTGTCGGAGAGCGAGCGCATGCATTGCCTGCGTGGCACGGGCGTTCAGTTCTTCGCCACGGTCGCAGAGCTTGTGCCCTGCCTCGCGTGCCGAAGCGGCGCCGAGAGCCTCTTTCTGCGCGCCACGACGACGCTGCCGCTGCTCTGCGGGTCGCTCAACCCTGGCGGCATGAACAACACGAGCATCCAGCTCAACGACTCGGGCGTCGTCCAGTTCCATACGGACCAAACCTTTGTGTTGCATCCGACGTACCTCGTACAGGCCGACGCGACGCTCGCGCTCTTTGTCTCGCACGAGACGCAGAATGTGATCCAAACGACCGCGAGTACGCACAAGGGCCAAAAAGGCAACAAGCTCGCCAAGCACAATACGACGCTCAAGGTCAAGACGACGACGTTCAACTACGAGACCACGATGAAGCTGCACATGCACACGAATGGCACGACGTCGTCCTCGATGATGACGACGACGACGACGACGCACCACCCGTCGTCGCTGCTGCCGACTGCGCCGCTGCATCCGGCGATGGCCGCGAGTGGCGCGCCGCCGTCGCACCATCCTCTGGGGATGTTCGGTCCGCCGCCGGCCGGGCTCGACCTCGGCGCGATGGGCCATCTCGGCAGTCTCACGCTCGGTCTCAGCAGCTTGAGTCTTGGTCTGGGCATGAACTTTGCCAAGTCGAGTAAACGTTGTGCGCTCCACTCGGCGAAGCTCAAGTCGCACCCGCGGCCCGGGACGTTTACCAACTTGTGGGAGAAAATGACGCCCGAGTACCAGAACGAAATTACGCAAATCGACTCGGACCAGTTCCTCAACGACCTCGAGTGCTACTTGAGAAGGCACCGGTTTTGCTGCCGCTGCAAGGAAAAGGTCCTCGAGGCGTACGACCTGCTCGTCGGGTCGGGCTGCAGCGAGAGCGACTGCGAAGACTGTGCTGGCTTGCACTGCTACTCGGACGACAAGAGCTCGTCGAACGGGTCGTCGTCGTCGCACGAAGAGCCGACTTCAGTCACGTCCCATGACGACGCGAGCGCGTTCCTCTTTGACGAGATTAGCTTTTGCCGCGATACGAACCAGATCATCGTGCCTGCGACGCTCGAATACCTCCTCCAGCTCATGGACCGCGCCGACCAAGAAGTCGTGCTGGACCGCCACGCGCGCACGCTCGCAGAGGCCCAAGACGAGGTGCTCACGTGCCTCGGCCTCGTCGTCTGGGACAAGCTGCAGATGATGTGGAGCAAGATCCAGTGCGAAGAGCGGTCGTCGGAACTGCTCTTGTATTGCGCGATTGCGACGATTCGGCACAACTTTGACATGGCGGTCGAGGCGCTCCACGGCCAAGAAATCATGGAGCAGCTCCTCGCCGAGGAAGAGGAGGACTCGCGCCGCGAAGAGCGCAAGAAGGAAAAGCGCAAAGAGAAGAAGAAGAAGAAGAAGGCCGCGACCAAGTCGGCCGCGTCCGACTCGGCGACTCCGATCGAAGTCGAGCAAACGCCGCCCAAGCCCAAGAAGCCCAAGAAGGTCGTCGCGCCCAAGGCGCCGACAATGGCGCGAGCCGAGAGTCCGAGCAAGATGCGGCTGGACGCGGACGCGGAGCGCCAGCTGCTCTCGTCCATGGGGTGGGAGCACGACCCGGTCGACGAAGCCAACGACGACGCCGAGAGCCTCATTCCCGAAGACGACATGCTGTTTTGGAAGCGCAACAAGAGTGACCTCGTGACGCAGCGTATGGAGCAGCGCCAGAAGCTCCAGGAAAAGTTCAACGCCCTCCTCCAGCGCAGCGGCTCGGTCGTGTAGATATTAACACCGCAACACGTTGTAGAGTGTCGTCCATGATGGAAACGGACGACGACCAATGTTGCAACATCTTACGGTACCACGCCATGCAGCGGCGTCGACTGCTCTAGTCGCCCAATGGCCTGACTGCGCGCCTTGTCGGAAGCGGCACCGAGCTGCTGGAGCCGCGCTTGGAGCTCGCCGAAGAGCGCATCGAGCTGCGCTACATTGGTGTGCAGGCTGGCCCCGTGCGTTGCCAACGTCGCAATCTAATCGGACATTCCAAGTCGTGTACCACGACAAGCACAAGGAACTTGCCGGCGATTCCCATGTCGGCAGTGTCGCCGACAACGTGTACTCGAGCGTACGCGTGAGCTCTTGGACGGCTGCGTCTAGCGCCGAGGACGAGCAATGGGCATCCGACATGGGCAGTCGATGCAGCGTCGCAGCAACCGCTCGCGAGAGATCGCGAATCTGGTCCCCATACGTTTGCAAGAGTTCGGGCAGGTGGGCCAGCGACGCGCCCTAGAACATCGTACACGAGAGGTTGGCGAGGATGCCTTGGATGTACTACTACATGGTCCTGGAGGTGCGTGTGCAAATGAAACATGTTCCGTTCGTGGGCCCAGCGCCGCTCCATGCTGTGGAGCGCCTTGGTCTTTTCGTGCACAACGGCAAAGACCGCCGCGAGCTGGGCCTACGGTTGGTGTCAAGACGTGCGATGATGGAGTCTCTACCGTGGCGTCGGCTTCTTGCTTTTGGAACGCTTGGTCCGCCAACCGCTCGACGTAGCAGAGCTGGTAGTAGAGCGATTCGTGCAATTCCACCGTCTCCGAGTCTTTTGCCGACGTCGTTGGCACTTGCGGCTGCTTGGCCGCCACATCGAGACGCATGGTGCTCGCCGTCGCTTCCGTGCGTGCTTTCTTGACGACCTTTGTCGGTGTCCGTGTCGGCTCGTGCGCTGCCTTCTTTTGGCGAAAGGCCTCGAGCCGCTCGGCCACGCTGCCAGACGACGTTGCCACTGGCGCGGGCTTTAGCACTTGTGCGTGTGCTATAGCTGTGCGCTTTGTCGATGGAGCCGGTGCATGCGGTACGGAAGCGGGAGCCGAAACGGGTGCTGCCAATGCTGAAGCTGGGACCGGCGGCGCTGCTGCATGACGTCGCGCTGGCAGGTTCAAGCTCTGCGCATACCGTGATGCAACGACCTTGACTACGAGTGCAAGCATGAGATGCATGCACCGCGCAGGCATGTAATCGGTCTCGTACCTTTGCGCTTGGGCTTGGCGTCGCCCGCGTTGCCACTGCCGCGACCGTCCGCCATGCTAATTTTCAAAACTCAAAACTAAAAAATGCGCTGAGTTTGAGTTTGCGTTTAGGAGTGTAGGTGGATCCATCACATCACACAGCGAAGGCAACGACACGCCTGGGACGCGCAATGAAATTGACCATCCGTTCGACTGACTAGAGAAACGACTAACTAAAGTAAAGTGAAGCGACAAGAGCGATGAAACATCGAACGCGACAAGCCTCCTACGCCACTGCGGACTCCTCGATGCCGTGGACGTTCATGAGACCTCGACGTCGTTGACGAGCAAGGCTCGAGACACACGCGACACCGCGGCCTGTCCCCGGCACTTGCACAGGCAGGTCGTGCATGGCCGCAGCGCAACGCTTATAAGACGCCGTGTTCCTTCGATCTTGGCATCTCTCAGTTCTGCGTGTCGACTGTACGTTGGGCTGCCCGACGTGGCGTTGGCACCGTTTCGTAGGAAGAGATTCAACGTTTAACAGCGGTTTCACACTCGGATCTGCGCCGCCATGGACGCCGACGTCGACTACAAGGACGACTCGTTTGACGAGGTACGAAGCACCTGCTTACCTGGCGTACGATGAGCTACGCTCGTAGGGCGCTTCCGGCCCAGAGGAGGCGCGTGCGAGCCCCACCAAAGGTGTTCACAGCCGGTCAGCTGATGAGCCTGACACCAATATGACCGTAGACGACCAAACGCGCGATGCAGTGACAACAGCCAAGAAAGGCGCGACGTCCCAAGCCGCGCCCAAGAAGGAGACGGAGCTCCAGCTTCTTCAGAAGAAGATTGGTGTCTACCGCAAGGCCAACGAGACGCTGCGCAAGGAGCTCGAGTCGCTGCACTCGAACGACGCACTCGTCCACGTACGCATATTTCCTTGGGATCTTATTGGCAAGGCATGTGGAAGTAGCTCGAAAACAAGGCCCGCGAGAAGCAGCTCCTGATTGAGAAACTCGTGCATGAGAACCGGTATTTGGCCAACCTCCAGCGCACGCAAGCCAAGCGCATTGAAGAACTCGAGGCGCTCAAAGAGCATTTTCCTGCCAAGCACCACTCGGTCATGGAGGAGCTCCGCGTCTGTAAAGAGACCTTTCGCATGTACAAGGAGCGCGAGAAGGCGGCGGACGAACGGTCGGCTAAGCTCCACCAGCAGGTCGTCGACTTGACGCAGCGCAACAAATCGCTGGCCGAGAAGATCAAGGCCCACGAAAACTACAAGCCACCAGCCGACTCGACGGCCACCAAGGTACCCTACGTTCGGAGCCTCATTTCGGCGACACTTGTGGCTAGGATATGGACGATGGCCGGGAAGACGAGCTCTTACAGCTCCAGGCCCGCGTAGCGCAGCTCGAGAAGGTCCATTGTTATTGGCTGTCGAGAGACGCGTCTTGATCGTCACGACAACATTAGACCAAGCGCATTGAGAAAGCCAAGTACGACCGCATCATCAAGGCGTGCGAAGACCAGCTCGACGAGTGCAAGCGCGAGATGGAGTCGTTCCAAACCCAGCTTTTGGACAAGGAGAAAGAGCTCCGCCTCCAGGTCGTGCAGCTCAAGAAGCTCAAGCGCACGCTGCGTGAGCTCGTCGTTGACACGCAAACCAACCAGCAACTCTGTTCCTTTCTGCAAGGCGCGTCCGTCAACTCGATGGCGCACCGCATCGTCGGGCCCGATGGTGCCGCCAAGAAGGTGCCCATGCCGCCGCCGACCATCGCAAGCGACAAGCGACCGGTCCGAATACAACAGTCGTCCCGAGTTGCCGAGCCTCGGTCCGTCATCGTACGACCAGACAAGAGCTCTGAAGATGAAGTCGATGGCTAAACACAGTGCTTGCCCGTGTACTTCAACTGCTTCGTACATCGCATTTCGGCGGATGACTGACCATCCGCAACGGTACTAGTCAATGAATCGCGGATCGTTGACCTTTGCTCCATGGACACCGATGGAAACGGACGTTGTGCTGCTCCCCAGTCGACGCGTTTTGGGGTGGAAGCTCGAGCCATTTGCGACGCCGTAGACATCGCGGCTGTCTCTGCGAAGATATCGCTGGCTTCCATGGGATCCTGCGGCCATCCATTGCGACAGGTGCTGACGACCGCAACCCTGCGGCTGATCGCCATTTTCTATGGGACCCCTCCGAACGTGGGTCCCTCGCTCTCCATCGCCTTTCCACTTCAGCTGTGACAAAGACCAGGCGTTCTGAAGTTGCCGTCGCAGCTCTGCTCTCCATCACATTGCATCGTCGAATGATCACGGCGCCAAACCCGCCTTGGTTGCTCGTACTTCATGTACCATCGAACAGCCGCCGCGCACGCTTCGTGTGGTAGCCAGGCCTGAAACTAAGATTACGTGACCTCAGGCCATGCAATGGATGTGCGTCGTTGGCCAAGATCCTCTCACGTGATGTGGGCTGGATACTTGCGCGCTGACGGCGGCATTGGGTGTGGGCTGATCGGTCGGTCCGTAGGGGGCCCCACAATGCACTGTATCATTGGTAGGGGGCCCACAAAAACGACCTGGATCATGGGTGGGGGTCCCACTCGCAATTGGCCATCAAGAGCGGCCGCAGCGTCATAAAATGTAACATTCATATTGGTATTTGTATCGAAAGGTATAAAATTCGATGACGAGATGATATCCAACTCGGTCAAAGTACATTTCAGCGGCTCGCGGCGATGGACACTTCGCACCAGCGCAGGTCGCCGACGTCGCCGGCCAAGAAGCAAGATGTACGCAGCTCAACGCTATGCGATCTCATATCCCATCGCGTAGGCTCTTCTCGACGCCATTGCGCAATGCAAGACCAAGGCCGCGCTCTCGCTCGTGCACAAGCTCGCCGCCACCGGCGACGTACACGCCAATGAACCAGCCACACTCGTCTCATGCTGTCTTGCTAGCGCGCGGTGGCCGACACGCTGGACAAAGCACTGCTGGAAGCCGCCAAGCAGGGCATGCTTGCAGTCGTCGAGGCTCTTTTGGCCGTCGCCGACGTCAACACTGTCACAAAGGTACCTTTTGTGGCCGCCACCTGACCTCACGATGAGTAGAGCCGCGAGAACGCACTGCATTTGGCGGCCGAGGAAGGCCACGCGGACGTGGTAGCCGAGCTGCTGACAACCAAGATCCGCGTCGACGCCAAAAACTCGGTGCGTCGTTGCGATCAAAGCATGACATCATCATCATCTCTCTCTAGTCGAACCAGACGCCCTTTATGCTCGCCGCGTCATTGGGCCACGTGGACGTCCTCGACGTGCTCGTGGCCGCCAGCGACATCAACGCAGTCGACGACGTACGAACCCACACATACTACGACAGTGGGCAAAGACGCTCGGGGCTGTAGGAAGGACGCAGCGCCCTCGGCGTCGCGGCGTTCCAGGGCAACGTCGGTGTCGTCACGTTCCTTTTGAGCTGCCTCGACATTGAAGTCGACCTCCAGGACCGGGTACCCCCTTTTTGGGCCATTCAAACGTACTGGACGATCCTCGTAGTTTGGCGCGACGCCGCTCATGCTCGCCGTGTCCGAAGGCCACGACGAGATTGTGACGCAGCTCCTCGATGCCAACTGTGCCCTCGACTTCATCGACGCGGTGCGCGTCATCAAGGCGACGATGGCGGTCTCATTCCCATGCGTAGGAGCACCGGACCGCGCTTGTGTGCGCGCTCGACGACGAAGACAACGCGCATGTGGACCTCGCGACGATTCTCATTGAGCGCGGCGCCGATGTCAACCTGGCCAATCTCGTACTGCATCGTGCCAGAGTCATCGCATCATCCTGTATATCATGCGGCTGTAGACCGGGTACTCGGCCTTGCACTTGGCGATCCAACTCGGCGACTTGGGATTGGTCAAGCTCCTCCTCGATCACGAGGCGAATATGGAGGCGACGACCGCAACCGAGTATGGCCGGGACACGCCCTTGACGCTCGCGCTCGAGCTCGAGCGCACGGAGATCGCGCAGCACCTCATCGAGGTCGGCGCGCTTGTCAACGTCTCCAACTCGGTACGTCCATTGCGTGCGATAGAAAACATCATCATCGATCATGCGGCTGCTGGGATCTAGGAGGCCAAGACGCCGTTGCACTTGGCCGTCGAGAAGCAGCACGCTGACATCGTCGAGGCGCTCGTGACCAAAGGCGCCGACCTCGAAGCGCGCAACCTCGTACGTCGACCATTAAACTCCTCGGCGTTGCATCTTAGCGTCTACTTAGTACGGCGCGACGCCGCTCATGGTGGCGGCTGTCGAGAAGACCGACCTGGCGATGACGCAGCTGCTCTTGCAGCACGGCGCGTCGATCGACGCGAGCAACACGGTAGCGATTTGTCACGTCGAGAGCCTTACAATAGATGTGCGTGGTAGAATAATGACACGCTGCTGTCGCTCGCGGCCATGACGCAAGAGAAGGAGATTGCACTGCTCTTGTACAAGACGTACTACCGCGCCCCGTCCGACGTCCCGCTGCTTGTGCCGAGCACAGCGCCGCCGTCGACCGTCCACATTGGCGACCTCGTGTACTTTATGTTTGCGTCCGACGACGACTCGCATGTGCTCTCGAGCGACGGCTTTCTGCACACGGATCTCCATGTCTCGGAGGTCCACGACTGGCTCGACCACCTCTTTGTCGTGCACCCGCAGCTGTCGTACGACCACGTGAGCGTTGGCGCCTTCACCGAAACGTCGGTCGCCGCGTCCCGCCTCTCAAAACCCGACCCGTACTCGGAGGAAGAGCGGTACGCGTGGTTGCAAGGTATCAAGGTATCAAGTTTGACCTTTCTAGCGAAAAGAAGCGCAACGCAGCGCTGCTGATCGCGACGCGGACGACGACGACCGAGGTCCAGTACAACACGACGTACCAGCTCTTGCACGTCAAGTCGCAAAAGTACCTTCGTGTCAACCCGCTCGCGCCGCCGGGCACGGCCAACGTACGTTGTATATTGATAGCATGATACAAACGGAAGCAACGACGTAGGTGTCGCTGGATGCGCAAGGGTCGTGCTACTCGTGGTTCCAGTTTGTGCAGCTTGCGGTGCCGTCGACGGGCAAGGAGTTCGACGAGCCCGTGGCCACGTCGACGCCGATCTCGCTCGTCAGCGCCTGCCTCGGCGACCTCGTGCCTTCGTCGCAGCGCGCCAAGCCCGTCGTGATTACGCCGCCCAAGCCGTCGTTGCTGGCCATCGGCATGTACGCGCACCACGAAGCGTCCGCGGCGTTGCCCAAGGTGCTCCAAGCGCCGTGTCATTTGCTGCTCCAGGACCAAGCGGTTGCGTGCCTCGGCCAGCGCCTTGTGCCCCTCGCGACGTCCCTCGAGACGGTTCTGCAGCCGCACAAGTCGATGGACTCTGTGTTTGCGATCGAGCTTCTCGTGGCCAACGACGAGGACTGGTACCAGCTCCGGCACGTCGGCACGCGCTACGTGCTCGGCATGCAGTGTCCGTGCGTCACGCGCGACTACAGCATTCCCGCCGTGCTTCTCACCGAAGACACGGACTCGATGACGCTCGCGACGCTCAAGATGGACCTCGCACCCGACCTTCGCGTTGCGTTTCAATCCACGTGCGCGCGCTGCGGCCACCTCTGGCACCTCATCGGCCACAAGGACAAGGTTCGACGTCGCTGCGGTTAGCATCCTACGAGCCATTTGTGTGTAGCTGTACTGGAGCCCGGAGAAGGCGACCGAGACCTTCCGCCTCGAGCCCATTCCGGTCGACGAAAGCCAAATGCTCTACGAGGTGTACCATTGGCGCGAGAGCTTCCTCAAGCTCGCGCACGCTGCGCTGACGCAGGCGCCGCCGTCGGTACGTGCCGAATCGTTCCGATCGATGGATTCATTGCATGTGGGTGCTAGCGTCTCCACCACATCATGGCCCACGTGACGATGACGACGACGCAGATCGTCGAGCTCATGGACAAGCAGTTTGAAGAGGACGAGGAGAACGCGCGCTTGAAGGCGTACAAGACAGTGTGCATCGACATGGACATTCTTGACGCGATCTTCATGGCGGCCGCATGCTTGGACTACATTCCAACGAGCGACGACCTGTTGGCGATGCTTGTACCTCCGGCTTCTTGTGCGCTTCAACTGAATGCGTGTTGAGTAGGTCCCGTTCTGGAAGGCGCTGCGGTGCCTCATCGTAGGGAACGCAGCCAGCGAGGCGTACCTGCTCATGGAGTTTGATGCGTCGCACGGCAAGATCAAGATCATCAACGCGCTCTCGAGCCGCGCGTCGGTCGGGAATGTCGACTGCACGGCCATCATCGCGACGCTGATTGCCAAGAACCCGAATTCGCTCGAGCTCTTCCTCGACCAAAGCAACGTGCACGGCAAAGCCTCGGCGTTTGCTGCCGACTACGCACGCGACCCGATCCGCACGATGCAGCTGCTCATTGCGATGAGCTCGACCGACCGTGACGCGCTGAGCTTCCTCACGGCGGCCAAGTTGGAGGACCACGAGACCAAGGTGGCGACGCTCCTTCTGCAGCACGTCTGGACGGATCACTGCATCGAGACGAGCATCGACGAGACGACGTCCGATGTCGCCGTGTCGTGGTCGACGGCGTCGCACATCGACTTGCTCTTGCAGGATGACGAGCTCGCGCTCTTGCCGGAAGCACACGTGGAAGACGGCGTCGCCCGCGTGCCGCTGCAAGTGCTCGCCCGAGCCATCCAGCCGCACATCAAGACGTTCTGGGCCGACAGCTTTACCAAGCGCGCGCAAAAGTGGTGCATCTTGTACCTCCACCAGCTCAAGCTCGTCAGCGTGCTCGTCAAGACCAACGCGACGTGCCAAAAGCTCTTCCAAAAGAAGTTTTCGCTCCCGCTGCTCCTGCGCGTGATCGAGTCGCCGGCGATGCAAGGCTTGCCGTACTCGATGCGTGGTCTCTTTCTGCAGCTCTTCCAGTACCTGTACTTGGCGCCGCCGACCACCGCGAGTCAGGACATTCGGCTCACGACGTGGTTTCTCAACCTCGACAGCCGCGCGTCGCTCGGCTTCATGGACGACGACAACGCGTACGTCTCGTCGCTCGCCCAAGAGTCGGTGAAAGCGCTCATTGCCGACACGCTCAACCGCCCGAAAGCGCCCAACAACTACTTCGCGTTCGTCTACCACGTGCTCGATCTCATGGACCTCGTGCTCGACCTCGGATGGTACACGGCGGCCCCGAGCTTCATGTGCGGCCGGCTGCTCAAGACGCTGTTTGCGGCGGGCATGAGCTGGGAGCTGCTCACGCCCATCGCGTACCCGGACGTGCACTCGGACATGGATCCGTTCGACCTCCTCGGCGCCACGACGCTCTCGATGGGTGTCAACAAGGTCGTCTTGTGCCAGCGCCGGCTCCTCGCGGTCATCGCCAAGTTTACCCAGCTCTTTGTGCTCCGGAGTATCGAGTACACGACCGACTACATGCCCGAAGCCTCGGACATCATGGTGCAGTACCTCTCGATGCTCGCGTGTCGCTCCGACGCGCTCCTCGCCGAGGCGGCCATGCGCAACGTCGCACAGATTCTACCCGCCTACAACTTTGCGTGGATGCGCACGGACTATGCGATCTGCATGAAGCTCAAGCGGGTCAACGCCGACTACGAGAAGCTCCGCGACGTGCTCAAGGACGCGAATGCGATTCTGGACGCGGACGCGCACGAGATGCGCTTTACGTTCTCGAAGGAAGACGCGAAGAAATCCTTCCACAAGGCGAGCGGGAAGCGCAAGGACATGAGTGCGCTCTCGCCGGTGCTGCAAGCGTGCCGCGTCAGCGACAAGTGGGGCAAAGACGCGTCGCTCGTCGACTTGCTCTTGCTCGCGCATGTGCCGAAGCGCATCCTCACCTACTTGACGACCTCCTTGAGCAAGCACGCGTTCACGGTGCCCGACTACGAGACGCTCAACGTCGAGCAAAACTACTTTTGCCCCAACCAAGCGTTCTACCCGTACCGCCAGTTCAAGGAGCAGTGCGTCCGCGACCGCATCAAGTTTGCCAAGTCGCTGCTGCAGGTGCTCAAGGCCATGCTGCGCCACCCGCAAGCACTCTTGGACGACACCAAGATGGAGCTGCTGGCGATCCTCGGGCGCCTCGTGCAGGCAAATGCAACGTTCGTCGACAGCGTCGGCAGCATCGTGCTCGAGATGCTCCATGGCACGACGCCGTACGTGCCGGTGGACTCGCGCTTTACAACGGTACACGCTCCGTATTGGGCCATATTGAAATCTTCTGCTAGCTCTTTCAAATCCTGCTCGAGCATCTGCAGACGAGCGAGATGGCCGGCCGCGTCGTGCTCCGGCTCATCAACATTGCCCCCCGCGCCGAGTGGAAGCATGACATCAACCTCTACCTCTTCCACTCGGACCTGGACATCAAGCAGACGCTGGCGCTTGTCGATGCGGACGAGCCCGAGGCGTTGGCGTCGCCGTCGTCGCGGCCCGCGAGCAGTGGACCGCTGCCGGAAGCCAAGCTCTCGATCTACTGCAACTTGCTCGAGCTCCTCGCGATGGTGGCGGATGGCAAGACGCACGAAAGCATGTTTGGCCACCTCGAGAGCAAGAGCATCTTCTCGCTGCCGTGGCTCCTCGAGCTCTTTCTGCAGAAGCGGTCGACGCTTCAACTCAAGCGAGTGTCGTTGCTGCTCATGGCGTGTCTCTACTTTGAGAGCACGGTCGGCGTCGTGCAGCTGCCGGCGTCGTCCTTGCCGTCGCTCGAGCTCGTCTTCCAGCGCTGCCACAGCTTGCTCCGGGACCTCTCTCCCAAGAACGAGCTCATCGTGCTGGAAGGGATCCTGCCCTGGCTCCGCGGCTGGTACGCGCTCCTCGAGACACGCAAGCAGCCGCTCGTGCTGGACTTTCACGGCGCGTCGGTCACGCCGCTCTTGACTGCTGTCCACGACCTTCTGGAGACGCTTATCCAGGACCACGCGCGCTTCACGTGCGTGCACACGACGGTCACGCTCGAGGAGATGGTCGCGCGGCTCCAGCGACCGGATCTGTGCCCGCACATGGCCGCGCTCGTCTGGGCGCAGCGCCGCGTCGCGCGCGATTTGCAAAAGCCCGGCCTCGAGAAGTGCGCGGGGCTTTGCCAAGGCCATTTCCGCGAGTTTGTGCGCCAGACCGTCGTCGAGTGCATGGCGCCGATTCTGAAGGAGCAGCTGCCGCTGCTCGAGCCGTCGGTAGTCCACGCACACGGACGCATCGCTCACTTTGTCTCGAACGAAGACGAGGTCGCGCACGTCGTCCACGTGGCCGAGTTTCTGCTCCGTTGCGAGCCCAAGGCCGTGGCGCCGACCACGCACGACCTCCTCGCCATCGTGCTCTCCAAGCAGGACTGGAACGTCAAGCCCAAGGCGCACAAGACGCCGACGACGCTCACGAGCGGCGACGTCGGCGGGCTCTTGTCCGGTCGACGCAAGTGGCTCTCAACCCGCACGTTCCACGGTGAAAAGTACCGGTCGATTGACGTGGCGCGCCAGCCGTCGTCCTTGCACGTGGCGCCGATCGTGCTGGACCTCGACCAAGTCGCGACGTCGTGGAAGCAAACGCTCACGAGCATGGTGGATGCGACCGCGCTGCTGCAGGCGCTCGCGCAGCTCGTCTTGCAGGAGACGCCGTCCTGGACGCTGGCGCTCGGGTTCCTCGTGCACGCACTGCGGGCCAAGCGGCTCAAAGCCACGTCCGAGGACGAGCCGGACGAGAAAGTGCTCTTGCAAGCCAGTGCGATCTGGCGCAAGACGCTCACGGTGGCCGTCAAGGTCGACGTCGCCAAGGTCGTCCTCACCTGCATCCAGCGCGCGATGCGCGATGCGACCAACCCCGTGCTGAGTGCGATGACGCTCGAGCTGCTCGCCGAGTTCCTCGCCGATGGGTACGACGCTGCGCAAGACGCTTTGTATGCCTCGCTGGACGCGAGCTCGCCCGAGCAGCAGCTAACGGTCGCGACCTTTCTCATGCAGCACGTCGAGGCGCAGACGCACGCAGTGACCGCCCACACGCACCACGACGTGGTCCTCGAAGGCGCGATCTCCGCGCTGACGCTGCTCCAACTGCTTTGCGAGAACCACCACCACGACTGGCAGGCGCTCATGCGGTCGACGTCGATTCGGCCGCCGCAGAGCTTTCTCGACAGTGCGATCGAGCTCCTTAGCGCGATTTGCAGCCGCGGGCTCCGCTTCGAACCCAATGACATGAAGGTGCTCTCGAAAGTGTTTGCGTTCCTCAGCGAGGCGTGCCAAGGCCCTTGCTTGGAGAACCAAGCCATCTTGACCGAGAGCGTCGTGCCGAAATGGTGTGCGCTGCTCGTGCTTGACACGCGCGACGTGCCGGCCGCGGACCGCGTCGCCGCCGCCAAGCTGCGCAAGAACGCGAGCGAAGTGCTTTTGGCCATGACCGAGTGCCGCAGCGACGCCCTTGTGCACATTTCGCTCGCGCGCTTGCTCTCGCCCGACGACGTCGCTGCCGTGCTCTCGCACAATCGACAGCTGCTCAAGACGTTCGCGGCCGATGCGCGCTTGAGCCATGCGGTCTTTGAAGCGTCGATCGAGCTCCTCCGCGTCGCGTATGCGCTCTTGGCGTGCAATGACGTGGCACTCGCAGCGTTCGCCAAGCAGTGGAAGGACCTCGAAAACAGCGACGTCGACTATTTCGCGGGCCAAACCATCTCGATCCAGATCGTGCGAGGCGACGCCAACGTGGCCGTGTACTTTCCCAAGCCGCCCGAAGCCAAGTACCTCCAGCGGCCAGAGCAGAAGCGGCTGCTGGACGCCATGGAGATGGGCACGGAGAACGCGCTCTCGGTCTTTACGTCCAAGGCGGCACGGTACCATATTATCCATCACTCACGATGGCGATGTGTCGAATGCAAACATTGAACGATTGTCTTGTAGGACGATCGACGAGGAGCTCAAGACGCGGCACGCGCTCGCCAACTCGCGCTTGTACGCGTGGATGGCCGGGCACAGCCTCGCGCTCCGTCGGTGGATGTTCATTTTGTGTCTCTTCCTCAACTTTATCCTCGTGCTCGGCATGGAGATGGACAACGAGACGATGCTGCCGTCCATGGAAGCCAACGTATTACTGCATGCAAATCTCCGGCCGTCGACTCATTGCCATGGAGTAGGTCCAAGCGGTCTTTTACGCGTTTGGCGTGATTTTCGCGCTCATTTGCACGTCGCTTTGGCTCTTCCACATTGCGACGAGCATGTCGTTCCACATGGCCAAGCAGCAGATCGAGCCGATGAAGCTGTACATGCTGCAGTGGGCCGACGTCAAGCAACACATTGTGACGGCGATTCTGGATCTGCTCTTTGTGTTCGGTACGACTCGACGCTGCTCTGTCACGCGCTCACAACGGGTGCGATGTAGCGGTGCTCGCAGGCGTTTTCATCGTCATCATCCTCGTTTTTGGCACCGACGACGTCGTGACGCAGATCAACGCCGTCCTCGCGCTCCTCTTCTTTATCTACTCGTGCTTCCGGTGCCTCCGACACATTAGCGGCACGTTGCATTTCATGTACATCGTCGAGGACCACGCGGTCAACAAGAAGCTCGAGTGCGCGCATCTTCTCTTCTGGTACAACGTCATCTTCGACACGCTCGTCTCGGACGTCGTCGTCATCTTCACCATCTACACGCTGTGTGCGTACGTGGGCCTCGCCCGGTCGTGCCTCTCGTACGGGTATCTCTTTTACGGCGTCCCGCTGCTCGACCTCCTCGGCACGAACGCCCGCCTCGCCAACATTGTACAGCCGTCATTGGAGAGGGTTGTCTCATATCCGCGGTGCGTAGCTCAAGGCCGTCACGTTCAACTTGGCGCCGCTTGGCATGACGATGGCCTTTGGCGCGATCGTCATTTACGTCTTCTCGCTCATCGGGTTCTTCTTCTTCCAAGCGGAGATGATGGAAGGCGACGCGAACGCGCAGTGCTCGTCCATGATGCAGTGCTTCTTTGTGTACATTCACTACGGTACGCATCTACGTCGAGGTCGACTCATTATGGTGATGCTGAGGGTAGGGCTGCTGAGCGGCGGCGGCATTGGCGACTACATGTCCGGGTCGATCGACCACCCGCTCGACTACACGGAGCCGGTCAAGTTTTTCTTCCGCGTCGTCTACGACCTCTTCTTCTTCATTATCGTGCTGCTCTTCCTCATGAACGTCATCATGGGTATCATCATCGACGCGTTCGGCGCGCTGCGTGAGGCCGCCGAGGAGAAGGACCGGACGGCCATGAACTCGTGCCTCGTCTGCAACACGTCCAAGGACGACATTGAGTACGCAGGCATCCGCCTCGGCCTCCGCGACAATTTTGCGCGCCATACGAACGAAGAGCACAACCTGTGGCACTACTTCTTCTTCATCATGTACCTCAAGGGCAAGCCGACGACAGACATGAACGGCACCGAGTCGTTCGTGTACCAAAAGGTGCAGGCCAAGGAGATGTCGTGGATCCCCAAGAACCGCGATGTTGCCAACGACTCGGACATTGAGCAGCTCAAGGACCAAGTGCGCGAGCTCACGGAACTCATCGAGGCCAAGCTCCGGGACCTTTAAGCGCATTGAATGAATTCACACACGTCTTGTACATTTGAGGCAATATGCCATCTACATGGCACGGTAGTGCGTTGGTGGAGCAGGCGCTTCGGACAGCGCCAGTGGCGCCAGAGGCGCCCGTGCCTAGCGCGCATCGGCACAGGAACGATGGACCGATGGTACCTTGAGAGCTGCGTTCTCGCGTAGCAACGCCTGCAGAAGCGTATTGGCCGTCTCGAGGCGCTCGCTGTGCATCGCCTTGGCCAGCACATACATCTCGTCCACGTCCTCCTACAGTGTCGACCTCCAAGTCGTAACGATGATATCGCGGCCTGTACCGTCATGGCATTGTGCGTGAGGTGGCTCAGCAGCAGCCGCTTCTTCTCCAAGTCGGTCGCGAGAAGCCGCGTGTTTTCCTCGGAGAACCGAAGCCGCTCGGACAAGAGCGCGTTCGCCTGCAGAAGGCCCTCGATGCGCAGCGCAAACTCCGAGACCACGTCCGCCGCGCTATCGATGGGTTCGGCCACGTAAATGCACTTCACGGCCAGCGGCGTCGAGATGACGACGGGCGACGGCGGCGGGCGGGCCCGCTCTTCAGCGAGCGACTTGCGCAGCTCCTTGATGATGTGGTGCGACCGCTTCCGCGCCAACTCGTGCTCGAGCGCAATAGTGGCGGCGTCGCTGCGCAGTTGTTCGTTGGCGGCTTCGACGCCTTCGAAATGCTGCACCTGGCTCTGCCACGCATCGCGCTCCGATGTCACCTGCAAGAGCTCGAGGCGCAAAGCTTCGTGCGCGATCTGGAGCTGGGCCCACTGCTCGCGCTGGGCGTCGTGTGCTTCCACGTGAGCTTCGAGTGCGATCACGCGCTCTTGGGCCGACGTTAGATGCAATCGATGCTCGTCCGCAAGCTCCTTTGTGCTCTTGTGCTCGATTTGCAGCGCGGTGTACTTGTCGCTGATGTTTTTTAGCATTTGCTTGAGGTGCTTGGAGGCCGACTCTTGTCGGTCCAGTTGCTGCCGCAGCCTACGCTAGCATGAGCGCCCACGACGCGACAAGG
Organism: Saprolegnia parasitica CBS 223.65; assembly: GCF_000151545.1. Lineage (NCBI taxonomy): Eukaryota > Oomycota > Saprolegniomycetes > Saprolegniales > Saprolegniaceae > Saprolegnia > Saprolegnia parasitica. The sequence goes on along the minus strand of NW_012156396.1, from coordinate 340,580 downwards.
TGATACGTACGTGGACAGTTCTGCGGCGCTTTGCACGCGTGCAGCGGTAAACTCGGCCGCGGATGCTTTCAACTGGCCGACTTGGTGGGTCAAATTCAGGATCTGCTCCATGTACACGCCGTCCTTGATGTCCGGCCCATTCGAAGCTGGCGCATACGTCTCAGCCTTGGGCTGCTCGATACGCATCGGCTTGTCTATCTCTGGCATCGCATGCATGCGCGAGTCCATCGCATCGAAGAGGACATCGTCGTCCATCAGCTCGTCGTCCATCGCCGCCACAGCTCGCCGCCACGTATTCAAAATCTTCGAACTTCGGATATTCGACCTTTCCTAAAATAGAGTCGAATTTCGAAAATGAGAGCCGCCGCCGCAGTGCATCACAAATCACTCCATTACGAGCTTCAGCACTACCTCTCTCTTGCATCGTCCTCTTGTCCTCTGGTGGCCCAAGCCAGCGCACGCGACCTCTTCGCGACCAAAACGGTATCTTGAGCTTCGATTTTCCGGATACCGTATGCGAACATGCGATCTTGCAGCGGCGCATGTCAAAAAGGGTACACGCCACCGTGCTGTCGGAGCGCGCGGGCATTGCTACCGTGTGTACCTGATCTCTTTTGTGTACAAGCATCCGATAAGGTGGCCCAGGTCGTCTCGGAACAGCGCATGCGCATAAAAACAGAATCTGTGAGAGCTCGTGCACCTCCCTTTTTGACATGCATACCCGTTTTTGGTGTCGCTACGCGTCGTTTGGCGCAAGCTAATCTTCGATCCTTTTTTTCTGCCGTTTTTGGCAGCGACCCTTGGCTCCCGACGCTGTCGCGTTCGGAGCCAGTTTTCGTATCGGCCGAGGTCGACGACAGCAGGCCGCTGGCTCATGGCGACGCCCGAAGGAACGACGACCAAGCCCAGCAACAAGCTCCCTGGCCCGCTCGACATTGCCCACTTTGACTTCGGCGTGACCTTGGGCACCGGGTCGTTTGGCCGTGTGCGCTTTGCGACGCACAAGGTAAGCGCATGGCCGAAAGCACGCGAGGACGATTTCGCCGCGTAGGCCACGGGCTCGTTCTGGGCCATCAAGATCCTCAAGAAGGCCGAGATCATCCGGCTGCAGCAAGTACATATATGCGCAAAAGGTTGACGGCTAACGAAGCCATGTAGGTCGAGCACATGATCTCGGAAAAGACGATTCTCATGTGCTTGGACCATCCGTTCATCGTGAACCTCGCGGGCACGTTCCAGGACGCCAAGTGCTTGTACATGGTGCTCGAGTACGTCATTGGCGGCGAGTTCTTTACGCACCTTCGGAAAGCCGGGCGCTTCGACTTTAACACGACCAAGTTCTACGCGACACAGGTCGTGTCGATCTTCGAGTACCTCCACAGCCAGGACTTTATCTACCGCGACCTCAAGCCTGAGAACCTCCTTTTGGACCACGAAGGGTTTCTCAAGATCACGGACTTCGGCTTTGCCAAGCGCGTGGCGTTCAAGACGTATACGCTGTGCGGGACGCCCGAGTACATTGCGCCTGAAGTGCTCCTGAACAAGGGCCACGGCAAGGGCGTCGACTGGTGGACGATGGGCATCCTCATCTACGAGATGCTTGCTGGTCAGCCGCCGTTCTGCGACGACGATCCAATGGGCATCTACCAGCAGATTCTGTCGGGGAAGATCAACTTTCCGCGCTACTTTGACCGGAACGCCAAGGCGCTCATCAAGCGTCTTTTGACGGCCGACCTCACAAAGCGCTACGGGTGCCTCAAGAACGGCGTCGAAGACATTAAGAAGCACAAGTTCTTCTCGGGCGTCGACTGGGACGCGATGCTCGCAAGGAAAGGCACGGCGCCCATCATCCCCAAGGTCGTCACGCCCAACGACACGTCCAACTTTGACCCGTACCCGGACTCGAACGAGGAGGCGCCCGTGCCTGTCTACAACGGAAAAGACCCATTCGCCGAGTTTTAGCCGCCCTGTACTCTTCCTGCCTCAGTAAGGCCACCAATATACATGTATATAGTGCACTCAGGTCAAGCTACTTTTAATGCGATTGTACCACGAAGGACTTCCGTGCCATCCTTCGGATCACAGTATTTGCTCACATTGCACTTTACGATAGCCGTTGCACTTCGATATTGCCGTTGCACTTACGACTGCGGGTCAAGTCTACAGGGCTCTTCTGCGCGCTTCGACGCACGATGTGGGTGCCGGCTGCTGTCGCTGGTTTGTTGTGGCGTATCCAAAGGCGGGGTAGGGCTCAGCGTGGTGGTGCAAGTTACAACCTCTATCAATGGATATATTGCCACTTTGCATGTGGCATGCGTGCGTGTCGCGTGCCACGTCATACCTGAAAAACCTCTCAGAATCGATGGCTTGGTCGGGCGGCGCCACATGGCTTTCGAGTCATTTTGCAATCTGCGGTCCAAGCAGCAGCAAGCTACAGAAGAAGACGATGGCGGAGCAAGCGTTTGTCGGAGCGGGCCAGCGCCCGGGCCTTGTGGCATGGCGCATCGAGAAGATGGTACCGGTGCCCGTGAAGAAGGATCTGCACAAGCTCCACTCGGGTGACAGCTACATCTTCCTCCAGACGGTCCAGAAGGGCTCGGCGCTGACGTGGAACATTCACTTCTGGCTCGGCAAGGACACGTCGCAGGACGAGAGCGGCGTCGCGGCCTACAAGACGGTCGAGCTCGACGAGGCGCTCGGCGGCGGCCCGATCCAGTACCGCGAGTGCCAAGGCCACGAGAGCGACCTCTTCCTCTCGTACTTCAAGGCGACTGGCATCGAGTACCTCGCGGGCGGCGTCGAGAGCGGCTTCAAGACCGTCGTGCGTGACCAGTACGACACCAAGCTCTTCCAGGTCAAGGGCAAGCGCACGGTGCGCGTCAACGAGGTCCCGGCCAAGGCGACGTCGCTGACGACCGACGACGTCTACGTCCTCGACATGGGCCTCGAGCTCTTTGTCGTACGATCCACCTCTTCTTCGTGACAGGCGTCTCAGTATGCTTGCGATAGTTTAACGGCGCGACGGCCAACCGCCAGGAGAAGGCCAAGGCGCTTGACTTTGTGCGCCAGCTCAACAACAACGAGCGCGGCGGCCGCGCGTCGATCACGTTCCTCGACGACGAGCCCAAGAACGCGACGTTCTGGAAGACGCTCGGCGGCTACTTGAACGTCACGAAGGAAGGCCCGAGCGACGAGGCGGCCGAGAAGGCGCAGCGCGAATCGATCAAGCTCATCCAGCTCAGCGACGCGTCGTCCGACTTGAAGACGACCGATGTGACGCCGGTCGACGGCATTCTCACCAAGGCGCTCCTGAGCTCGGACGACGTCTTTATCGTCGACGGCGGCAACGCGCTCCACGTCTGGATCGGCAAGGGCGCGTCGGCGGAAGAGCGCAAGAACGGTATGCTCTACGCGACCAAGTACCTGGCGCAGACCAAGCGCGCGTCGCACACGCCCATCTCGCGCGTCGCCGACGGTGCCGAGGGCGCGGCGTTCAAGGCGCTCTTCTGCGCGTGGGACCCGCCGCGCACGATTGCGTTTGGCGCGGTCGAGGCCAAGGCGCCCGTGTCGCCGGCCCATGCTGGCGTCAACGCTGCGAGCTTGTACGCTGCGTCGGCGACCGAAGACGACGACATGTTTGCGGGCCAGGACGGGTCGAGCACGGTCAAGGTGTGGCGCATTGAGGACATGGAGAAGGTCGAGGTGTCGCCCGAGACGTACGGCCAGTTTTACGGCGGCGATAGCTACGTCGTGCTGCAGACGTTTACGCCGGTGAACGGCAAGCCCGCGCACGTCATCTACTACTGGCAGGGCCGCATGTCGTCGCAGGACGAGAAGGCGGCGTCGGCGCTCTGGGCGCAGCGTCTCGACGACGAGATGGGCGGGTCGCCCGTTCAGGTGCGCGTGACGCAGGGCAAGGAGCCCGCGCACTTTCGCCGCCTCTTCCTCGGCAAGCTCATCGTGCACGCCGGCGGCAAAGCCTCGGGCTTCAAGAACCGCGACGACGAAGACTCGTACGACACGGACGGCGTCTCGCTCTACCACGTCAAGGGCTCGACGGAGCTCAACACGTTTGCGACGCAGGTCGACGAGGTCGCTTCGAGCCTCAACTCGGGCGACTGCTACGTGCTCGTGACGCCGCGTGTCGTGTTCGAGTGGCAAGGCCGCGGCTCCAACGCGGAAGAGCAGTCGGTCGCGAGCAGCATTGCATCCATCTTGCGCCGCAACCGCAGCGTCTCGGTCGTGCCGGAAGGCAGCGAAGACGCGTCGTTCTGGGGCTTTCTCGGTGGCGAGGGCCCGTACCCGTCCGAGAAGGTCGGGATCGAAGCGCAGCACGAGCCGCGTCTCTTCCACTGCACCAACATGACGGGCTTCTTTGACGCGACCGAGGTCGTCGCGTTCGCGCAGGACGACCTCAACATCGACGACGTCTACCTCCTCGACGTGTACACGACGCTCTTCCTCTGGATCGGCGAAGGGGCCAACGAGGCCGAGAAGCGCGGCGCGGCCAAGATGGCGCAGGACTACCTCGGCGCGGCCAAGAGCGACGGCCGCGGCAACGACACGCCCATCATCACGGTCGCGTCGGGGAAGGAGCCCGCGATCTTCACGTGCCACTTTGCCGGCTGGGACGCGAGCTTCTTCGAGCAGCCTGCGTTCGTCGACCCGTATGAGGCCAAGCTCCAGAAGATGCGCGCCGAGAAGGCCAAGGTCGAGGTCGAAGTGCCGGTTGTTGCCAAGGTCGTGCCGCCGGCCGCGCCGGCGGTCGTCGCCGCACCGGGCCAGACGTTCACGTACGAGCAGCTGCTCGCGGGCGTCGAGGGCATCGACATTACGCTCAAGGAAAACTATTTGAGCAGCCCCGACTTTCAAAAGGTGTTTGGTATGACGGTCGCCGAGTTCCATGCGATGCCCAAGTGGAAGCAGCAGGCCAAGAAGAAGGACGTCAAGCTCTTCTAATCCTGTCGCGTCTCCACCGTGGCGGCAATTACACAACTTGTTCACGACTAGTATTACCTCCAAATGCAATTCCATGCTGGCAATGCAAGATGATGAGGGAGGTAGACACCCGTATATCGTGCGTGGGATTACATTCAGTATTTGCCCGTCATGAGGAGATACATGAGCACAAAGACGACGACGACGAACGTGATGAGCATGCACATGTGCTTGGGCCCGCCCTGCTCCATCATCGTCCCGAGCTTCTTGAGCGTACCGCCCATGAGCGACTCGGTGTTGCTAAAGGCGCGGTCCTATACATTCGTAACGGATGATGGACCCTGTCTCGAGGAGAGTACCATGTCGCCAAGGAATCGGTTGTCCTCGGTCACTTGGTTGTTGATCGTACGCGTTAGATGTGAGCATCAATCGATAAAGAGGGTGGAGGGTGCGTACGTCCTTGAGCGTGCCAATCTGAATAGATAATTGATCGATCTTCTCGTCGTTCTGGTCTTCCATAAGCCGCTGCGTCTGCTCGGTTGTCGCGCTGTTGGACGTTGGAGTGTTCTACGCCGGCGCTGAGCCCTTAGGCCTCTTCGATAGCGCCATGGGCAGCCTCTGCGCGGGCGTCGCCAGAGGCCAGCGCCATACACAAGCGGGAGGACGTACCGAGAGGCGATTGTACAGGGCCGCGCGGTCGGCCGCGCTTCGGTTCGCCATCTTGGTCCCGAACCCGGATCGACTGTGCATTCGCGTTGGTGGAAATCAAAAACTGCACACCGAAAGGGCCAGAATTATAGCCAATCGGCGCGAGCCAGCAAAGGCCACGTGCACACATCGACTACAGTATCGAATCGACTAACTACATAGAGAGCATTCCGTATCCGTTCGAATCGTCCTTGCTTGCGCATCAAGACACGCTCGCCGCGACACAGCTCTTGTCTTTGAAGCGTGCGTCCATCTTGCAACGACACTCCTACCAGCGCCTCGAAACGGCCCTCGACGGCCGTTGGAAGCGACTAAACGACTAAGCGACTAAACGATGCTGTGTGTAAACGGGCATCGACTAAAAGGCGGCATTAATTGATACTACGGCGCCATGTGCTGGTGCGGCTGCCTCAAGGGGATGCCCAAGGTCATGCGGCTCTTCCTTCCGTGCGCGATTGGGCTCCTCATACTCTGGCTCTACACGTGCTTTGTCTTCAACCCGCGGGGTCTAGCCCGCGTCCCGCTGCTGCACGCGCTGCTGTACCAGCTCTGCGTCCTTCTGCTTGGCGCGTCGCTCGGCCGCACGATGACCGCGTCCGTCTTTGCGAGAGAGAGCCCGCTTTTGCAGCGACTTGATGGCGCCGTTGGCGTCGTCGAGCTCAAGTACAATGGCGAGAAGCGCTTTTGCCGCAAGTGCGACCTGCCCAAGCCCGACCGCACGCACCACTGCAGCTCGTGCAACGCGTGCATTGCCAAGATGGACCACCACTGCGTCTTCCTTAACAAGTTGTTGCTTGACATGATGTATGCAGGATGCAATCGCTCATGATCCTCTCTCTCGCTCGTAGGTGCATTGGCCTCGAGAACTACAAGTTTTTCGTGCTCTTCCTCTTTTGGAGTGCGGTCTCGTGCCTCGTGGAGGCGAGCCTCTTGTACGCGCACGCAGTGCCGAGTGCTATGGACGAGCTCAGCAGCGACTTTCTTCTCGGGCAGCTCGCGCTGACGTCGGCGCACTGCCAGATCGTGCTGGTTTGCTTTGCAAGCGTCTGCGTCGGCCTTGCGCTCACATGCTTTCTGGCGATGCATCTCTACCTCGCGGCAAGCAACATGACGACGCTCGAGTATTGCGAGAAGCGCGACGAGGTCGGGTACGTCAACTACTACTACGTCGGCGTACTTGGCAATCTGCGCCAAGTGTTTGGGCCGCTGCCGCTCGCGCTTTTCCCGCTGCACCCGCCGCACATGGCCTCGCTGCGCCTCGGGTTTCCGTCCACAAAGCTCCGCAAGACCGACTAACACGTCCGTCGTAATATGATATCGTTTCTTATTGCGAGAGCAGGCTCTCGAATAAATAGGCCAGCGACGCTTCTTCCTTCTCGAGGTGCGCCTGCTGGTGCACGGGCCGCGGACGGTGGTCCACGACGCCCGGCGCGACTTCCATCTCGTCGTACCGCGTCGCATAGTACTGCAATAGCGGCGGTGGTGCCTTCTCCTCCAAATCCGCACTGGCATTCTTGGTGGGGGTGGGGTGGGGGTGGACGGGTAGGCCGTCGTCGCTGTGGTCCGACCGCGACCGGTCCGGCTCAGGCTGCTCGTCGTCGTCGCTTAGCACAAAGTCGCTTTGATGGACAGTGTTGCTGTCAATATCGTCTTCGTCACCATATTCCTCCTGCGGTTCGTGGGTCGCAAAGCACGAGACGCGGCCGCGGCGCTGGCGAATCTCGGCGCGTTCGAGTCGCTCCAAGGCCGTGAGGTGGTCGGTCGTCTCCACGGGCGTCGGGTTAAAGTACGTGATCGGCGCGCGCCGCTTGTCTTTTCGAAGCACGCCCGCGTCGTCCATGAACGTCTGGAAGACCGAGTCGGAGAGAAACTGCGAGAAGCCGCGCACGAGAAGATCGCGCTCCTTGGACGACCCGACCTGGAGAATCGTGCGCAGTGGCAGCGCCGTAAGATGCGGCAGCGTGCCGTAGATGACGAGCGATCGCCGGTAGCTAATGTGGCGCAAGAGCCGCGACGGGACGTGGATGTTCTCGCTTCGGCAACGACGCGATCAATGTGGTCTACCCAGCGTATGCGACAATGATATCTCAACACACACAGAAGGCGATGGACGCACGGATATAGAGTCGCGGCGTCTTCTTCACGGACGGCGTCCACGTCAAGTAGCACGCATCGGCGTCGACGACGAGGCGCATCGTTATGTTCTTGAGGTTGCCGCGCGCCGAGACCTTGGCAGCCGAGAAGCCGCCAAGCAGAATGTCGCGAAACTTGCCGAGCATCACGGCTTCTTCAGCGCAAGCCCGCTCGAGCTGCGCTTGCTCGCGCAGCCGATGCACGAGCGTATCGACGATCGCGCGCCAGCGCCGCCGGTAATTGGCGCGGCGCATGAAGATTTGCAGGCGTCGCACGGCCGCGTCGGCCACGAGGACCGGGACGCTTTGCTGGTGCTGGTGCGAAAAGCTACGTACAGCAAGCATGACGCGTATGCATCCGAGTCATCGGCGTACTGGATGTCGCTGTGGATGCCAGGGACAAACGAGGCGTGGCGCTGGGCCCGTTTTCGCCGCTCCGTCTACGCAGCGTGAGACGACGCGAAAGAAGCGGATGCAAGGACCTCGGACTCGGGTAATGCCCCGCAGAGCCGCTTGGCGTACGTGTACAGCGTCTCGCGGTTCCAGTCGGCGTTGGGGGCGTCGTAGTCCTCGATGAAGAGCGGCGCCTTGTTCGTCTCGAGGAGGGTGACGGGGTCGGGCAGGGACCTATCTGTTGCCTCCTCTCGCGGCAGTGGCTCGCCTTGTAGTCGACGCCGAACTTGGCTCACGTTCTGACCCATGCGATCTGTATTGCCGACACCGTGGTCGTCGAAACCGCTCCCCGTTACGACCCTTCCCCAGATCTCGTTGACGTATACTACATCCTGATGGAGCTAAGCACGGAGCCATGCGCGTCTGTGTTTGGACCCTCTGCGCTGCATTCGCCGTCGACGACATGGCGGTTCACGTCGCATTGCCGTCTTGCTCAGTCCAGTAGACGAGTTCCCTGGTGTGAATTATAACGCAACCCATCGACGTTCTCACGGCCACGTCACTCATTGCAGCCCACACGACTCGGCGTACCCACACGACTCCATGTAGCACGTGGATGACCAAGAGACGTCTCTGTATTGTGGATCCCTTTACCAAGTGGTCGTACGACGGAGAGACGCATCGGTCGCTTAATGGCCGCCCTTGGTGACCTTGACGCCGAGCGCCGCCACCTTCTTCTGGATCGAGAGACCCTTCTTGAGGTCTTCTTCGAGATCGATGAGCTTCCAGATACCGTCAATCATGGTTTGCACGAGCTCGACCTCGGAGTAGCCGATGCGCGCCTTGTTGGAGACGTCATAGACGCCACCAGGACCTGGCGGCGAGTGCTCGCCCTTGGCGCCGCGCGCTTGGAGGCCGAGCGCATCGCAGAGGGCGTAGAACTGGTCCGAGTTCTCCGAGAGCTTGGGGAACTTGATCATGACACTGGCGCGAAGACCCGTGCCGAGGTTGGACGGGCACGTGCAGATGAACCCAAGGTGGTCGTCGTACATGTACTCGCGGCCCTCGGCCTTGACGACCTTCTCGACGTCGGCGACGCCGCGGCAGAAGCGCTCAAAGACGTTCTTGACGTTGCCCGTGTTCTCCATCGAGATGACGCGCATGTGGTCTTCCTCGTTGACCCAGACAAGGAACGTCTTTTGGTCGTTGTGGAAGATGCCACGGCCATCGGGCCAGTCGCGCGCCGCACCCGCGTTCGTGAGGAGTGTGCCGCCGCCGGGCTTCTGGAAGAGAAAGTGGTCGTCGATGAGCTGCTGTTCTTCGTTCTTGGTCATCTTGCTCAGCGGGTAGTACTTGCCACGGAGATCGCCAAGGAGGTTGCCGAGAGCCTTGGAGAGCACGCGCTCGACTTCACGGCGCTCGCCGCGGGACGTGCCCGGCGGAAGCGCGAGGCCGCGGACGCTGCGACCAGCACGGATGCGTGTCGACTCGACGTACGACGACGGAATGTCACCGTTCTTGATCTTGGTGTAGTCCATGTCCGAGTGGTGCTTGTCCGAGGGCTTGTAGCCGTGCCAGCCTTCGATGACGAGGTCCATGAGCTCCTTGAAGGTCACGTACGACTCTTCGTCGCCAGCGACAATGCCGACGCCAAGGTGCGGCGTGTCGATGCCGGTCTGGATCGCTTGGTCGAGCGTGTAGCCGGACGCCGTCGCGCGACCCGCGAGCTTGTGGTAGATCTCAGGCGTGAGGTTCTTGGCCATGAGCGACCGGTGCTTCGGCGACAAGACCGGGTAGTTGTTGTACTTGGGCTTGGCGTCTTCAGCCTCCACGGGCTTGAGCCCAAGGTCGTGCTCGATGGCGCGAAGTCGCGTTGCGATTTCTTCAAGCGTGATCGGCGCCGCGGGGGCGCTGGTCGTAGCCGGGCGGTGTAGGCCGCCGGCGATACCGAGCGTGAAGGCGCCGACGCCGGCGACGACGTGGGCGTTGCTGCGCAGAGCTTTGGCTAGAGAATTTGGTGAGCGGTGGGAGATGTCATGTGGAATGTACCAAACATGGTTGAAAGTGCAAATGGAAAAGTGGCGCGGCAAACCAGCGCTCCTTCCTATTGTTCGATGAGGCGGTTGGTTGGCGCGAACAGAGGAAACGAAAACGCGTCTGGCGGACGGGATCTGGTGATGAACCAGACAATGCTGAACTATATTTCGTTTAAAACCTCGTTGAAAATGGCAGGGATGGTCGGTCTCAGAAGCAAGATTGATCTCGTCACGTGGCTGCATCGACAGTGCATCAAGATCCAAAACGCGGGATTTGGCGCCGTCGAAATTCTAGATTTTTAGCCAATCACAGCGCTGGATTCGATGCCGCTGGGGGGCTCGCTCGGCCCTAGTTTTGAAACGAATTTTAATCAATACTTTGAATGGGTCGTCGTTCCGTAAAAAAATAGATTGTAGGCATATGCACTCTTAGGTATAAATTGTTTATGGGGAAAATAAAAAGGCATTCCGTGTATTTTTATAAATCCGTTCAATCGCCGATTTCCACAACTTGTCCACTCAAAAGACTTCATTTGCTTGGAGGCCCGTCGAGACAAGAGCAACCATGATGATGGTAAGTCCCTGCTGCCGAGGAAGCGCGCCGCTGTCAGCCCGCGCGTCCATGGGAACTTCCCTTCTTGTTCCCATGGAGATTCGCGGGATGGGCCGGCTGCATGCGCCCGCTTCCTGTGGTCGACGATCGAAGCTCATGCATCCGCTGCGTAGCAACCGCAAATTATCCTCCTCAAGGAAGGGACCGACACGAGCCAGGGCAAGTCGCAGCTCATTAGCAACATCAACGCGTGCCAGGCCGTGATGGAGAGCGTCCGCACGACGCTCGGTCCCCGTGGTATGGACAAGCTCATCCACAAGGGCACGAAGACGACGATCTCGAACGATGGCGCCACCATCATGGGCCTCTTGGACATCGTGCACCCGGCGGCCAAGACCTTGGTCGACATCTCGCTCTCGCAGGATGCTGAAGTTGGCGATGGTACGACGTCGGTTGTCTTGCTCGGCGGCGAGTTCCTCAAGCAGGCCAAGCCGTTCGTTGAGGAAAACATGCATCCGCAGACGATCATCAAGAGCTACCGCAAGGCTTGCCAGTTGGCCGTCCAGAAGATTCGCGACATCCAGGTCCGCGTCTCGGAAACGGACTCTGTTGGTTACCGTCAAATGTTGGAGCGTGTTGCCGGCACGGCGCTCAACTCGAAGCTCATTAGCTCGCAGAAGGGCTTCTTCGCGCCGATGGTTGTCGACTCGATCTTGAGCCTTGACACCGACATGGACATCACGATGGTCGGTATCAAGAAGGTCCCCGGTGGCTCCGTCACGGACTCGTTTATGGTTCGCGGTACGACTCCATGCTATGTGATTGCACGCGCTGATAAGCATGAATTTTAGGTGTCGCCTTCAAGAAGACGTTTTCGTACGCCGGCTTCGAGCAGATGCCCAAGTACTTCAAGAACCCCAAGATCCTGCTTCTTAACGTCGAGTTGGAACTCAAGTCGGAGAAGGAGAACGCCGAAGTCCGCCTTGATGACCCGTCGCAGTACCAGTCGATTGTCGACGCCGAGTGGAACATCATTTACGACAAGCTCGACAAGTGCGTCAAGTCGGGCGCCCAGATCATCTTGTCCAAGCTGCCGATCGGTGACTTGGCCACGCAGTACTTTGCCGACCGCGGCTTGTTCTGTGCCGGCCGTGTTGCGCAGGACGACATGGAGCGTACGATGCGCGCGACCGGCGGTGTCATCCAGACGAGCGTCCAGGACATGACGCCCAACGTTCTGGGCAGCTGCGGCGTCTTTGAGGAGAAGCAGGTCGGCAACGAGCGCTACAACCTCTTCACCGAGTGCCCCAAGTCCAAGAGTGCGACGCTCGTGTTGCGCGGCGGCGCCGAGCAGTTCATCGAGGAAGCCCACCGGTCCGTCCACGATGCGCTCATGGTCGTCAAGCGCACGGTCTCGTCGTCGACGGTCGTTGCTGGTGGTGGCGCCATCGAAATGGAGATGTCGCGTCACTTGCGCGAGTACGCGCGCACGGTCGAAGGCAAGGCGCAGCTCTTGATCAACGCCTTTGCCAAGGCATTTGAAATCATCCCGCGCCAGCTCGCGGACAACGCCGGCCACGACTCGACCGACATTTTGAACCGCCTGCGCCAAAAGCACTTCAAGGAACCCGAGACGGGCAAGTGGTTCGGCGTCGACATCAACACGGGCGGCATCTGCGACACATACGCGTCCCACGTCTGGGAACCCGCGGCCAACAAGATCAACTCGGTCGCTGCCGCCACGGAAGCTGCATGCTTGATCCTCTCGGTCGACGAGACGGTCCGGAACCCGAAGTCGGAGCAGCCCCAGGCTGGTCCCGGCGGCCCCGGCGGTGCGCCCATGAGCGCAGCCATGGGTGGCCAGGGTATGCGTGGCATGGGCATGAACGGCCGCGGCGGCTTGGGCAAGGGTGTCCGTGCCTTCCGCGGCAAGGGCGGCGCATAGACGTCTCGTATTTGGATAGTATGTAGGTTACTCCATCATTTTTAACACAGAAAATGACTTCAGAACAGATTGCGCTTGTTGCTCCGAAGGCGCGCGGACCTTCTGCGGCCTTCAAGATCCTTGCGGCCCTGACGACGCTTCGCTAGATACTGCGTCGCGAAGACTTTGAGTAGCCAGCGCTACGATTGGTGGAAACGATGATTTCCATGAGTGCAATCTTTTCATTTTGACCAATCCGCATCGCTGGGCCTGCTGGAAGATCGCCTCCGCCTCGACCACAAGATCTCGCATTCGCAGTTTAGCTCTCCGATCCCAACATGTTTGGTACGCCGCCGCGTCACCAATGAGATCTTATGCGCTTTTCGTATTGTAGCTAAAGCCCTTCGCAGCAACGCCCACGTCGTCGCCGGCGTCGGCGCCTTCACGCTCGGTATCGCCGGCGGCCTCCACCGCCCCGCGACCGAGAGCGCGTCGACGCACTCGGCGCTGCAGGAGATCGCCCTGCGCCTTCGTGCCATTGAGCAGGACCTCGGCCTCAAGTCGCCTGAAGACGCCAAGCCCAAGTACAACAACTACCCGGTCTTGTCGCCGAAGCACCGGTCGCTCATGGCCAAGAACCTCACGCCTGAGATCTACCACAAGCTCGCGGGTCGCGCGACGGCGTCCGGCTACACGCTGGACCAAGCGATCCAGACCGGCATCGACACGCCGCACCTTGGCGTCGGCATTGTCGCTGGCGACGAAGAGTCGTACGTGACCTTCAAGGAGCTCATGGACCTCGTCATCGAAGGCTGGCACGGCTACAAGCCCTCGGACAAGCACCACTCGGACAT
>NW_012156396.1:246790-326942 GCF_000151545.1 Saprolegnia parasitica CBS 223.65 | reverse complement strand
CTCTTCCAGTCGTATAGTGAGGTTAGGTACCACACGTCGTCGTGGTCTACATAGACTTTATGCCAGCGTCGTCGTGGTGCTACCGTGTTGACTCGATGAACCGAAAGGCACCGGTGGTGGGGCACGTCGTAGGCGTCATCGGGGCGACCGACGCTTTGTTAATCGCCAGGCTCGGTTGACACCATGCGACTGTGGCTGGAAGCTGGTTACGAGTGAAGCTAAGTACTTCAGTGAGCTCTTGCGTGGCTTGTATCTGGTTTTTGCAACGCCTTGGACGCTGCAAGGACGCGTTTGGTCCGACCGAGCGAGTGCTCGACGCGTGCGAGGTTGCTGGACGTAAGATCTAGCTTTGTTTAGAACGAGGCGACGAGGTCATCCTTGCTGGCCGCCGCGAACGTCGACGTGGTCAAGACATCGGTCGCCGCTGCAAGATCGGTTTGCCTACGGCCCTTCGATCCTTTGTGACGTGGCATCCTCTGCGGTCGTCCTGGCGATTGTGGTCTGGCGACGGTGGCTGAGCTTTGCGAGCGTGTGGAGATCGCGGTGCAGGCCCTCCGATTGAGTGTGGAGAACGCGAGCGCAACTACTAGTATAATTCTGTGTTCTATCCTACTCGTCTTGGCTCGAACTCTTCTCACGAGCCGAGACTTGTTTCGACGACGACGATTTTGAAGGTGACGGCCACGAAGCGCCGTGTCGCAATGCAACCCTGCGGCAGAAGGATCTATCTCGGTGGCCGAGGGTTCAAGTTCACTTGGCTCCTCCATTCGTTGTTGGCGTCGAAACATCCATTTGTGTTAATTGTTGCTTCACATGGTGTGGGCAGCCAAGCTCTCGTCGAGCGCCTTCATAAACGTCGCGACGTCCGTCTCGGTGATCACAAGGGGCGGGCACAAGCGGAGCACCCTACGCCACACCATGTTAAGTCCGCTGCCTCTCGTCCATCACGTACTTCTCGCCGGCCGTGATTGTGATCACGCCTTTCGTCACGAGGTCCTTGACGATCGGGCCCACGGCGCCGTGGCACTCGACACCTGCGTACAAACCAGCCTCGCCTACATCACATATGCATGAGACGCCGAGGTCATACATCTTCCAAGATCGTACCGATGGGCAGCCGGACCTCCTTGATCTTGGTCGGGTGCTTGGCGTGGAGTTCCTTCAAGCCATGCGCCATGAGCCGACCCATCTTCTGGACGTTCTACAGCGCCGCCATGTTACTTGAAATGTCGCAGGAAAAGGCGCGTACAAAGAGAAAGTTGGGGGACGTAAGACGGTCCATGACGACGTTGGCGGCCGCGCACACGATGGGGTTGCCTCCAAACGTCGTGCCGTGGCTGCCAGGCGTCACCGCGTCCGCGACGTGGTCCGTCGTCAAGACGGCGCCAATCGGAAGCCCACCAGCGAGCGGCTTGGCGAGCGTGATCAGGTCGGGCTGGATGCCGTACACCTCGTGGCCAAAGAGGTTGCCCGTGCGGCCGAGGCCCGTTTGCACCTCGTCGCAGATGAGAAGCGCGCTATGGGCGTCGCAGAGCTCGCGGAGGCCCTTGAGAAAGTCGGCCTTCGCCGGCATGACGCCGCCTTCGCCCTAACGACTCGCGTTTGACGAGTTGCGCTTCGCAGAGCGTTTGAACCTGAATGGGCTCGACGATGATCGCGCACGTGTGGTCCGAGATCTGCGCTTTCACGTCGTCGAGGTTGTTGTACTCGGCAAATGTAATGTTGGGCACGAGGGGCAAGAACGGCTCACGGATTGCAGGCTTGTACGTGAGTGAGAGCGACCCAGACGAGCGGCCATGAAAGCCGCCCTTGAAGGCAATGACATGCGTCTTCTTCCCTTCGAGCGGCCTAGGATCGATTGCATACATGTGTTGATGTTGATGAAGTACGTACGTGCCCTTGGCAACCTTGTTGCCGTGCAGACGCGCAAACTTGTACGCAGCTTCGTTGGCTTCCGTGCCTACCAGCGCGATGAGAAGAAACGTCGCGAGGTGTCTCCGAGCAGCCTACCCGAGTTGCAGAAGAAGACCTTGTCGAACGTTGAGTGTTCCACGAGCTTCTTTGCGAGCTTGAGCGGGGGCTCCGAATGGAAGAGGTTGCTCACATGGCACACCTTCTATACTTGATGCATGAGCGAACCATGACGCAGCGATGACGTAGTACCGTGGCTTGGTCGGCGATCGCGGCCGCCCACTCGGGGTCGGCGTGGCCGAGGTTGTTGACCGCGATACCAGAGCAAAAGTCGAGGTACTTCTTGCCGTGCGAGTCAAAGAGGTACGGGCCCTTTCCGTGCGTGAAGACGAGGCCCTTCTGCGTGCGTACACCGTCCGGGTTGTACGTCTTGATGATGCAGTCTGTCTCGATGGCCTCGGCGTGGGCCGCCACGTCATCGGCGTCGACCAGCGGTGAGGCGGCGGCGGCCGTCGAGGCGCGGCGAAGCACAGACGATGCGATCGGCTTGCGGAGCTTGGCGAGGAACATGGCTGGAACGTGGCAAAAGTGCAACTGACACGGTCAAGATCGTGGGAATAAAATACCACGGTACAAATCGCCTTACTTTTTTCAAGTATAGTGGCACTATTTTATTGCATACGTAGTACTCCGACACCGCCTTGGGTGGGCCATCCTCAACTTGAAGAAGAGAGCCGTTCGTCGAAGATCTGGGCCTGGCAGCGCCATGGCCATGGCCGCCGAAGCGACCGCCAGCACGCATCATGGCGCGGCGACGAGCGGCCGACACGTCATGGCATGTCACAGGAGAAGGGGCGAGGGCCACAGGAAACTTCGTGCTGTCCCCGACCTTCAACGAACAACATCATCATCCGCCAGCGGCGTAGCGTCGACCATGATGTAGCCGGATGCTTTCTGCATCGAGTACGCATCGCGGTGATTGCCTCAGCCTACCGGCATGGGCTAGGAGGAGGCAGCAAGTGCTAGCCCCTGATGCGGGGGTGCGGTCATGTCCAATTCCTCGGACGCTTTCCTCGGAGAGTTCCATCTGCCCCATGGGATGCACCCAGGTACGCCCAATCAGGGTCTGTTCTGCTGACCTTGGTCGGGGTACATGAGCTGCTCGCTACATAGTCTGAGGAAGCTTTCGAGGAGCTTGTGGTAGCTCCGAGGTTCGTCGCTTGGCGGAACCCTAGGGACGTCAACCTGGGCATTTGACCGCGTCCACAAGTAGTACGGGCGTATATCGCACAAGTTGATTCTTGTGGCGAATGGATCGTTTTGGATACATACTTGGCCCCAAGCAGCTCCCGCGATTCGATAAGCCGGTCCAAGCAGAGAACGGGTCCTGGGCCGTCGCCCAACACGCAGACTCGACGGCGTCTTCCAGCGTGTCATCATCGTCGTCTCAGTCACCGCTTCCTCCACCGTGCCACACCGATCGAGTCTGCAGCACGCTTTGCTGTGGATGGAGACTAGAAGGCTTTGGAAACGGTTAGAGGAATACGTGCCAACCAAGCTTTTATAGGTATACAGGAGGTAACATCTTAGTAGACGAACTTTTCAATGCCCTGGAAGTACGACGGGCGCTTCACCCACGAGCGCTTGACGACTTCGTCATCGGTCGCAAGGCGCAGCGTCCCGTCCGTGTCGCGCATGTACAGCGGTGACCGCTTCGTTGAGATATCCTTGATCGCGATCTTCCACTTGCCCGTCGGGTTGAGCGACTTGGCAAAGCTCGGAAGCAGAGTCACCCTGTTCTTCATGGCGCCAATCTGCAGCGCCTTGGCCTCGGCGACCGAGAGCTGGTCCGACAAATTGCGCTTGCCATATTGGCGGTGCAGCGGTGGCAGCTCGTCATGTTCGTCGCTGAGGTAGATGAAGTCGGGCTCACGAATCTTGTCTTCCTTGTTGTACTCTTCCCACTCTTCGTTCGTCATAAAGTCGGCTTCCGTCATGTCTTCGTCGCTCTTGCCATGGTCACAGTCTTCCAATGCGAGTTCTTCAATCGACTTGTTGCGGCCGTGGACCTTGGCCTTCGAGCCCGCCGCCTCTGTCACTGGCATCGCTTGGTCCTTCGCCTTGGCTTCCTTCAAGGCAAACACCTTCTCGCGGAGCTCTTCGATCGTAAGGCCACGCTCGAGACCCTGGAAGACAATCGTGGCTTCGATGCGCTCGACCGACACGCGGTTGTCAGTCGAGAGCTTCTTGATCGTGTTGATCAGCGGGTTCTCCATATAGAGGTCGAAGATGCGCTTGTCGTCGCGCTCGCTCAGGCCCACGCCGCCTGGATTCAAGTCGACAAAGAATTCGTCCTGCGGGTCGACTTCGGTCACCACCTCGTCACCGTCGTCGAGCTCGACCGCGTCGTCTTCCTCAATCTGGTCGACCAGCTTCAAGAAGCGCGACGTGTTGGATGGCACGCTGTCGTTGCCCTCCGAGGCAAACATGCGCGCCATGGCGGGGCGGCGAAGTACATGGCGGCGGACCGCGGAAGAGGACGCGCGGGCGACCGCGAGACGAGTGACAGCGCCGAGCATGGTTTCGATTCGATGCCGCGATGGCCGATGTGCTCTCGATACGTACTTAACCGAACGCGCCGTACTTCACACGCACAACAAGATCTGGCACGAAGATCCTTCAGGCTAGATCCGCAGCTCGAGTTTCTGCACAAGAAAGCAGTGCGAGCATCGCCATGAGACCACATTATACCTTGCTATATATGCACCTGAGAGCGCACGAAGTTGCTGGTCTCACGTCGACGGCCAAGGAACAAATGCCGCCTTGTGTCCATCCGCCTTCTATGGAGCAGGACGCAGAGTTGCGCGACATAGGGTGCCAGTGTACTGCACACGTGGTGCCACCAGTCAGTGCCAGTGTCGTAACGCTACCTGCAGAACCGCCGGACCAGCGTACGTAGCTCCAGGCATGTATTGACGAAGAGTCGATAGGACATGCGCCTCAGTAGCAATCGTTTACTGTAAACCGGTCGCTGGGATGCATTACACGTACAATACCGGCACGCTGGAAGTGCCATCCACAGTTTGTCGTACAGGTTGTCTTCTACCTACTAGCAAAAGTTCTAGGTCTGCAATAAGGTCCGACCAAAACCGCGCCAAACTGTCGTATCCGGATAATAAATCAACCAATCAGACGTCCACGGAGGGGCTGAATATTTGGCCAATCAAGACAAAGCGTTACCAATTGCCAGCGGCGGATCCTCGAGCACCCAGCAGCATGGCTCGGCCGGAAGTCCCATTCCTCCTCGCCAACGTGGACGAGCTCGTGCTCGAGTACCTTCTCTTCCGAGGCTTCACGAAGGTAGACATCATCTTCATCGGCGGCCCTTGCAACTGCGCCTGTAGACGTTCCAGACGTTTGCGCATGAGCGCAAGAAGGACCGGTGCGAAGGCCTCGACGTCGACAAGCTCGTGCATCAAATCTTCCTGCACATCAAGAACACTGACCTCGAGCGGCTCATGGACCTCTGGAACTTTCTCGATGCGCGCTTCTTCTGCCACCTCGACAGCGCTTTTAGCTCGGTCGCGTCCGTCCAAACGACGCGTCGCTCATGCTCGTCGTAGGCGATAGCGCGCCTTCGCACGGCGCTCGAGCGTAGCTACATTGTCCACGTTGTGCAGTCGTGTCAACCAGAGAAAGCGATTGCGTTTTTCAAGCAGTATGCATCGACGCACCGGCATTCGAACGCCGAGAGTGCGGGGTGGCAACCGTGGTTCATGCTGCCGTACATGAGCCAGCCCGAGACCGACCCTTACTTCCGCGTACGTCTTGCAAGCTCCTCTGTGCGTACGAACATGGGGCTAGGATTTCTTCTCGAGCGAGTGGCTCGACAACCTGGCGCTGACGCTGCGCAACTTTCTCTCGACTGTCTTTCAGGGAATCCCGCTGCCCAAGCTCCTCGCGTTTCAGATCGCACAGACTGAGGAGCCCACGCTGCGTCTCCAGCTGGAGTCGTCGCGTGCCGAGTGCCACCAGCTGCGGTGCGCTCTCGACCTTCCCGCATCACTTCTACACTGCTGCCATAATGTAGCCTCGATATGAAGCTGGCGTACGACAAGATCAAGCGCGCCGAGGCGTCGAGCCTCGAGCTTCGCCAGCTTTTGCAGATCGAGACGCAGAAACAGTTTTCCGAGCATTTGATCGAGTCGCCACCGCCGTCGTCCAGCGTGCTAAGCGACACCACCGTCGAGTCGACGTCGTTGGCGCTGTCGATGCATGACACGCCACGCACGCTCGCGCTTTCGCCCAATCACAAGTACCTTGCGATTGCCGGTGCCGAGCACGAGCTTATCTTTTGCGCGACAAACCCATTGGCCGTTGTCGACGTGCCCGCGCTGACACCGTATGCGTCACGGATCGCCCACTTGACATTTCTGTCCGATTCGACCGTACGTTGGCGGCTCGTCAGCACGGTTGGCATGATGGCGCGTAGCATGTGTTGATCGGCCTCGAGAGCGCTGCGTTGTGGCTCGTTTCTGTGTCGGGGACTGCGCGCACCATGAAGACGACGCCCGCGTGCCCTCGCCTCGACGCCGTCGTTCGAACGCGAAGGAAAGGCGGCGCCGGCCCCCGCGTGACAATGGTGCTACTGGCGTCGTCCTCGGTAGACGGTGGCGCAGCCCTCGAACTCTATGACGCTACGGACGACGCGATCGTCCAGACCACGCTCGTGACGGAGCCCATCGAACACGTGTGCGTCACCGACAACGTAATACTTGCTCTTCGTTTCTGGGCGGCTTTCAAGTTGACGTAGTTAATCGTGACGGCGCACCGTGACGTCGTGACGATCTACGACGTTTTGTCTCTCACGTCGCTCAGTGTGCTCTCCGACCCAACGCTTCCCCGCCAAGTTCGTATCCAGAGAAGCGTTGGCGACACAAAATGTCTCGTCCATGCTGTGTAGGTCATGGGGCTTGGTACTTTGGAGGCTTACGGGACGATCTTTCTCATGACGCAGCACCACGTGATGGAGTTTGCCGTCGACATGGCGACATGGTCGTTGCACTGCGTTCGCCAGTCCGAGGTCGCTCCAGACACGCATCTCCTCGCGACAAGCGAAGACAGCTTCCTCATCTCGAGTGCTCGTGGCACCGTGGTGCAGGTATTCAACCTCTTGCAATCCTGCGTGATTCTTGCTATAGGACTGCACTGGAATGTGCGACGTGATCTCGTCCGAGGCGTGGAATATGGCCGTATGGGACGCGGCGTCAGCGTCGTGGTGGGGTGTCGACAGCGACAAGATCTTATATCGCCTGCCGTGGTCGCGGACCCTCCTGTCCATGCAACACTAAGAAGAGAAGGCAACCACACATTCACCATATAGTATTCATCGTCCATGTACAGATTCTCTCAAGTGCGTCGACTTAGACGTCAATCGAACCGTCGGGGTTGACGGGGAGCTCGTCCGGGGCGGTCTTGTTGCCTGCTTCGTCCGCTGTGTGTTTCTTCACCTTTTTCTTGGTGTTCTTCTCGACAAAGGCTTGGAGCTCGGCGCTCATGTAGTACTGGCCGCCGTCCTTGTTGATGCGCCGGTCCTCGCAAAAGCAGAGCAAGATCGTATCGACGCACATCTCGTAGACGCCAATAAAGGACGAGCCGACAAACCACGCGAGGATGCCGCCAATGATGCACGGCGGGAAGAGCGAGTTGAGCTCGTTGCTGCCGCCCGTCGCAAAGGCGGCGTCGTGGTCCAAGTAGAGAAAGAGCCCGAGGCCGCACCCAACGCTGATCGCAACCACAGCCACGAACGCGACGAGGTTGACGATCGTGCTCGTCATGGCGACTTGGGCCATGTTGGCAAAGATGAGCATGAACGCTTCTTTCGTCGACGAGCAGAACGACCGGCCCTTCATGGCCACGAGGATATAGGCGTTCTTGGAGATGAACTTGATGCACTTTTCGAGGCACCAGAGGCAGCAGCCAACGATTTTCATGGCGACCTTGACCGCGAGGTTGGACTGCTGCAAGGACTTGGTCTGCTTGTCAATGTACATGAGCACAAGGCGGAGGAACTGAACGACAGCGATCAGGAACGCGCCAAACGTGAGCGACCCAAAGTGATACCGAAAGCAGTTTCGGAAGCTCGTCGCGACGGGGAACCGGCCCATCTCGGCCGCCGAGTGGTTGCGGCTCCAGTAGTATTTGCACACGGCGCCGGCAATCGTCGTCATCGAGACGGCCTGGATCACCTGGTTCGTCCAGAGAAAGCCAAAAGGTGGTATGCAATCATTATGTGCATGCGCTGGCTCGGCTCCACGGCCGACGCCGACGCGCTCAGCTCAGCGTCCCAGGTTGCGGTCACGGACGCCGACGCCTACAAAAAGAGATTACGCACTTACAAAAGGGATGGACACAGTACGTTGGCAGGCAGTGCGCTCACGAGCGACGACGGCAGCGCAAGGTTGCCGTCGGCGCTGTAAATGTAGGCGCCAATGATCGTCGTGTAGATGAAGAGCAGAATCGAGGCGATCGCAGGTACGATTGGAAAGCAGACGAGGAGCGGCATGCACTGGATCGTCCGGGAGGCTTCGCGGATGATCCCGATCGCAATCTGGATGCGCTTGCGCATGAAGCACACAATGAGGAGCATGATGACTGTCAAAATGATGGAAATGACCGCCGCGGCCTGGTACACTTTGATGTTGGACTCGGCGACACTGAGTGACGCGGAGAGGCTTTCACCGCTGGGAATCGCGTTGATTTGCGTGGTGAGCGCGCTAATGTCGCTCGAGTAGACGATACCGCCTTTGACGAGGAAGAAGAGCGAGAGGCCCGCGAGCACGATTTGAACGACAAAGAGCGTGAGCCAAATGACGCAGCCTGCGCAGAAGCGCATGAAGAAGAGGAAGAGCCAGCCGAGGACGAGGCTGCCGCCGCCGCAGATCAAGAGCACCGGCGCATACGACTTTTGAATGTCGCCGACGAACCGACCGATCATGGCCACGGTCGTTTGGAGCTTGTCCATGACCGGATCCGAGTTGGCCTCGCCGATCGTCGCCGTGACCGTGACCGTCTGCGACACTTCGCACTTTTCGTTGGGCACTTGAACACCGTTGACAGTCTTGTAGTACTCGGACGAGTTGCCCGGCTGGATGCAAATCACAGTCGAGTTGCCCGAAACGATGTTGAGCGGAAGGCAACGGAACGCGACGACCTCGGACGGCAGTGGCACGAGCCAGCAGTCGGTATTCGTTGTCGAGAAGCTGCTCGCACGCTTCTTGCGCGCTGCGTTGAGCGTTGTTGCATTCGCGCCCGGGTGGGCCGCGCGAATCGAAGCCTCGGTCGCATACGTGCAAATGTAGTCGCCCATTCGCGGGCACGCCGAGACGCAGAGGCCAAAGAACTTCATGCTGAGCGGCGGGACGCCTTTGGCCGACTGCGTCAGCATGTCTTGCGTCATGCGCGGGTAGTAGATGAGGCTCGTATTCGAATCCCCCGTGCCGCAGACCGTGCCGTTAAAGTCCGTGCCGTAAATGAGGCTCTCCGGCTCGCCGTTGGAGACACCGAGGATCGCGAGGACGGCCATTCCGATCCAAAAGAGGAGGAAGAGGAGGCAGCAGAGCACGTCCCGACACTTGCGCGTCGAGTTGGGCGCGACGCCGCCAGAGCCATCGGGAAGCACGTCTTCTTTGCCTCCGCAGCACCCCATGTCGTGGCCGAAAGTCTTGTGGCTTGATCGAGAAAGCCCAACTAAATAAAGCATCACGGAAAAGTGACACGCATCAGCGTGTAATTATAGCGTAGCCTTTCAGCCCTCGTGAAACCAACGCAGCCTGCTACATTGTATGTGGCATACAAGCGCATCAGGATGGCCGACTAGCATTCGCATCGACTTGGTTCGAGTTGGCTCGGAAGTCAAGTACACTGAGCTATCTGTGGGTCGCGCCTATTCGCGTACCCCGGGGCACAATGCCATGTGGCGTGTGGTGGCGGGTACTCTATTTTCACGCAACTGTCGGGTTGGACCGTTAGTGTTGGTCGCTTAACGCAGCGCTGCAGTGGGCTCTCGAATGGTGTGGGTACTTCAACGCGACTTCTCATCTCGTCCGACGACTTGGGTATACCTCGCAGACACGCCCGAGGTGCGTCCAGGCGCCAGGCGCTGCGATGTGGAGATGGCTGGGCGTTCGTGCCCCGGCCAGTCGCAGTTTCGTGCTCGGAGCGCCAATTAAAATAGCAAAATCATTTTAGGTATACAAATGACAAGTACATCACACCGATTTAAATCTACGGGGCGTTGTCAATGTATTAAAATCACGCACAGCGAGCTATAACATCAATCCTCTCGCGGGTTGGTTGGGACGAGCGGCCGACGGAAGACCGACCATGGCCGGCAGCATGAACGCCCAGGACGCCTCCAAGCTCAAGATGATGCTGGCCAATGACGACGATGAAAGCTCCGACGACGAAGCGTTCAAGCCGCGGGCTGCACGAGCATCGCCATCGCCACCGCCGGCGGTCCGCGAGGTCCCGCACGAGACGAAGCCGCAGCGGAAGACCCGGACCTCGAGCTGCTCCAGCGAAGAGAGCGAGACCAGCGAGCGCAAGAAGACGGCGTCGCGCCGACGAGACGAGGTCAAGCACAAGAAGCCGAAGAAGGACGCCCGGGTGTCGTCGTCGCGCGCCAAGGCCGCCAAAAGTGACGAGGACAGCGACCACAACGAGCGCAGGAAGAAGCGTGCGTCGGACGAGAAGAAGCAAAGGAAGCAAGCCAAGTCGGCGTCGGGTGAGTCGCGCAAGAGCTCGCGCGATGAACTCTCAAAGGATCGCGTCAAACGGAAGCGCTCCGACGGCGACGATTCTGCGAAGAAGCGCCCTCGAGAACAACTCCTCTCCGCACGAAGCGAAATTCCGGGGACCGGCCTCACGCCTCTTAACGACGGGATGCCCATGACGATGCTGCGAACGAAAGCGCCTCGACCGTCTCGGAGTGTACCAACGAGCTTGTCTCCTCCGCCTACGACGGTCGTCCGCTCCGTGTACGAGCCGAAAGCGAGTCCTATTGTCGCATCGTCTCCAGTCCCTGCGGCCTCACCGACGCCCAAGTCGGACCAAGCTCCTGCCAAGCTTGCGACGAGCACCCCGTCCACGATTCCGGCCTCGTCACCACCGGCTGCTCGACGTACCCAGAACGACGAGTCGCCGTGCCCCACTGATGAGGATGCGTCGAGTGCGGCAATCGACACGACCGACTTTCTTGACGAGTCGGGCGAGGTCATCGAAGATGACGCTCCCGCGCCAAGCCCGCAGAGTACAAAGGGGATTGCAACCCCCAGCTTTCGTGCCAAGATGGACGACCGGCCCAAGCCATCACCGCTCTCGCTTGTTGACGACCATGCAGCTCTTCCGAAGGCGAAAATGACGCCCCGGGACACACCCACGTACCCGCCGCGCCCGACGCCAGGGGACACACCGAGAATGCGGGCACGACCGACACCTGGCGGGACGCCAAGTCTGCGACCACGGACGACACCGGGTGGCACGCCGACGGCTCGGCCAAAGACGACGCCGACGTCGGAAGGGCGCGGGAAGCCGCCGCCGCTCTCGCTGGACGCAGACAACTTTGTCATTCCAAAGATGACGGTACTGCCACCGCTGCCGCCGGTAAAAGGTCCCAGCGACGTCGAGAAGGAGCCAGGCGAGGTCGGTGACGCGCCTCCGGTGCTGGATTTTCGCATCCCAAAGAAGCCATCGCTGCGAACGACCCCGACGACGCCGGCGACGCCGTCGGCCAAGCCATCGGCAAGTGTATCGCTCACGTCTGCACCGAAAGCCCGGCCGCCGACTCCCACCAAGCCGCCCGTCACGTTCCTAACGTACAGCGAAAATGACCGCAAGTTTCTCAAGGCGTGCCGTCAAGTACATACACTGCTGACCCAATCGCCGTGGCTCATGTGATCTTTGTGTTAGCACAACTCGATCCTGCGCACAATTCTGCCCACGATTCCGCGCCAACCGTACGCGGTCAAGGACGAGAATGGCGAGATCTTTGCAGAGAAAAAGTCGCTTGGTCGTAGTGTGCCCATGAAGGAGTTTCTCGAGCAGCCGCCGTCGTTCTACGGCATTGACCTTACGTGCCCGATGCCCCCGCGCGCGCTCTCGGCGCACGCAGCTGCGCAGATGCAGCGGCAGATAAATGATCCGCACGGGTCTCTTGTCGAGCTCCAGACAGAGAACCGTGTGTTTCTCCAGACCAAGCTGTACAAGACGACGTTTCTGCCACTCTCGGAGCGTCGGCGCGTCACAGTGCTCTTTCGCCACATGCGCATGGAGCAGAAGAGCGCTGGCTTTGGCTTCAACATGAAGGACAAGTGCTCGGACTTTGCCAAAAAGTGCGCCGACCGATTCACGATTGACGGCCGAAAGCCCTCGATCGAGCTCACGGCGTCCGGGAAGCGCGACCTGCAGCAGATGAAGCCCACGGCCATGTACGTGCACTACTACTCGCAGGACGACGCGAACGAAGCACTGCGCCGGTTTCACGACGACGCGGGCGCCAAGTGCGAACTCCAAGACAACATGTATGCGATCAAGCCGCCGCCGGTCGAGAAGAAGCTGCTGCGTCGTGAGTCGGATCGGTTGCTGCCCGAGCCTCGGCGCCATCCGGACGCGCTCGTTCCGGCGGCGGTCAACGGCAGCTTCCGCCCTGACGCGCCGCCTCGATCTCCTCGGCGACGAGACGCCGAGTCACGACGGCCCTCGACGGGGCGTGACCGTAGCCGCTCAATCGAGAGACAGCGCCGGCTGCAGCAAGGCGCGCCGCTTCGGTCGGGGAGTGATCGCATGCGCGCAGAGCCGGTGGACTACATCCGCCGTGACGAAAGGCGCCGCCCCAGTGGCGACACACCAGCTATTTTCCCTCCGCTGCCGCCGCCGCTTCCTCCGACCGAGCCGCGGACGCACACCGAGTCGTCGTGGTTGAGTGGCTCATCCAGTACAAGTGACCGCAACGCCGCTGTCTCGCGCGACATCACGTCGTCCAGCGAGCGGGAGGTACCCAAGCCAGAAATGGTTGCTACCCCGTCGAAAACCCACGAGAAGGCAGCGGACCACCAACGTCGTTCGACCGAGCGCCGGACGACAACTACGACGAGCGAGGTAGTCAAGGTGGCTCCGACTGAAACCAAAACGCCGGCAACGGAGATCACGTCGCTGGCGACCGAGACTGAGAAGCCGATCAACGTGACCGAGAAGCCGGCCGTCAAGCCCGAAGCCATCAAGGCGGAGAGGACCGCCGTCATCAACGAGAAGACGCCCAGCACAACTGACAAGGTCACCACCAAGACCGATCCGGCGGTCATCGAGTCGGAGAAGGCTGCCGTCGCCAACAAGGTGCTTACCACCGCCGACAAGATACCGACCACCGTCGAAAAGCCAGTCACTGAAGCCGCAAAGGCGACCAGTACGGACGTCCAGTTGCTGCCTTCTGCAGCCTCGGCGCCCGATGCGACGGGCTCCACGAAGCCCATGAAGGAGCACGCAACCTCGGTGAAGCCGCCAGCCGAAACGAAAGCTCACGTCGAGTCGTCGTCCTCAATGGAAGCCGGTGAGCTTGTGCAAGGGTTGCGTTCAAGCCCGAAGGAGCGCAGCCATGACAAGTACGAGCGTGGCGCTTCGGCGAGAACGGCGTCACCTCGCGGGCATGAGCGCCGCACGAGCGCAAACAGTCACAGCACGGGCCATCGACGCAGCCGGGACCGGGAACCGGATCGGCTGCCTCGCAATCGGTCACATGAGCGGGTGCCACGAGATCGGTCCGCGCATCGGGATCGATCCCACGACCGGTCGCACCGGCCGCACCACGCAGCGGCGCACCTCGACCGTGGTGGGTCCCATTACGGAGCCCCTCGTCGCCACGACGACCCCCCTCGTCGCAGCCCCGAGCGCTCGGATCGAAGGGACGCGCGACACGGGCGCAGCAACGACCGGCGAGCCCTGAGCGACCGGCCGCAATCTGGTCGCTACGGCCCGTACCACCGATAGACCAATAAGACCCTAAAAAATGTCTACCGCACTTCAGTTGTCGTATGGAACTAACTAACTAACAAGTCTGTCGCCTCGACGACTTGCTGCCAGTGTGACTTGCTGCATCAACACGATCTTCTAGTCCGGTTGATCGGTATCTTTATCCGGACGCTGGCACCCAACGTTGCTGTATAACAATACACTTGATGTTTGTATGCGAGCGCAATAAAATACCGTCAGCACCCACGCTGGACCGGCAGTTGGAGTTTAGCATGAGCGCCGAGCCGAGCCCGCGGAGTCGGCCGACGACCGTCATCGTCTGCATCAACGTGCTTCCGCTCATCTTCACGCTGGACGAGGCCCGGCCGATGGGCTGCCCCTGGCGCATCGAGTGGAGCACGAGCTCGTACGGGCTCTTCCTGCGCAACATCGTCTCGGCGCAGCGCTACGAGCCGCTCTTCGTGGGCTGCCCCGAGGTGTACATCCCGCGCAAGGACGAGGCCGCGGTTCGCCAAGTGCTTCGCCAGCAGTTCCACTGCATCCCGGTCTTCTTGGACCCGGACACGGCGCACCGCCATTACCAAGGCTTTTGCAAGGGCGTGCTATGGCCCATCTTCCACAACGTGATTGACGTCTACAACTCGGCCGAGCTCAAGCTTGACGACTGCCCGAGCAATGATGAGGGTGAAACGTACATGAAGCCGCCGACGTCGCCGCCCGCGAGCAGCGCGAGCATGTGGCAAGCGCCGGCGTCGTGGAATCCGGCGTCGCAAGACAAATGCTGGAACGAGTACTGCCAAGTGAACCGCCACTTTGCGAAAAAGGTGATTGAGAACTGGGAGGCGGGCAGCATCATCTGGATCCACGATTTTCCGCTGCTCGTGCTCGCGTCGTACCTGCTCCGGAAGCTCCATGGCGGCTCGATCGCAATCTTCATGCATGTGCCGTTCCCGTCGAGCGAGATCTTTCGGACGCTCGCCGTGCGCACCGAGATCCTCCGCGCGATGCTGTGCGCCAACCACATTGGCTTCCTCGTCTTTGAACACGCGCGCCACTTCCTCACGGCCTGCAAGCGCCTCCTCGGGCTCAACTACAAGACGTCGCACAACGGCATGCTCACCGTCGAGTACAATGGCCGCCTCGTCCTCATCACGTGCAGCCACTGCGGCACAGAGCTCCATCGCATGGGCGAGCTCATGGCGCGCCTCGAAGTCGACGCGATGGCCACGAGCTTCCAGGCCAAGCTCGCGCCGCACGCCGCCGGCCGCTTTGTACTCACGGCCGTGGACCGCCTCGAGGGCCTCTGCGGCATCCCACTCAAGCTGCGTGCGCTCGATCGGTTCCTTGCCATGTACCCGTCGCGCCGATCGGAGATCGTCTTGCTCCAAGCTGGCATTTCAATCGACTCGCGCCCCAACGACTACAACCAGACCAAGCGGTACGTCGAGTCGTTTGTCGAAGAAATCAACCGCCGGTGGGGCACGCCGGACCGACCGGTGGTCGTGTACCACGAGTTTGCCAAGATGCACTCGCTCCAGCGCATGGTGGTGTGGAAGATGGGCCACGTCTTCCTCGACACGTGCGTTCGCGGTGGCCTCTCGATGCTGCCATTTGAGTTTCTATCCGCGCACCACCACGCATTTGAAGCGAGCGACGAGTCCGAGTCGGCCAACCTCGGCGTCCTCGTCGCGTCCGAGTTTGCGTCGTACGCGCGCATCCTCAACGGTGCGCTGCTCGTCAACCCGTGGAAGACAGATGACGTGGTGAGTGCGATCGTCAAGGCCATGGAGATGCAGTTTCAAGAGACACGGTCGCGCTTCCTCCTCAACTACAACTTTTTGCTGGTACGACGACACGTGGGCTTGGATTGCCTCATTTGTCGGCTTGTTCTCGTAGGACAACCCGGTCTCGGAGTGGGGCACGCGGATGCTGGCCGACATTGAGAGCGCGGGCGAGCCGTCGACCGCACACGGCTCGACGGGCGAGTTTATGGAGATTGGCTTTGGCTTTGACTACCGCGTGATGCAGTTTACGCCGGGCTTTGTCGCACTGAACGCGGACGAGGTGCTGCGGTCGTATATCAAGGCCACGAAGCGCCTCCTCCTCCTCGACTATGGCGGCACGCTCAGCTGGACGTCATGCCTCATGGACGACGAAGCCTCGATGTACCAGTTCAACCGCAACCACGCGAGTGGCCCATGCGTCCCAGCGCTGCGCAAAACGGACGGCCAAGTGCGCACGCCGTTGACGTACGAAGGGCGATTGAGTCTCGAGAGCCTTGCGATGGACCCGCGCAACGTGGTCGTGGTGTGGAGCAACGCGTGCCGCGCGGAGCTCGAGCACGAGTTTGGATCCATGACGGACGTGACTCTGGTTGCGGACAACGGGTACTTTCTCCGCAAGGCCGGTGCGATCGAGTGGGAGTCGCTCTACGCCGACGTGCCCGACGACCTCTTGTGGAAAGATCGGGTGGCGGCGATCATCAAGACATACGTCTCGCGTACGAACGGGTCGTTTGTGGCTATTGGGGACGCGTCGGTGATGTACGACTACCGCAACTGCGACCCTGAGTACGGCGAGATGCAGGCATCCGAGCTCTTTGACCAGCTCACCGAACTCCTCAAGGTACGCTTCGTGCGACATGCGTGTATCTGGAGACGCGAGTGGACGTAGAAGGAGAAGACGGCCGTCGTGCGTGGCAAAGGCTTTGTGGAAGTCCATCGGTTTGGCGTCAACAAGGCGGTCGCAGCTTCGATGCTGCTCAACTATTGCAAGGAGCAAGTGTCGATGCCCGACTTTGTACTCGTCGTGGGCGACGACGAGTCGGACGAACAAGCCTACCGCAGTACGACGAGACGACACGTCATTGGCAATGGTCCTCACTGTCGACGTAGCGGTGCGGTCGTTTGCCGAAGCCAGCACGAAAGACGCTCCCGCGTGCTACACGGTGACTGTCGGAAAGAAGCCGAGTTTGGCCAACTTTTACCTCGTATGTTATCGCTGCCAGGGTGTCTTGTCGGCTCACCACGAGTTGTTTTACGTGTAGGACAGCGTCACGGAGGTGCTTGGGCTCATTGAGTCGATGGCGGCGATCCGCAACCTCGTGGTACGCCTCTGTCATGCGCCGGGCTTTTCTCTAACACGAATATATGCTCGTGTAGAAGCGACGGGCGAGCAGTCCGGAGCTTGATGCGCTGCACGCCGACCCGAACCTGGGCTTCCAAGCCAACTTTCGACTGGGCAGCAACCTCATTTCGCCGACGTATGTGCGCCACGTCTCGAGAGAATTCAACAAGGTCGTGTCGACGACCAACCTCGAAGACCTTTGCATCGAGAACTTTGACCCGTCGCTGTCCCACGACGACGACGATGAAGAAGACCAAGCAGCAGCATGTACTGTCGTCGTCGTCCGGCTTGACGTCGCCGCTCGAGTGGGACCTGCCGGTGTGGGCACAAGTGCTCTCGGGCGTCGCGATCGGTGCAGCGATCGGCTGGACCATGCGCAACCAGTGGCGCCGACACTCGCCATAGCCACATTCCCTTGCCTTAAGCACACGACAGATATTCTACGACGACAGCATGTGTTTGTCTACTGTCGGAGGCTGGCCCGCGTAAACTGAAGGTAGCCCTGGGCATCGTCGCTGTTGGGCACAAACGTGTACTCGACGCAGTACGAGGGCGGGAACAGTGGCACGAGCTCGGCCCAGTCGTCGCCAGTGATGCTCGGCCACATCTCTTCCTGGATCACGAACGCATCGTTGTTGCCTAGATCACATGTACATGGTCGCGTCGTCGCCGCGCGACGTACCTGGCGTTATCTGCAAGATCAGGTCGAACCAGCGCCGAAGCGTTCGCCGGAGGTCCCGCGGTAGGAGCGCCGAGCTGCTGAGTACAAGGGCTTGGCCAGCATCGAATTTCGCGCGCATAAACTCGATGGTTTCCTTGATGAAGGCGAGGCTGCGGTAGACCTCGCTACACGTCAGACGATCAAGCATGGATGGCGATAGACGCGTAGATTACGTGGGCGCCGTGCAAAAGAGGTCGAGGTCGTCGATGATCAAGGCGGTGTTCTTGCCCTCGAGCATGTGGAACGAGCAGACAAAGTGGCGCAGCTGGGCGGCGCTCTCGAGGTACTTGAGGCGAATGCGGCTCCAGACGACGCTGTCCTGGCCCGACTCGGCTGGCGTGTGGCAGCTCTCGCACGGCGCGACGCGCACAAGGCGCAGACGATTGTTGGCCTTCGTGCTAGCATGGGACACGAGCACGACGCTGGTCTCGGTCCCACCCCGCTTCACGAGCTCAAACGCATACTGCAGCGCGAGCGAGCTCTTTCCAGAGCGCTGAGGACCATGCAGCAGAAGTAGACTTATGTCGGAGCTGCCCATGCCCACGTCGACCTCAATATTGCTGCAATCTTCGCCATCTTGGCGGTGCGAGAAGAAGCGCTCCATGTCCCCTTGAGATCGTTTATCACACTATTTTTATATATTGGTAAATATAATGTTAAGCACTATTAAGCGAAATAATGTTATGGCTCATAAATAATGTGATACTGATTTAATGTGAGTTTCTGAATCATTTAGTGTATACTGGTACACTATTTGATTGAACTTGACAGTATTTCGAGGTTGCTCAGGCTCCGCTCATTTCGAATCGCTTCACGCTCTGGTCAACGGTCGCGCCGCCCATCAGGTAGCGAGTAGATGTAGCGAGACCGTGCATTGGTTCGTGCCACACAGCGTGGTCCACGAGCATGCTAGCGTAGTTGTACGTAGACAGCATCCGGGCGCAACCCGTCGGATGGCTAGAAGAAGATGCATGTGTGGACGTTTCCGAGGTCACTGGGCTGGAGCATCGGCCCAGTGCTTGATACTGACGTCCTATATGAAGCAGTCTCCGACGACTACGTCGTCGCGGGATCGGCGCTCTCAGGTTTTTTATCACTAGCATTGTGAAGACAAAAGTATAAGCAGCCACACATTCCGACTAAACTCCATTGCGTTAGTATACTCTCGTCAATTCTTCATCCACCTCTTTCTCGCATCGTGGTGGGCTTGCGCATAGCCGGCGTGCCCTTCACGCGGCGGTGCTCCGAGAGACCATTCGTGCGCGGCGACAGCTGCAGCACCTCCTCCGCCTCGGGTCCGCGGCTGCGTCGCCCGGTCTGTGTTGCCATCGCCACGCTCTGCGCTCGCCTTCGTTCTCCGTCCTTAATACTCGGAGAAGCAAGCTCAGCTTGCCGCAGTTGCTTGGTCGCTGGACGAGGCTTTTGCGTGGCCATGTTCACGCCGGTCGGGACGCGCTTCACGCGACTGTGCACGGCAGCATGCGGCGATAGGTCGAGCGGTCGGTCGTCCTGTGCGTGACGAGCCACGATCCGCGGACGCCCATCCTTGGCCATATCGACGGCTGTCGTCGCTCGCGCATGTGTGCTGAGCTTCGAGGGGTCAATGTCATCATAACTGAGTGGCTCGTCGGGCTCGATGCTGGGCCACGACACCTGCTTGTCCATGTTCACAGCATGCACGGCTTTCTTGTGCTTGCTCTGCACGTGCAATGGGGTCGCTTGGAGGTCGCACTGCTCGGGGTGCTGCTTCGTCGGCTTGGGCCAGCGCTCGGCCCGGTCGGTTGCCATCGAGACAAGGCATAATGGTTTGGGCCACTTGGCGTCGTACGCTGGAGAGAGCTCGAGAGTCGGCACGTCGCATGCGGTGGGCGACGTTGCTGCCGTTGGAAACGGGAGTACCTTGACACGCGGCTCGACGCTGCTGTAGCGCACATCAAGGTCGAGCTCCTCGGTCTCTCTTCGGTGCTCGTCCTGGTTGTTGCCGCGACTTAGCTTTGCGAATGGCACATGCCCACGAGGCGCCGGCTTTCCAAAGCCGTACTGCGGTGAGAGGGCCAAAGTAGGGTCCTCATGGAGCGAGGTCGGTGGACGGCCGCTGGACCGCGCCATGTCCACGGTCGACGGCACGCGGCAGTCCCAGGACGGCCTCTCAGCGCCCGACACACCTGCCGGGACGCCCGTATCCAGCTTGCGTCCGAAGGGATCCAACTTGGCATCGCCACGACCTTTCGCCTTGGCATAGTTGATTGCGCAGCGCCGGCCTTTCGGCCCCGAGGTATCGTAGGCGCCTGGCCCCAGTGTGGCCTTGGGCTGCAGGCGGCTGGCAAACGCAATGCGCTGCGCACCGTGCTTGCACCGGCAAACCACAACGTCGCGCCCAGTGGTGCGCTCCAACGGGACACCATTCCGCTCCGTCGTCCACGGGCGATGGACCTGCGACGGCCCCACTCGCGCCGACGCACGTGCACAGGACGCTGCCGTGCTTTGGAAAACGTCGCATGCCCCTTAAGTCGTTGCGACGCTCGGTCTGTCGTCTCGAGCGCATGGCTTGGACGACGAAGGCTTGCGTACGTCTGCACGACGAGTCGGTGGTAGGCGCGCCGGCGAGAGGCCGCTGCTCGCGTCTTGGCTGCTTGCTCCAAGAGCGGGGCATAACGGACGCGGGGCTCCACGAGCGCGTACGACACGGAGTAATAGCCAACCGACCGTTGGGCGGGCTTGCGCGGCTTGATCGTCTTTGGCGCTTCCCGTGGGCGCGGTGGGTTGGAGTCGGTCGAGTCGCTGTCATGCTCGCACGGTGGCACAAATGTGGGCCGAAGATGGTCGGGTAGCACCGGCGGTGGAGGCGGGCGCCACGCGAGGCCGGGCACCCGCTTGGCCACGAGCATCGGTGCATACGATGCTGGACTCGGCCGCGTCTTTGGCGCAGGCGACGAGGACGTTCTCGCCGCGCGAGCAAACGCATGCCCTTTGTGGGGCGGCGCTTGGTTCTCGACCAGCTGCGCGTGCTTGCGTCGACACGTCACGACCGGCGCCGTGACGCGCAGTAGCCGATCGATGTCATTGAGCACCAAAGCGCTTGATGACGCACCAGCTGTCGCCACCGCCTGGACTCCTCGGTTCAGATTGTTTGCGGCAGCGGACGACTTCTACACATCTCCCCTTCAACATCCCGCGTCGTTCGGTGGAACGTACCGCGCGACCGCCCATGTTCCCGTTGAAACCGCAGCGGTTTAAAATTGAGGATCAAGACAACGGTCACATGCTTCGAGTTGACTTTAGATATGGTACAGCATGATTCAACCAACTACAACTACACACGTGCGAGCCTTGCCCAGTCGCGCGCAGCGAAACTTAAATAAGAGGGGTTCGGGTGGGCATGGCGGCGCGCGAGGGGCATGTCGGGCAGCTTAGCAGACAGCGTCGTACGCCGCAAACTGCTTCGAGAGGCTCTTGGACAAAGAGCAGTGCGAGATCGGAAGCGTGTCTTCGTCGCTGCTGTACGAGTCGTCTTCTTGGCACAAATACAGGCCGTTGCGCAGCTCAAGGAACTCGGTCATGATGCTCACGACGCCCATGTGGGCCGAGCACTCGAGGATCGTCGGCGAAGCGCACGCCTGGAGCTTCTCAATGAGGTTCGAGAGGAACGAGTCGAGAATGTCGGCGGCGTTGTCGCTACGGCCCGAGACCTGTGTCGAGATGCAGGGCAGCTGCGACACGTCTTGGCACAAGGCGCAGCAGTTGTTGCCCTTCTTGGAGGTCAGCGCAAGGAGCTGGAACATGCTCTTGAACGTCAGAAACTCCTTGAGCGTCTTCATCATGCGCGTCTGCTTGTTGTTGTTGTACGAGACCTTGACCTCGTACATGGCCGTGCCACGCATGGCCGGCGCCTCCGTCACGTTGAGGCTCAGGACGCACTTGGCCTTCTTGCTCTTGGCCAGCGACGACTTTTCGACGGGGCTCTCGTCGTCCTGCGGCGCGAAGCGGGCAGGGATCGCCATCGGTTGCGAGCACGAGATCGAGAGCATGCGCGCGCTGCGAAAGTCCTTGGACATGGCGAGTTCAAAAGTGAGCTCTGGCCGCGATACACCTCTCGTTTCTAATATTATTGCTGCCTCTGAAAACGTATCACCAACTGGATCTTGTGTGCCACTCTGCCCGTCACCGACCAACTTTTTTAGACTCGACCTTGCGATTTGTATGCAATAAAAAAGAAGACACGAATAAAATGGTCCGCCTGGGACATGTCGCCTTGCTGTTGGACCCGGACCCGGGTTCTGCGAAGCGGGTGCTTGGGCATTTTCGTACCATATTAATAAAATCAAGGACCTGGATATAGCTGCTACGAAAGATCAAGCGCGTACAAAAATTCAAAGGAGCCCTGGTCGTCCTTGTCTGGTCGGCCGCAATCTCAGAAGCCGCCAAAAACGACGCCTTCGACTTCGAAGGATACTACACGGCAACCGCGTCCGGACCGTCCATTGCTTCAAATTCAATCCACGCGGTTGAAATTATATCTCGCGCCGCCTGCTTGGAGCATACTTGAGCGCGCAATTTAAAAAAGGAGCGCCTAAAGAATCTTTTTGTCCAATCGAATGGCATTGTGACGGAGATACGATATATGATTGGCCGAAATCATGACTGGCGCTACGGATTTTTTTGTCGATGCGATGCGCATTGTATACAAACGGCAAGATATTCCGCATCCTTTTCAGATCAAGGATGTGGCACCCCAGCTGGTCGGGGCTCGGACGTGTCGGCCAATCGGCGCCCGCCGTGCACCATACATCGGCACCAGACTTTGAAGCCATCCATTACAGCCGCTTAGCAATACCCAAGCTCACGGAACGGCGAGGCAATGGCGTGCTTGTCTGTCAAGCTGCCACGCACCCAAAGATCTTCGGCCGAAGTATCATGGGCGCTGGTTTGAAAAAAGCGTTGCTACTCGAGCCGAATGACGACGCCACCTTGTACGGCCTCGCTTCAATCGAGTTACAGGAGTGTCTAGCAAGGGATAGGATTTGCGTTCGGCGTCCTCGGGCCCCACAAACGGCTCCGTGTATCAACCCACTAAGATAGACCGAACGCCACGTGGACGTTGCGAAGCCGCGCGCGCGACCTCTCGTAGCCATGCGCCAGGCCGATCGTCTCGCCTGTGGATGACCTTCTGCCTTTGCAGCACAAGAGACCAAGATCTCCGTCGGCAAGATCGTAGCCGCTCTTATGGCCGCTCTTGGGTGACCGCGGACCCACTGCGCCGACGGCAAGCAAGACCGCGACATGTTGGCACGATGTTGCACAATCAATTTACTGCAGAAGCCTCGCATCGTCATCGCTGCTTCAGAGTTTGCTTGGAGCTGCGAAAGGATAGATTGTGCGATGGGTGTATGCCTCAAGGACGCGTGAGTCCGCTCCTCTCTAGTAGGTAGCTGCACCTGCTTTTGCGCAACGATCGAGCTGTCGGCTTGCCTCCATCGGTACACATCTACCATCTATCGATCAGTGGCTCCTTCATGCATCCTGCGGCAGTATCCAGCACGGAATCAGTGTGCTACACTGTACAACAAAGACAAGGAGGACCAGAAATCTGTGCTGTGTGCCAACGAGAAATCCATTCCGGATAGCACGGTACCTGTAGAAGGTTTTTTCCGGATGCTTGTCATGGCAAACCGCGTTCGGATAAGCACTTTGCCATCCGGATCTCAAACGCACACCATAAAGTCCAACCATCAATAAAGTAGTGTGACTAACACCATTGGGTACTTCTTGCACATTGGGATTAAATGGTGTGTATTACACTATTGAGTGCCGATGTCCGTTTGCTTTCTACCTCAAATGGTGTCAACGTCACGCCGGTCACTCACTGTCAATTTTCGATTACAACGAATATAGTGTACTAGTACTATTCATGACGCTGGAGACCGTGCATCCCATCTACGCATCGTTTGCCGTTTGCAGCTCGAACACACATCCAGCAACTTTACAGGCATAAAGTGTAGCTTGGACGCCCTTGTCGGTGCAGAGGACGCTCGAGCACCGTAATACCTCGTCTTCCATCTCTATCAAATAATAGTGTGGTCGCGTTCACTCTTGCACACTATTATTGTGCGAGAGACTGCACCTCGTATCCGGACAAACGACCCGTTTTGGCGGCGCTGTATCCGGAAATCATACTCGGCTGGCACCAGTCAAGTAGCGCAACTCAGGAAAAATGGTGTTTGGACAGCAGCGCTGGGGCGACGACGACGACGTGCTGCCGCCGCGCACGGAGACCGAGGTCGATGGCGTCAAGACGATCGTGGCGTGGAAGTTCGACGACAACAAGAACAAGGTCAAGGTCACGACCACGATCAAGAAGGTCCACGAGACGACGCGCGTGAGCAAGCGTGTGCTCGACCGCCAGGTACGTCGTCCTTTGCCAATCGCCTCGCTCACGAGCATCATGCGCTAGTCGATGAGCAAGTTTGGCGAGGCTCTCCAGGAAGGCAGCAACAACAACGTGACGTACACGCCCCCGGAAGCGGTAAGCATGGCGACGGTGCCAGACTATGAGTTCTTATGGGCTTTCTCTCGTAGATCTTTATGGAAGACCCGAGCGCGGACCAGGTGCTTCCCGGCGAGGAGAAGGAGAAGGAAAGCATCTTTTCGGGCGTCAGCAAGCAGTCGATCGTCGTGTGCCGTAAGCGGTAAGCATGGCGACGGTGCCAGACTATGAGTTCTTATGGGCTTTCTCTCGTAGATCTTTATGGAAGACCCGAGCGCGGACCAGGTGCTTCCCGGCGAGGAGAAGGAGAAGGAAAGCATCTTTTCGGGCGTCAGCAAGCAGTCGATCGTCGTGTGCCGTCATTGCGGTATGGTCGGCGACCATTGGACGCTCAAGTGCCCGTACAAGGACTCGGCGGCGCCGATGACCGACATGTCGGACATGCCCCGCGACGACGATGAGACGTCTGCGCCGGCCGCGCCTGCTGCGGCCCCGACGCGTGCGCTCAGCTTTGCCCACGCCGCCGGTGGCAAGTACGTGCCGCCGTCGATGCGTGGCGCGTCCGCTCCCTCGGACGACGTCCGTGCGCCGGTCGCCGACAAGGACAGCGCGACGCTCCGTGTCACCAACATTTCGCCCGAGACGCGCGAAGACGATCTGAAGGACCTTTTCCGCGTCTTCGGTCCGCTCGAGCGCGTGTACTTGGCCAAGGACCGCGAGACGTTCCAGTCGCGAGGGTTTGCGTTCGTGTCGTACGTGTACCGCGAGGACGCCCAGAAGGCGATGGACAAGCTCCAGGGCTACGGTTACGATCACTTGATTCTCAAGCTCGAATGGGCCAAGCCCTCCACCAAGACGCCCGTCGACGAAGGTGCGCAGGGCACGACGTTCCGGTCCGGCTACGGTAAGGCGTTGCCGCAGAACATT
This sequence comes from Saprolegnia parasitica CBS 223.65, assembly GCF_000151545.1. Classification (NCBI taxonomy): domain Eukaryota; phylum Oomycota; class Saprolegniomycetes; order Saprolegniales; family Saprolegniaceae; genus Saprolegnia; species Saprolegnia parasitica. The sequence continues at coordinate 301,749 of NW_012156396.1, read as the reverse complement.
GCGCCGCCCCGCAAGTAAATCTTGTCAATCTTATATCCGCATTTCTATTCTTTCGCTGTTGATACCAGCCAGACCGGTCTCACTGCGAGAGGAGCGCCTTGAACTCGTCGTACTCGATCTCGCCCGACCCGTCCGTGTCGAGCTCATCGAGCATCTTGTCAATGTCAATGGGCAGACCAAAGTCCTTCTTGATGAGCTGGACGAGCACGCGGCGTTCGACGTGGCCTTGCTTGTCGGGACCGCCGCCGCAGGCCACGAACGCGTCGACAAAGTCGCTCTCGTCGTCGTACTCGAGTGCGCGGAGCTTTTGCTGCTCAATGACTTGGAGGAACTCGGAGAACTCGATCTCGCCGCTGTGGTCCTCGTCGACCTCGGAGATCATCTGGAAGAGCTCCTCCTCCGTGGGTCGCTGGCCCATGGCCTCGAGCACCTTGGCGAGCTCATACTTGTCGATCGTACCGGACCCGTCTCTGTCAAAGTGCACGAACGACTCGCGGCACGCATCGATTTCCTCTTGCGTCAAGATCATCGCGACGCCTCGTCGACCTCGGAGATCATCTGGAAGAGCTCCTCCTCCGTGGGTCGCTGGCCCATGGCCTCGAGCACCTTGGCGAGCTCATACTTGTCGATCGTACCGGACCCGTCTCTGTCAAAGTGCACGAACGACTCGCGGCACGCATCGATTTCCTCTTGCGTCAAGATCATCGCGACGCTTCACCGAAAAGTGACGAAACGACTACCTCACCGGAAGTGAAATGAATCGACCCGAGACGCCTGCTCCAGGACAAGCTTCCACACGTCGATCCCATGTGGACCTTTCAACAGCACACGTCATGCAGTTGGGACAAGTTTGTATTATTAGGGAGGGTGCCAAACCGACTAGTAGACGTGTTTGACGTACAGATCCTAAGGCCATCGGAAATAAGTTCTGAGAGATTGGACTCGGTGTCGGACGACGTACCCACATGGCGACGCGCTTCTCGGGCGTCGGCAGCAACCGCACGAGCTTGGGCATGAGCTCCTTGAGCAAGCTCGACGTGCAGATCGAGTTGAGGTAAAAGAAGAACGCGTCAATCGACATTTGGTCCTGCCCAAATCGGCGGCAGTTGTCCTTGAACATCGAGAGGTCGGCGTGCGGCACGCGCGTCGTCATAAACTGAATCACTTCGCCAAAGACTTGCTTGGTCTCGGCACCTTCCGCGGCCGGAGGCATCGAGGGCGCCGCCCGCGACGATGTAGCCGGTGCAGCATAGCCCGTCGTCGGTTGAGCGTAGCTCGGGGCCGTCGGCTGTGCATAGCTCGAGGCCGCTGGCTGTGCATAGTAGCCCGTGGGCGCTGCGGCCGCGGCCGGTTGGGCGTAATACCCCGCGTTGGTTTGTGCCGGCGCGTACGCCGACGGCTGACTCGTGTGCGTCGGCGCCTTCTTGGCGAATTGGGCGTACAGGTCCTTCTCGTTCTTGTAGCTGCTGTACCGACGCAGGCGCGGGTCCGTTTCTTTCGACACTTCGCTCTCGGCGCTTGAGCCCAAGATCGAGTTGCGCGCCATTGGGTCATAGTTGGACGGCGCGGTGGTGCGTGACGACGGCGGGTTGTACGAGGTCGACGACGACGAGCCGCTGCTGCTGTTAAACGACCGGCGCTGGTCGCTGTAGTCCGTCATGCTGCTGCGCCCATAGGCCGACGGTGGAATGGCTTGCATCGGCTACATCCATCATTGTCTGTGAGTACATGCAATGCGTAGGATGCGTCTCGTACCTCGGAGAGACCTGCACGACCGGAGGAGCCCATGTCGCCAATGCACGCGCGCTGAAGCGTCTCGTAAAGGCGATCGCACGACCCCGGCGGCGGCGCGACGTGACCGCTCAGAATCTGCATCGGTGACACCTCCTTGCCGTAAAACTCGTTGTTCATTTCGCCGCGAACCATGATGGTCGAGCCGTGGAGGCCAACGCCGGCAAAGAGACCCTTTGCGTGACTGTACGTATAGTTGCTGCTGAGGCCGCTGCCGCCAGCGTTGACGTTGGCGCCACCAGCACGGCCGACGGGACCGACGGCAAGCTCCAGGCCTGCGCCCACCGAAAGCTACATCACATTGATAAGTTGCGGTTGCAGCGGCAGTCACGGTACCTGCGTGCCCTTCTTGAACGACTGCACGGCGCTGGGCGAGCCGAGGATGATCATAAAATCGATGATTTCGCCTCCGATTTCCGCACCAAAGCCAACACCGGCTGTGCCAATGCCAGACGGCGGGCTCCACGTGCCATCGTCGAGGCGCGAGAGCACGACACCAGTGCCAACCTTGCCAGTCCAGATCATGCCGGCCTTGATGACGGTAAGGAACGCAATACCCGCCGCGTTCTGGATGAGCTCGAACGGAATGGCCTTGTCCGCGTCGACCTTCGGGTCGAAGAACGCATCGAGGATCTTGCAGGCCTTCTCGATCTCCTTGCCCATCGACGAGTGGTACGGCGAGTTGATGACCATGCTTCTTCGGCTTGTTCTTGTGCTGGCGAAGTCAAAATGGCCAAAGCCGGCCGCGGTGCCCAGTATCCGGATGCGACACACGGCCATACAAATACCAAGCTGATCTTGCTCCCTGCGTGTGATTGGCGCGCTCCGTATCCGGTTTATCGAAAAAGATCCCTCGACATCGTCCGGGAGCTACCCCGAGATGGGCCCGACCGCCGACCGAGCTCCTCAATTCGAGCACCAGCTACCGCGCGCAGTTACGCTTGCTGCAGTGCGCAGTACGCAGCCAATTACTGCATTGCATGTCTTCTGTGCGAGGGCCAAAGACACGGCGGCGCAGTCCTTCGCCTCGTCGCCGCGATCAGGTCGACTCGGATTGCGCGCATTGGCACAGTCGCAGAGGAGCCCGTCGAAAGCACGTCGTAGATCCCATGAAGGTGCAAGTCTTGTCTACGATGTTGCTGCTGACGTCCGCCAGCGCTACCGTCTTCGATGCCCTCGGCTCGTTCACCGTATCCGGCATGTAGCATTCTTCCGGATGACATCAGGGGCCAAGATCGCCGAGGCCCGCGCGGTGCTCTTGCGGTCCATTGGCGCGATCCCGTCGGCGACGACGGCTGTTCTTCTCTCTGGGGGCCTGGATACATCGATCATCGTGGATGCTACCTCTGGCCACCGCTTTACGGACGCCATCACAGTGTCCTGCGGCCCGACGGATCAACCGGAGCACGACCTCGCCTACGCGACAGCGATTGCGTCCGCGCATGGGTTGACGCACCACGTTTTAAGCTATCCCGACCCCATGGACCTTATGCATGACGATCCCAACGGCGCTCTGGCGCTCACAATCCGGATCTTGGAGACGTTCGACCCCATGGATCTGCGTGGTGGTGTCGCCATCACGAAGGCGCTGCAGCATGCCAAGGCCATTGGCATCACGTCGATCGTCACGGGCGACGCGGCCGACGAGCTCTTTGCTGGCTACTCGTTTCTTACGTCGCAGCCAGAAGAGAAACTTCTCGCGTGGATCCAGCGCGCATCGGCGCACATGCAGTTTTGCAGCACAGCGATCGGCGCGGCGCTCGGCATGACCGTGCACCAGCCCTTTGTCCATCCCGACGTGATTGCCTTTGCGCTTACGTGCGAAAAGACGACTTGGTTGGGCCCGACGTCCGTGATGGCGCGCTCGTCCATGGCAAGCTCATCTTGCGGCAAGCGTTCCCGGAAGCACACTCGTGTTGGCGCACCAAGGTGCCGCTGGAAACAGGTATGAGTCCGAGGATAGTTCGAGAATGTGCGAGGACCACGCGTAGGCTCGGGCACGACGCCTCTTGCAGCGCTCTTCAAAGAGAGATGCGACCCAGATCGCTTTGAGGTCAAGAAGCGCGCTGTGTTTCTGGACGATGGCATCGTGCTCCGAGACCCCGAGCATTTGCACTACTACACGATCTTCAAGCGCATCTTTTATGAAAAAGGTCCGAGCTCCGTCGAGCCACGACTGGCACCCAGCACCGCGCAAGCCCACCGAGGTGCTTCGCCCGGTCGCTGGACGTGTGCGGTGAAGCGCTTTGACTCGGACCCTTGCATTCAGTGCGGCTTCCAACTCGAGCGCCCTGAACAGTACTTTTGCAAGACGTGCGGCGCGTGGCCAGCACGCGCGTCGGGGCCGCCGAGCTAATTCTCAACACATAAAGCGAGTATAGCCAGCGCATGCGAAGACATCTCCTCACAATCATCGAGAGCCGTGCGTTGCATTGCGAAGCACAAACGTTTATGCGACCGGTTCGACGTGGTGTTGCCGGGTTGAGAACATTCCGTGGTCGTGCCAGACTATGGGATATTGATGTAGTCGGCGACGAGGACACAAGGCGTCGTGTTCGAGACCACATCGTTCCACCAGCTCCAACGTGCCGCGTCGACAAGTCCGGTCAAGGACGTTGCTTTATGAACACGTACAGTGTAGGCTACCAAGTCGATCTTGATCAGTCGAGCTCGCAGAGGTCCGTGTGCGCCTTTGAAGAGAGTGTGGGCGTCGGTGTGGCTGCCATGTCAGCTTGCGCAGACGCGAGGAGCGACGAAAAGTGCCCCTTTGGCCCCTCCATCGTTTGGAATGCTGCGATCTTGGCCTGCGCTTTCTCCTTAAAATTCTCGGCCACGAACGCATCGGCTTGGGTGACGGCGCCCGTGCCGACACTGGCGCAGTCATGCAGCAGCTTGAGGCGGTCTGCGTCCACAAAGATCGGCGTGCTTGGCGCCTCGTCGTTGACGACGTCGGCCCACCGGCGTTCGCGGGCTTGGCGCACCATAGCGCAGTCTTCGACGTGGATGATCTTTTCGCCGCTGTACGGACTCATCTATGGCGTACGTGGCGTGTGCATCCAGAGCAAAGGGTGCAGCACGCACTTCGGCCTCGCGCTGGTTGTCGTGAAGTTCGCGCTCTCGACGCTCGCGCTCCGCCTTGCCTGCGCGCATCATGTCTTCAAAGTACCGAAAGTTGGCTTCGTCCTTGTCCTTCTTTTCTTGGCGAATGAGTGCCAGCTCGGCGCGCTCGGCCTCGAGGGCGGCATCCACATCGCCGTTCGTCTCCTCCATGACGCGCCCCCACGCCTGCAACCTCATGACGTCGCTCATTACAGTCCATATAGACGATACCGTGACGCGGCGGCGCTCCTCGTCAAAGACGGGTCGGTCATCGAGGTACCGGAGCTCCTTGCAGCGCGAGATGATCGTCTTGCGGTAGTGCTTGATGTGCTTCACGACGTCATTGCCCTACATATGCGCGTCGTCTCGGACAAGCCTCAAGACATGTGATGTACTTGAAGGTACAAGACGCGGAGGTTGGGCATGGCCGCAAGGATGTCCACGACGTCGACGTCTGCGATGCGGTTGCTCTGAATGTCGAGCACGGCTAGCGTCGGGAGCTCGAGCACATGGCGAATGTCGTCTGCGGTTCGAAGGTAGTTGCCCTTCATCGACAAGTTCTACAGCAGCGACGTCCACTGTCATTACCCTCGTGATCGGTACCGTGAGTGCTTGCATGTGACTCAGGTTCTCGATCTTTGAAATGTGATTTTGCGTCAAGTTGAGCGTGTCGAGGAGCGTCTACAGCAGCGGGATGGCAGATACGGTCTCATTCATTCCTGTACCTGGCTACCGAGGCCTTCGATCTTCTCGAGCAGATTTTCGTGCAGGAAGAGCGAACGAAGCTTCGTTTGGTTCTCGAGGCCCTCGATCTTGCTAAAGCCATTGCCCTCGAGCCAAAGGACCTTGAGCTCCGTGTACTCTTGGAGGTTCTCGATGCGGCGAAAGCCCTGCGCCGCATTAGCCAGCTGCCACCGATGCAGTAGGCGCACCTTGTAGTGGAGGTAGAGCCGATCGTTGATGCTTGGCGTCGAGTACAGGTCGAGGTCCTTGCAGATCTTGCGCAGCGACTCCTTGTTCATCTCGAGCATGGTAGCAGTCTTTCGATATGTGTCCCTTCGCCAAACTCGGCCATATCTTGTTCGACTAACTAAACCACAATTGGGGACAAATGGAAAAACCCAATGGATTTGTCCCACGACTGGAAAATCCAGTGACAGCAGCTGGCGGGCCAAGATCGTAGAGCCACAACGTCTGGTCACCGAGGAAGCCACCAGGGGCCGCACACTGACTAACGAGGAGAGTCGGAAAAACTAAATCAAATCGACTAGATTGCGCAAAGCGGTTTACAAGACGTTGACGTTGCGGAGGTTGCTGTAGGCCTCCTTCACGCGGACAATCATCTCTTCCTCAGCCTTGCGGACCCAGACGCGCGGGTCGTAGTACTTCTTGTTGGGCTTGTCCTCGCCATCCGGGTTGCCGATCTGGCCCTGGAGGTAGCCTTCCTTCGAGAGGTAGAACTGGCGGAGACCGTTCCAGTACGCCCACTGCGTATCCGTGTCAATGTTCATCTTGACAACGCCGGCGCCGACAGCCGTCGTGATCTCTTCTTCCGTCGAGCCCGAACCGCCGTGGAAGACGAAGTAGACGGGCTTGTCCGTGCCGTTGTTGAGCTTGGCAGCGACGTGCTCCTGGAAGCCCTGGAGGAGCTCGGGGTGGAGCTTGACGTTACCGGGCTTGTAGACACCGTGCACGTTGCCGAAGGCAGCGGCGATCGTGAAGCGGTGCGAGACCTGCGAGAGCTCTTCGTAGGCGTACATGATGTCCGAGGGCTGCGAGTAGAGCGAAGCGTTGTCGACGTCCGAGTTGTCGACGCCATCCTCTTCGCCGCCCGTGATGCCGAGCTCGATTTCGAGCACGAGGTTCATCTTGGCCATGCGCTTGAAGTACTCCTTCGAGATCTGGACGTTCTCTTCAAGGGGCTCCTCCGACAAGTCGAGCATGTGCGACGAGAAGAGCGGCTCGCCGTGGATGGCAAAGTACTCTTCGTCGGCGGCGAGCATGCCATCGAACCACGGAAGGAGCTTCTTGGCGCAGTGGTCCGAGTGGAGGATGACCGGCACGCCGTAGTGCTTGGCCATGAGGCGGACGTGGTGGGCACCGGCGACGGCACCGGCGATCGAGGCAGCCTCACCCTTGTTGGAGATGCCCTTACCAGCGTAGAAGGCAGCACCACCGTTCGAGAACTGAATCACGACCGGCGAGCCGTTGTCGCGGGCAGCCTGGAGCACGGCGTTGATCGTGCTCGAGCTCGTGCAGTTGACGGCAGGGATGGCGAAGCCGTGCTTCTTGGCGTACGTGTAGACGGCCATGACGTCGTCGCCGGTGAGGACGCCGGGCTTGACAATATCGAGGAGACCCATGGTAGTAGTGTTGGCTAGAGCGAGCAAAAGCGGAAATGAAGACCAAGCTGCGGTCATGGCGAATCTCCAAGGTACGCCGACGCAGCGACGTCACGGGCGTAAAACCACGCAGCAGCCAATCTGCGCAGCGCACGGCGACACCACACGCTCTGATTGGCTATATCGTGGCTTCAAACGCCATTGCCGCCAGAGGAGGGGGATTCGGGGATGCCCCGGGGTATCCCGGCTAATGTATGGGCCATGCGCCATTTCTACCCCGATCCGCGTCTATGCACCGGGCGGTTGCCCCGGACGGTGGGGCAGGGCTGCAGTGATGCGTGCCATTTTGGCCAATCACAAGCCAACCAAGGTCCGGTTTTGACGAATCAAATGAAGGCATTGCAGTCAATTGGCATCGGCGAAGAGAATTCTTGTGGGCCCATGGCTTGGGTGCTTTATCCATTGGCGACGGGGTCGTATGCACCAAGACATGCACGTGCGAAGTCATTTTCCACGTTTTTGCTGCTGCGGCGCTGCGAAATCCGCTGCAGGATTTATAAACCGACGCGCAGCGGCCCGCGATGGACCTCGGTTCGCGAACCTTCGATCCTCTGCAGCAAATCATATCCTGTATGAATACAATACTATTGCATATGCATTCTGACAGGAAGCCTGCAAGATATTTTCAACCAATCAGGGGGCGCCATTTGAATCATTTTCGATCGCGATGGCGGCCGTGCTTGAGGCCGCGCTTGCGGACCGGCTGGCGGCCAACCGGTCGATGCAGATGGAGCTCGAGGCCATGGAAGCTCGCATGATGGCCTTCCTCAAGGAGACAGAGCTCTCTCTGTACCCTACTCTGGACGACGTGAGCTGCAAGTGCATCCCCGAGCACCGCGTACCGCCAGGAGCCCTTGGCCGCCACTTGGTACAGCTTCGCCATGACCTCAAAGGCAGCTCACGCATGTATAGAAGCGCTGCCATGGCATTGACGACGAGCACCACACGTCCCACGAGGTACGAGCTCTCCATGCAAATGAAGATGATGGCTCCATGGACGACCATAGTTCTTCTACGAGAAGATGCCCCATGTCGAGAACATTCGCGCGACGAAGCCAGCTTCGGGCGAGACCACCCAGAGCCATATTCGAGAGCCCGCGGCCTTTGTCCCCGCGGCCGCTAGCACGACGCCCCATTTTCTGCACATGGACAATGCATACTTTGACGACGACGGGGTCACGGACGTCTCGACGACGACCGTGGACGACGAGGTCCACTCGCTCGTCGAGCGCTCTGGACGCGAGGCCAGCGATATTCCGACGGCGGTGCTTGCGATGGCTGCGAACGCTGTCGACTTTTTCTCTTCGGCGCAGGCATGGACGGCCATTCCCCGCGCCTTCCAGCGCTTGGACACGAGCGCCTTCGTGGCCGATACGAAGCGCTGGGTGCACGGCTACTTTCGCACGTACGTCCATGAGGTTTCAGGATCTCTCGACGATACACCTGCTCGTAGACACTTGTCGGCGGACGAGATGGACGAAGACCTCACCGACTACGTCCTCGGTCTCCTTGACCACCCGGACTTTTGCCAGCCCGACATCCTGGTCGCCGAGCTGACCGAGTTTCTCGAAGAAAAAACCAGCGTACGCTGTCATTGGGCACAGAAAGCACTGCATACATCTATCTCTGTGGCGTGCTAGGCGTTTGTGTTGGCGCTTTGGAAGTACTTGGCCGTCGAAGTCGCTCGCCGCATGGTCTACGTACGCGGTATTGCTTCCAGAAAACACGACTCATGCATTGTCGCTTAGAACGATGCACGATCGCAGGACGAGCTTCAGCTGCAAGCGCTCGTGCAAGTCGCGCCACCGCCAAAGCAGCCCAGCGTACCCACCCTCCCAGGTACTGTAGTATTCTATGCAGACCTCCCTTCAAGCCGGCTGTACTAGTCGTCACTGCAGCACCTTCCAACAAGCGCCGGCGCATGTCGTATCGCGCCAAGAACACAAAACGAAGCTACCACGATGTACGGCGGTCGTTCTACCTCAATGGATGCACGTCATCATGACGTGATGCTAGGTTGTGCGCGAAATGCTCGACCACCAAATGGCTGACCTCGCGCAGCGTGACGGCTGGCATCTCGCTGCCGCACCAGCAAGTGACATTGCGCCCACGACAGCAACGCCCGTCGACCACGACGCAGAGAGGTACGACGACAGCAGCGTTCATTCCCGTCATCCTTCCCCATCTCTCTCTTCTGCTATGTAGTCGCCGCCGAGCGCTCATGGCGCTGCGGGATCCATTGGACGTACGCAACTACGACCGAGACCAGGCGCGTCGGGGTCGATCTCGGAGTCGTGAGCCTCGTCAGCGTCGTCGGTCCCGCTCCCGAGAGGTCCGTCGGTCACGCTCCCGAGAGCTTCGTCGGTCCCGATCGCGCGAGCCCCGGCGTCGAAAGCGCAGCCGGTCGCCGTCGCCCGAGCATTCCTCGAAGCGGCGTCGGCGTAGTCACGACCGTCGGTACGATACCAAGAGCAAGTAAGTAGCAGCAAGAACAGACGACTGCCTTCCGCGGTTGATTTTACCATACATAGTTGTTATCATCCTTATATCATCTATCGCAGCGTCTTAGATGCATACGATTACCGAAAGGTCGAGCTTCGCGGCGCGTTGTAGCCGCGCTTTTGGTTGACCACGTCCTTGCCGCCAACGAACGGGTTGTAGCCTGCCCGCCGCTTCTTGCGCTTGTCGTCTTCCTGCTGCTTGAGCATCGCATCCACGTCCATCTTGGAGGCTTCGACACTCGCCGCCGCAGCTGCATAGTTGAAGCCTTCAACGGTGCCGCTTCGTCGACAGGGTTGAGCGCCGCCGTCGCTGCGGCCGCGTCCTTGGTCGCCTTGCTCTCAAACTTGCGCTTCTTGAGCTTCGGGTAGTTCTCCGTGAGAGACTTGGGCGCCACGTACACGTCTTCCTCTTCCTCCTTGGGGGCCGGTGCCGCAACAACAGGCGCGGGCGTCTTCTCCATAAAGTCGACGACGACAAACGCTGTGGCCGCAAGGGCCGCCCGCACCTTCTCGAGCGCGGCATGGCCGTCCGCTTCCAACTGCATGTCGAAGGCTGGCGCCAGCGACGACGACGCCTCGGCGACGACCGCCGTCGTCGTGCGCTTGGGAACCTTCCAGCCCGCAAAGCCGTAAATCTGATCGTTCTCTTCGTGCACGAGCAACGTTGTCGTCTTCTTCTTCGCAAGTGCCACCGGAGCCACAGCGGTAGTGGGCGCCGACGCTTCGCGCGCAATGAGCAACGTGAGCTCGTGCGCGTGCTTGCGGAGAAGCGGCGGCACCGGGTTGCAGAGGCGGAAGAGCGCGGCGGGCGTTGTCGGCACACCCTTCATGATCTTCAAAAGCACCGCGTTGGGGCACACGTAGCCCGGCGACTCGTCGAGCGCGCGTGCGAGGGTGTCGCGCCAGAGGTACAATTGCTCAAAGATGTGCGCTTGGTTGTCCGAAATCGTCTCGAGGCCCACCGTGCTCTTGAGCTTGAGCGCCATGTCAAAGAGCTCGTCAAACGTTGGCACCTTGGGCTTCTCGTACACGGAGAGCGCGACGGCGGCCGACTGTGCGTACACTTGGTGCAGCAGATTGGTCGCGCCGCTCTTGTGCGACACGAGCTCGCGCTTGAGGTTCTCGTAAATGAAGAGGAGGTACCGCGTGTCTTCGCGGGCGTACTTGACGAGCGGGTCGTCCAGCGGACGCACGCGCCAGTCGGCGAGCTGGTACTGCTTGTCGGCGGTCACATTGCAGTGCGTCTGGAGGAGGTACTTGAGCGAGAAGCGCGGGTACTGGAGGCAGCGCGCGGCCTGGCCCGTGTCAAACATGTTGACAATGTACACGCCAAAGTCGCGCTGCAGCCAGAGAATGTCCATGTCGGCGCCGTGGAGCACCTTGAGTTTCGTCGGGTCGCAAAAGATCGTGTTGAGCGCCTCGAGGTGCGCGCGCAGCGCCAGCGTGTCCACGAGCCAGTCGGCGTCCCACGTCGAGATCTGCATGAGACAGAGAAACCCTTGGTACGAGCGGTAGCTGTGGTGCTCGAGGTCGATCGCGAGGATGTCGGCTGTTGATAGCGTCGCCAGCATCGCCGCGAGCGCCTCTTCCGTGTCGACCCACGTGTACGTCGCCTTCTCGAGCGAGATCATTTCGCGCTTCTCGGTCGACGGCGCGAGCTGCCACGGCTGGTACGTGAGCGATGCAATTTCGGATCGATACGGGTGGTACGGCTCGTCCGACCCTGTCGTGTCCTGTTCCGTGGCCACGGTCGCGGCGTGCACCTTGGTCTTCAACTTGCTCACGAACGGCGCATCCGAGTTGTCAATCTTGTCTGCAAACTTCTCCTGCGGCTTGTTGATCGCCGCATTGGTCGTGACGGCCGCCGTTGGCGCAGCGGGTGTCGCCGCCGCGGGCGTTGCCTGCACCTCGCCCTTCTGGAAGCGCTCGATCTGCTTGGACGCATCTTCGAGGAGCGAGTCGACGAGGTCGGTGAGCGGGCCATTCTCTTCTAGCGGGTCAAACACGGCGACATCGTTGTCGTCGTTGTCTGACTTGAGCTTGTTGTTGACGTGCTGCAGCTGCTGCAGAAGCGTCGTGACGCGCTCGCCGAGTGCGTCGGCTTGGCCGCGGAAGGCCTCGTTGAACTTGTACTGAAAATGAAACTCATCTTCGCCGCTCGGAATCGCATTCGACGCCTTCACGCCCAGGAGCACGTGGCGGTAGAGGTCCGCTACGTACGTCGGCGGCAGGTCCATCGCGCCCGAGCCTGTCCAATGCGATTCTGTTTCCACCAACCACCGTCCGCGACCCGCTCAAGTACGCTTTTCGGCGACGGCTCTATTAAGTGCGAGATCTTTGAGAGGCGCGCGACAAATGATGGTCAAATGGCGCGGATCGTTGGCGAGAGACAGAATGGGAGAGACTCGCTGTACATTAGATTACTAGTGTGGATTGTTGCCACTCCGGCGTGGACTTCGCCGGTCCGTTGCCTGCACGAGCTGGTCAATGCAGTCGTGCGTATGTGCTGGCCTAGCTGGCGTCATCATCACCCATCTGCAGACATGCTGCGCGCACCGTCCTGACTGCTTCTTCTTTTCGTTGCCAAAAATGTCTTTGGATTGCCGCAGCGCAGCCTCTTCGCGCTCAAAGATCCAGCTGCGTGCAAACTCGGTCCGTGCCGTCTACCGCAAGGTGTCCATTCCACCGCATGCCATCCATCGAGCGCTCACTTGGCCCAAGTAGCTGCTGTCGTACGCAGCAGTCTTCTGGTATACGTCCGAGCCGCACACATAGCCTTGTTCGTGTTTCGAGCACTCTGTGATCTCGTTGGTCCTAGCCCGTGGTGAGGACTCCCATTGTCATTTGCACAAACCAACGCACCGAACAGCGTGGTGGTGCTCGACGTAGTCGTTGTGCCGAGGACTTCCAAAGGCAAACCTATTGCACACAAGGAGTGACACGGCGCATTTTCCAGGCAGGCGCACTTGTTTTCTGGTGACGCGCTCCCAAATAGCTGCGCGTCATGCTTGATCTTGCGCGGACTGATGGGCTCACGGGGTGGCGCGTACGGCTGTGAGATGGGGTGGCCTCTACACGAATAATGAAAGTGAACGCGTTGGCTACGGCAATGTGATATGTGTACTTGCGAGGCGTGTGGGCTTCGATCATGTGTTGCAGCGCTTCGCTGCCATGGGCGAATCTACGCGTCATCAGGCTTTGAGATCTTATTGTGGTAGTGCAACTTGTTGCTTCCGCCGCCAAAAACGAGCTCGTCGCTGCGGCCATCTTTCTTGCGCGGCGACACCGTCAGCGGTGAGATGCGGTACGTGTCCTTTGGCGGATGCAGCCGCGCGTCGATCGCGCTCTGGAGCTTCTCCGATCTGAGAGACGCATGCGTCCATAAGGTCGAGTTGGAAGGTCTAGTAGACATCTCTCGCGTCGGTCTCGGTCTCGGTGCAAGCGACTTTACTTTGCGATCGAGGTCGGCGCGAAGCTTGGCGTTGACGACTTCGAGGTCGCCAATGATGTCGCGGCTCATCATGGCCTACGCCGCCGCTTCGTCATTATTGCGGTTGCAGGCAGAGATGCGTGTACCTCGCGCATCCATTGCTTCGTGTGCGGGTCGTAGTCGGCCGCCATGACAAGGTGGCGCGCGCTAATCTTAGCAGTCGTTTCGGCTCGTCGTTGCGATTGGCCGCTGAAAGGCCACGCGCGTCGATGATTGGCCGACTGGCATGCGCCCTTTCGGACGCGAAACCCCTTGGTCTTAGGTGTGATGAAGCCACTATTTTCCAAGTCGTCGTCGCCATGAGCAGCCTCGTCCGAACGGCGCTGGAGCTCTACGCCGAGCACCGCCGCGAGAAATCCAAGCTCAAGCGCTTTCTGAGCTGGCTCACGTTCCTCTCGCTCTCGAGCTTCTTCTTCCACCCCGATGGCATGGTCTGGATCGTTTTGCAGCACGCGCACACCCTTTTGTATGACATTGTTGCGCTCCTTGTCGCGACCAATGCGACCTCGGCGGTCTTTTGCCTCGTTCTCTCGACGTGTTGTGCCGGCGCCCTCCTTCATTGGCGCCACGACACGAGAGGCGCGACCCTTCATAACCAGCGCACCCCGTCGTCGTCCAAGAAGGCCAGCAAGCGCAAAGATCGAAAGGCCCGGCCCGCAGTTTTGAGTCCTCGCCGCGCGCCCACGTCACCCCGCGTAGCTCTAGTGTCGCCGCCGTCGACCCCGAAACTTGCCGAAGTCCGCATGAGCACCACCGCCGAGCTCCCATATTCGCCACCCGCCCGCACTGTTATCCCGGCACCGAGTCCCGTGGTCATCAAGACCATCCATGAGCAACGATTGCCGGAGGTACGAAGCACGCTCCTTTTCGGTCGCAGTCGTTTGACATTGGCATTAGGTCCGTCCAGCCCACGCCGTCAAGTATCACAGAAGCCCACGCGAGGTCCGCAGTCCGAACCCCTCCATGTCCATGAACACGGTCCCGAGACTCCCCGTAATCAAGTGCACGAAAGAGAAGAGCAGCAGCCAGCCCCGCACTGCGCCAACACCCAAACGCGAGAGGATGGCACCGTGTGCTGAGCAAACGAGCGACGACGGCGCGAGCAGCAGCAACAACAACAACAACGATTGCAGTATCACATCTGCCAACATGACCTACGACTATGACACCAAGGACTACCATGAAAACATAAAGAACGGGGATGTGGCGCGCGCCTCGTCGCAGCCATGCGACGAACCCCAGCGCGAAGAAGACGACGACAATGCAGTATTTAGAGCCACCGACGAGCCGCCAGCCACAGAGACCAACAAGCAGCCAGCGGACGAGCCACGAGCCAGCGAGATCGACGAGCCAACAGCTACAGAAGAAGCGCGTGCCACCGAGATCAACGAGCAGCTCGCCACAGAAACGGGCGACATGCCGAGTCAGAATGAAGCGATTCGCGAGCCTCGAGGCGGCGCGGCGCCAGAGATCGATGTGCCGCTCACGAAGCCCCAGCTCTTTGCGTTTCTCGCCAAGCCCAAGCTGACAGTGCCCGACATTCGACGCCACGTCGCATCCGGCGCGATCGACGATGCGATGGTGACGAGCATGCCGCCGGCCGAGTTTGCGGCCGCCAAGATCCCGCAGCTCGTCGTGCGCATGCTCTTTATCACGATCATGTCGATGCGCCCGCGCGCGGTGTCGCCGCCGCCGACCTTCGCGCGGTCGACCTCAGCCCACGTGGCACCGCCCCCGGGCTTTGCCGCGATCGGGACGCCGCCGCGTACGTACCACGCGCCGCCGCGCAGCCGATCGTTCCCGGTTACCAAGGGGCCGAGCGTCCAGGAGCTGAACCACATGTACGAGCGCGACATGGAGCGCATTTCGAACCAAATGACGATGAACGTCCTGGATTGAAGCGACCTCCGTAATGCACACGTCGTCCCTTGTTGTTCCAAGTTCTTTGTGCTCTTTCTTATCCATGCAAGCGCTGTACAGAATCCATAGCATTCCAATGGACTTTAAGCGACAGAATGAAAAATATGCTGTGACGGCCAAAACCGGCACCTTGAGCAACCTCACACCACCTTGCGATGGACCACATGCCTTGAACGACCCCCCGCTGTTCATGTACCTACACCAAGGGCATATAAATTCAATATATATTGAATTTATGTACCCTTGACCTACACGCACTGCATGGTTCCGTCATTGGTAGCTCCCGCTTCTTTATTCTGCCCCCGTTTTTGCTTTATGGGAAAAGTGAGTTGCAAGTCATCCCGTGGTGTCGTCTCTACACCGCATCGAGAAGCGTACTCGTACTACTTGGGCGCCATCGATCGCCCGGCTTCGGCTGTAAGCGTGTGCATGCCATTGAAAGCACTAGCCGACAGTATGTTCGTACCCCATTTCCCCGCGCAGACTAGGACCCTACCGCACATGTGTCTAACACCAGCCCCTACCCTAACCTCCTAAACCATACCGACGTGATACTAACGTGGACAAGAGAACACACACGATCGAGACGTTTTGTGTTGCGTATTGACTCTGTCCCGCATCGTCGTGCAGCTCGGTTGACTACTTGGTGGACGTAGGCTCTACATCTTTCAAGGGTGGCACGAAGTACTTGCGGGTCGGTGAAGCGACGTACCAGAGCCGCCGACGACGGTGTCGCCCTTTTGCGTGCCTTGGCGTCGAATGTCCTTCTTCTTCTTGATGATTTCGCGGTAGAGTCGATCGCGGTAGTCGGCGGCCGAGTACTTCGTGTTGTCGTCGACGACGATTTGGCACGGCGCCGTGGCCACGGGCTCGTCCTTCTCGACGTGAAACTGCGCGACGAACGGGTGCTTGATCGCTTCGTCGGCCGTGATCCGCTTGTCCGGATCAAACTATACATCTCTGATGAGACGCAGCTCCATATACTGAGTGTTCTTACATAGAGACATTTCCGGACCAAGTCGATGGCTTCCGGCGACGCTTTCGGCAAGAGCTCCTCGAGTGTCTGTGTCTTGGGCGGCGGCAGACTCTCGAGCATCGTGGCAGCGAACGGCGACTTGATGTTTTCAATGTCGGTCGTCGACGGCGCGCCGGTGACCTCTAGGATGCGTTCGAGCTGGTTCATGGTCGACGTGCCGGGAAAGGTCGGGCGGCCCGTGACCATCTCGGCCACGATGCAGCCCACCGCCCACATGTCGACGGCTTTGGTGTAGCGCGTCGAGCCCAAGAGGATCTCGGGCGCGCGGTACCAGCGTGTCGCGACATAGTCGGTGAGCACGGGGTTGGGACCGCCAATTTCAGACACGGACCGGCAAAGGCCAAAGTCGCAGAGCTTGGTGTGGCAGTCGGCGTTGAGGAGGAGGTTGCTCGGCTTGATGTCGCGATGGAGCAGGTCGGCCGAGTGCATGAACTTGAGCGCCTTGATGAGCTGGTACGTGACATACTTTTTATGAATCTCTTCCAAGATGTTGGCGCGTATGACCGCATGCAAGTCCGTTTCTACCCATTTGCGTACTACGATTTCCACGCGTCGGAGGATGCGATTATACCCATAAAGTCGAACACGAGGTAGATGTCGCGGTCGTTGTCGGCTTTGACCACGTTGAGGAGGCGGATGATGTTGGGGTGGCCGTTGAGCTCCTGGAGGTACATGATCTCGCGGAACGTGCGCTGCGCGTCCGTGGCGTTGCGGAAGGCGTCAAAGCACTTCTTGAGCGCGACGGGCTGCCGCGTCGCCTTGTCGGTCGCCTTCCACACGATGCCGTACGCCTACGAGAGACACCGTGAGAGCACGTTGTGGCGACGCGATGCCGGACCCCTTTGCCGAGCTTTTGGAGCAAGTCGTACTTGCGCATGATGTGCTTCTCGACCTCCTCGCCCATGGCTGCTGCGAAAGCAAAACTACCGACGCAGCAGTGCCGGCGCCCTATTTTCGGCGCGACTCAAAATAGATCGTCTTGCTTATCAGCCAGCGACAACCACTCTCGCGGGTACAAACACCAAGTAGCTTCTTGGAAGAAGACTGCCGTGATGCATGCAACCCGCCCACGGGCTTGTCCATGGTGGCAGTGCACAGCTGCATATCAGGAGGCGTCAAAGCTCGCGGTTCAGAACCCGGTGTTTTCACCCGGCCCTCGCTACAGCGTGTGCTTACCCTTGGCTTAGCCAACTCAGCGATCAGAACTTAGTGTGTATCAAGCGATGGCCTTTGTGGTGCCAACCAGGTACACCTGGCTCAGGATCCGCACTCCAATTACAGCACGAGACGTTCGTCGGCTCCGAAGATGGAATGTCGTCTTTCTCACCAAAGGCGGCGCTATTTTATGACCACAAGGCGACTAGCTGCACCACTCTACGTGCATTTCACAGTCATATGAGCTGCTGTGGGCCAGTGTGGGCCGGCCGGCAAGATGCGGTCGCCAGTCCACGCCAGCTGGTCGACTACGAACGCCGGCAGCCTCTCGTTGCCGACCCAAGATCACGACGCCCTATCAGCAGCCGGTCCGATGGCGTGTCCTGGGTAGCGCGCCACGCGCCCGCCCGCTCATTCGCCCAAGCAACGTGTCGGCTTCCGTTGACTCGACATAATTTGTCGCGGTAAACATCACCGCCATCGACAGACGGATGTCACCCGCTTCGTTGCGGCCAAGGGGAAATTAACGTGTCGCTATCTCTTTTATGTGAAGGGTCGCGATCGCCAGGAGCTGCATGGACACGTCGTTCAATCAAAAAGAGGGAGGCTACCTACATAAGCCCAACGACCCAGTGTCAACAATGACAGTGTACATCGGTGGGCGGCTACGACAACAGACCCACCAGGCTTTCCGTGGCAGTAAGAAGCTCACACGGCCCCTTTCTACAGCTGGCGCTTGTGCCCGTGTTCCGTGTTTCATCTCAATTCGTCCAGGCGGCCTTCGATGTGCAGCGAGCGATCTCTGGCTTCTCGACGCGCCACGTCACAGCCGTGGTCCCAACGGCAAACTGGCGGCATCTTGGCGCGTGCGCATCTCGTTACTTCCTCGTTTACTCAACCGTGGGATCTTGAAGTAGAAAACCTTTTCAAACATTGTATTCGTTCCCAGAGGCGGATCCTGGCCAGATCTTAGTCGGTGTACTTTTCAAGATGCTGCAAGCCCGACAGTCGGTCGCCCGCTCTTCGCTCTTTGCGCGCGCCGCTAGCTCGGTCGCATTCACGCGCCCGCTGGGCTTTGACGTCGCCAAGGAGCGCACCAAGTACGGCAACAACGACGGCAGCTTTCCGACATCGGAGCTCACGACGTGGCTGGACCCGGACAACGTCGAGATGCGCTCGAGCCTGCGCGAGTTCCTCAAGGACCCGAGCTTTCGCCCGCGCTACAACATTCCGCTCGCCGAAGAGCGCGAGATTGCGCTGGCGCAGCTCCAGAAGATTTGCGACGCCAAGTTCTTCTCGGTCAAGGACTTCCACACCAACCCGCACCGCATCTACGCGGCGCATGAGATTGCGGGCTTGACCAACCCGTCGATGGCGACCAAGATGACGGTGCAGTTCAACCTCTTTGGTGGCACCGTGCTCAAGCTCGGTACTGAGAAGCACCACGAGAAGCTCCTCGACGGCATCGACTCGCTCGGTACGACGCCTACTATTTGATGATGGCGATGGACTGTGTGCTTATACGCCTCATAGATGCGGTCGGCTGCTTTGGCCTCACGGAACTCGGCTACGGCAACAACGCGATCGAGATGGAGACGACGGCCGTCTACGACAAGGCGACCGACGAGTTTATCATCAACTCGCCCACGATTCTCTCGCAAAAGTACTGGATCACCAACTCGGCCGGTACAAGCGCTCGCTCCGACACCCTATGGCTCATGTCGTCTTCCGTTGTCTAGTGCATGCCAAGTGGGTCGTCGTCTTTGCCCAGCTCGACGTTGCGGGCGAGCACCACGGTATCCAGGCCTTCCTCGTCCGCATCCGCAACGAAGACATGACGATGGCCGAGAACGTCCGCGTCGAGGACATGGGCCACAAGATGGGCTGCAACGGCGTCGACAACGGCAAGATCCTCTTCAACAACGTGCGCGTGCCCCGCAGCCACATGCTTGACGCGCTCTCGTCGGTCTCGGAGACTGGCGAGTTTTCCAGCAAGATTCCGAGCAAGCGTGGTCGCTTCCTCGCTGTTGCGGGTACCGCAGTTGGTATTCGACCATAGAGATCTCACCACTGTCTCGATTCTAGATCAGCTTCTCAGTGGCCGCGTGTGCATTGCTGCCATGCTCATGGGTGGCACGAAGCTCGCGCTCACGATCGCGATGCGCTACGCTGCGTCGCGCGCGACCGTCGGCCCCAAGGGCAAGTCGGACATGGCCATCATGAAGTACCAGCTCCAGAAGCGCGAGCTCATCCCGCTCTTGGCGCGCACGTACGCCTTGGCGTGTGGCCTCAACTACGTCAAGGACGCGTATGCCGCGTGGAACAAGTCGGAGGATCCGCTCGCGCGCCTCGAGCTCGTGACGCTCTGCTCGGCGATCAAGCCCGTCGTCTCGTGGAACTCGGAGAACGTGGTGAGCGTCTGCCGTGAGCGCTGCGGTGGCCAAGGTTACCTCTCGGCCAACCGGTTTGGCGAAATCCTCGGTTTCTCGCACGCGGCCGTGACGGCTGAGGTACGTCTGATCGCATGCTTGCCAACGTGTGGTCATCCCCTCTTTCTAGGGCGACAACAAGGTGCTCATGCAAAAGGTCACAAAGGAGCTCGGCGAGCTCATCAAGGCCGGCCGCTACAAGCTCTCGCCGAGTACGTATTCCTTGTCGTGCTTGATAGACTGATATTTTCATAGCTGCGGGCAAGCCGTTCGCGGGCACGCCCAGCTTGGACGACCTCGAGTACTACCGCTACCTCCTCGGCGTGCGCGAAGCCGCGCTCATGACGAAGCTCGGCAAGACGCTCAAGACGGAGATGGCCGGCGGCAAGGCGCTCTTTGACGTGTGGATGATGGAGGAGTCGTTCCTCGTGCAGGAAGTCGCGCTCTCGTACGTCGAGCGCATGGCCTTTGAGAAGGTGCTCGAGTCGCTCGACGACCCCAAGCACGCGGCCGTGCGCCCTGTCGTCGCCAAGATCGCCAAGCTCTACGCCGCGAGCTGCGTCCAGCGCGACCTCGCGTGGTACGTCTGCAACGACGTGGTGACCAAGGACCTGGG
Source organism: Saprolegnia parasitica CBS 223.65 (assembly GCF_000151545.1). NCBI lineage: Eukaryota > Oomycota > Saprolegniomycetes > Saprolegniales > Saprolegniaceae > Saprolegnia > Saprolegnia parasitica. Next base: position 281,310 of record NW_012156396.1, on the reverse strand, counting down.
CAACAGCGTCGACGGCGCCATCAAGAAGCTCTGCGGCGAGGAAGGCCTCGGCGAAGACGCCCTCAACCTCGTCCACGCGTTCAACATTCCCGAGTACGTGATGGCGGCGCCCATTGCGCTCGACTGGGTCCAGTTCAACGAGTCGGACAACCGCGGCGAGATTGTCTAAGCTTCTTCAATGACTGTGCTGTGTATCAAGTTGATACTGTTGGATTATTGACATGTCAAATATTGGGGTTCAGCACCGCTGCATTGCTTAAAGTCGAAAGCAAAAACCTACCTTGGATATGAAGCGCCGCATCCTTCAGCGACTCCTTAGCGGTCCGAACCAGAAGTTGTTGGAAGTGCAATCTGGTCGGTTGACCAGCATGGAAAGCCAACCGCTCCCGTTGGACGATACCAGCAGCGACGTCGACTCGCAGTGACTTGGCTCGCGGCAACGCGATGTGGCACTAGCATGCGTTCTCAGATGCACACCTTACCTTGCGCCACACGAATCGTCCATCGGTGTCGCCCGGCTCTCGCCTTCCTTCGCCTCGTCACGAGTCTCCATTTTGCAATTGCCCGTGCTCTCGATCATGCTCTCTTTGCTCACGTGTGTGCTTCTCGCACCGTCTGTGCTCGGTAGCTACGACCCGATCGCGCTCGAGGCGGAGCTCGCAGATTGGAAGGCAAGCCGCGCTGGTAGCATCGCGCGTGCCCACGGCTTTCTGAAGAGTGACGCCGACGACGAGCTCCGTCGCTTCTATGCCACCAAGTTGGACATTGCGCGCCTCAACGTCGTGCACCCGAACGCACATTTTTCGCTCGACTCACCGTTTACTCTCCTCACGGTGCCCGAGTTTGCGGCCTACGTCCGGTCGTCGACACTGGCGCAGCGTTCTGATGCGCGCCCCTCGGACGCGAATAGCACGACGGTGCTGCCGGCAAGTGTCGATTGGACAACGTCCTCGTGTATTGGCTCGGTGCAGCAGCAGGGGAACTGCGGGAGTTGCTGGGCATTCGCGACTGCGCTCGCTCTTGAGAGCGCCATGTGTCTCGCTTCGCCGACGCCAACACTCGTCAAGCTCTCGGAGCAGCACCTCACAAGCTGCGACAAGGCGTCTGGTACGCTGCGTCGTCGTTTTCTGCTTGTTGTTGTACTCACCCGATGATGACAGGAAATTTGGGCTGCCAAGGTGGGTATCCCTCGAAAGCCATCGAGTACGTCACCAACAACGGCTTGTGTCTCGGCAAGGACTACCCGTATGTCTCGGGGACTTCTGGCAACGATGAGACGTGCCGCGCGACGAGCTGTGTGCCAATGCGTCCCACTTCGCTAAAGTCGGTGAACGTGGTGCCGGGCGAAGCCGGGTTGCAAGCCGCTGTGGCGCGCCAACCCGTCATTGTGGGCATCGCCGCTGGCAACGAAGAGTGGAAACAGTACAAGAGCGGGATCCTCGCCTCGTGCTCGACGACCGACTTGGACCACGCAGTTGTTGTTGTTGGCTGGGGCGACTCGGCGAATGGCTCGTACTGGCGCATCCAGAACTCATGGGGCGTTGGCTGGGGCGACCGCGGCTTCATGCAGCTGCAGCGCGCGGCCATGCTCAACGGCACATGCGGCCTCGCCTCCGACGCCTCGTACCCGTCGCTGGCCTAGTTGCGTCTCCAGATCTTTAAAATCTAGATTCTTGCTGACGTGATTTTCTATTCCAGTGTCGTGCAGACGTTAACCGTTTTGGGTGCTGGAAGATCGCCATGGACATTCGGGCCCGGCAAGCGTCGCCGCGAACCCACCGCGCCGTAGCGCACGCAGACGACGATGCAGCTGTGGCCAAGTGGATTACGAAGCGAGAGGAGCTGCTCGCTCAAGTCCGCTTCCTCCTCGACTCCGGCAGCGTTGAGGATGGTCAGCACTTTGCGATGCTCAAGCAGCTCGTCCACGTTCGCGATGCCTCGACGCAGCTGCTTCTGCAACTTCACGCGTGGCACGCGGTACGCCGTGCACACGTGGTCACCAAGACAACTGAACAACTCGGTAGGGTTCGCCGCACCCGTACCTGTACAAGGGCGAGAGCTACACACTGCGCATGAAGACAGACATGGACTTTCTCCATTGTGCCAAGTCGCTCGTGCAGGCATTGGGCATCGCGCCACAGGCAATGGGGCAGAACCCGCTGATGCTCGCCGCCGCTGCTCGTAAGCGGGTTGTTCCCATGACCGCCACGCCACCACCGCCCTTCAACCCAAGCGAGAGCATCGATGTGCCCAATGCGTGTGCTCTCTGGGCAGACCACTTTTTGTCGTGGTGCTGGACCTTTCTCGATAGTGATGCGCAGCGGCCGCGCACCAAACAAAACTCGTCCCGCGCGCTCATCTCGCCGCAGCGACCGGTCACGCCGCACAAGCCGACGTCGCCTCGACACCACCCGCTGGCGACGGTGATGATGCCGTTTGAGCGATTTCGGCCCGTGGACTTGACAACCGAGCGCCCGGGACTCTTGAAGCCAGTGCTTTCGGCGCACACGTCGACGCGTGCGCTCGTGTCGATGACCGTCGATACGGTCACGGCGACGAGCGACGATATCTCGCAGCTCTCGGACATCAAACCGCCAACGCAATCCATGCTCTTCGTGCTCACCATGGTCTACTTGCTCGTGACGCCGGGTGCGTTGACGCCGAAAGACGTTTCTTGGTCGATCCTCCAGCAGTTTTACCGCCACGGCAACCGTGTGCTCCGCACACTCCGCAAGGTGGACGAGACTTCGTCGTCGCCGGACTTTGAACTCAAATGCGCGACGCTCGCACCGTTCCTATTGCAACAGCCAATGGCATCGGACCCGCTCTTCCGACCCGAGTCGCTCGGACGGGGCGCCGACTTGCTATGCGCCTGGATGCAGCGCATCATGGACGGAAAGGACGACGACTCGCGCGAGCTCCTGGACCAGCTCGACGAGGTCGATGTGGATGTACACCACGGTACGTGGGTCTGCCACGACCTCGAGTACGCCGTGACGCTCTCGCTGTCTGGCAAGACCTCGGGCGGCGTCATTGTGGACATTGCGGCGCAAGTGCCCGAAGACAATCGGCTGCGCGTCGAGCTCACGCCGTTGGAGCTCAGCGACATCTTTGGAAGGGACGTGGCGGTGCTCTACGAGCGCCAAGCATGGTCCAGCATGTGCGCGCTCATCGTCGCTCGTCTCGACACACTCGCCAGCCTCCCAAAAGAGCTTCATGCGTCTTAAATTCAAAGCCGTTCCGAGTTGGAAGTGTATTTGGCGTCGGTCTTGGTTCGGCTGCCAACGAAAGGATGTGGTTATTGCAGCCAGCGTAGCAGCACGGCCAGATGACGAGACCCTTTGGTCTCCGCAACGTAGGCCATGTGCGTGGACCACTTGGCGACCAGGCTAGTAGCGTTGCCAGCTTGCGTCCACGGCTCCTCAACGAGCAAGATTCGCGATCTTGCATCGTCTGCCACATGATTGGTCAAAACGATCGAAGGTTCTCGTCGATTGGCTGCATTTTGTCGAATCAGAAAGCGGCATTGTCGTATTCGCTCGATGGCAACCAAGCTCAGCGCGTCGGAGCTCCTCCAGGAGATGGAGGACGCCAAGCGCGCCGTGACAGCTGCTCGTGAGCAGTGCGAGCTTGCGCGGAGCGTCGTGGAAGAGGCGCGGGCTGACTACGCCCAGGCTAACGAGGCGCGGCAGGCCTGCGGCCACGATGTGGACGCGCTCTCGAGCCAACTCGACGCGACGCTGGCCAAGGTGCTGCATGCACCCGAATTTGTCATCGAGTTCCAGGCCAATATCGGCTGCTACCAGTGCTACGTGCACATTGCGCTCGAAGATGCGACGCCGACGCTCGTGACCAACGCGACGAAGCGAGAAATTCAGCTCCGCGTCCAGGACACGACGATTTTCAAGGCCACGCTAGCGTACGCAGTCGACCCCAAGTACAGCTCGGTGCGCGTGCAGAAGGATCACGTCCACCTACGTCTGCCGCTCACGAGCGCCGCCAAAGAAGACCGGAAAACGGCCATGACAGCGGGCATGGCGGCCCGGACACTGTCCCGCGCTGAACTCGATGTACGCACCATCTGCTCTCTTGTTAGGATCGACGCTGATCTGATATAGGTGCGCAATTATACCGAGCTCCAGTGCCGGTGCTGTGGCCAAGTCATCTCGAACGTCAACCGGCCCTTCAACAAGGTGCTGCCGCTTCCGTCGTCCAACTGGATGGAAATGGTCGACTTTTGGGGCGCGGCCGAGGGTGCTTTTGAACACATTCCCAAGGATGGGATCCACGCTGCGCTGGACCGCGTGTACGTCGGGCAGTCAGACCTTCTCGTGCATCCCGACAACATTCACGCAGAGATGGAGTTGCACATGGCGAGCGTTCGTTGCCTGCGCTGCCACACGATCCTTGGGTCCCAAGACGAGATTGGCATTAATTTGCAAAAGTACCTTTTGCAAGCCAAGGATGTCTTGGACGCGTACTCGAGCGACAGCGTCATTGTGACCAAGCTCCTCGAGGTCATCGAGTCGGAAGGCCTCTTCCGCTTTGACCTTGTGCCGAGCGACGCGGACTCGCCCAACCAGCATCTCGTGCTGCAGGTGCTGAGCTGGGACGCTACGATCCAGACGTCGGGTGCGAGCGCGGCCCAGAATGTCGTCAAGGTGCTCTTCACGACGACGCCGACGGCCGACGACCGCTTGCCCACAAAGGAGCTCGCATTTCCGTCCGACCTCCTCGAAACGGTGCTTGCAGCTGCATCGGACGAGGTAGAGACTCACTAAAATGGATTAGGTGACAGCGCGCTTGGCCACGAGCGCAGAGCTGCTACCGGCGTCGCTCACGGGTCTCAACAACCTTACCCTCGGGTTCCTCTTTGGATAAACCAACTTATCCCAGCGCTTCCTACTGCATGCTTCAACACACACGTCTTCATTTGACGCCTTTCGATCAATCTTGCGATGACCTCGGTCGCGACGCGAGTGTGCCCAGGGACACACGAAAGCGATGTGGCCAATCCCTTCCGTTGTGGCGTGCAGAGTGCCATCAATACTGTGCCTCGGCAAAGTTGGATCGCACGCCAGAAGCGACCTCCCTGAGCAAGGTGGGCATATGCGGCATTGAGATGTCTTGATGTCAAAGCCCTTGCACGGATCCAAGGCCATCGGCGCCGACGTCGTGAACGATCCAGTGAGTAAATCAAAGCAGGTACAATCAAGCTCATAGAAGTAACTGAGTGTGCACTCGGAAGCCACGAGTGCACGGTGATGGGCGGCTCATCATCTTGTTTTCTTGTGTGGGAGGGATTTCGCTTTTTGGCGCCAGATGCGTATCAACTGGTGTGTAGGTGGGTTCACTGATTGATGTTGGTTGTCAAGCGTCAAGCGTCGATGCACAGGATAGTCTGGTGCCACGGCGATGTCTGGTGGCCAGACTTTTGCTTGGCAATTGCTCCTCAGTGACCGTACTCCTACCACAGCTCCCGCGTACTTGTAGTACCTGGTAGCGCACTATGGCGCAGAGACCAGCGTATCATGCTGTGACCCAGCCTCAGGACAAGAGCGGCGACCGTATTACATTGCTGCGCAGCAGAAGCGTCATCATCGCACGGCTGGCGACTGTTTATTCCCTCGTAATACCTTCTGACGATCGACAGCACCACAGAGCTGGTCCGCAGTATTCAACGCGCTTGAGCGACGCTCTTGGGCAACGAGGCAGAGAGGCTTGAACTTGGGTGGGTTAATCGGTTTGTCCCAAGCGGAGCCGGGGTGTTTCACCCAATTGGACCTGATTACGGCTGGTTTGCCCCGCTCCGGACGTCATCGGAACGTGGTAGCCATCACGGCCATCACAGTGCAAGAAGACGACATGAAGGTCATCGTCACGGGCTTTGGCCAGTTTGGCAAGATCGTTGAGAACCCGACGACGGCGCTCGCGCAGAAACTCGAGGGCAACGCGAATGCGACCGCGGTCTTTGTCCTCGAGGTGTCGGCCGACGGCCTCAACGAAGCGCTCGCGCCGTACTGGGCCGAGGCCGAGGTCGCACTGCTTGCGCCGCCAACGCTGCTAATCATGCGAGTAGGCGTCGGACGAGCCATTTATCTTTCTGCACATGGGCGTGAGTCACAAGGGCACGGCGATCAACCTCGAGCAGGTCGGGTACAACGTCGCCGACTTTCGCATTCCGGACATGCGCGGGTGGGAGCCGGCCGCCGAGCCGATCGCGCCCAACGGGCCCGAAAGCTACTCGACGAGCCTGCCGGTCGAGAAGCTCGCCGCGGCGCTCGGCCCGCACACGACCGTCTCGACGGACCCGGGCCGCTACATTTGCAACTACGTCTATTTCAAGTCGCTCGCAGTGACCCACACCAAGGCCCACCAGGTGCGTTCAGTACTCTGCTCGCTGAATGACAACCATAGTATTAGCATGCGCTTTTCGTCCACGTACCCGAGTTTACGGTCGTGAGCGAAGCCGACCAGTTGGCGACGATCGAGCACCTCCTCGTGCTGCTGCGCGCGATGGACGAGGCGTAAATCCCAATGTACGGAAGAAAGCTGTGCATGCCAGCCATAATCTTTTGCGTTACGCTCGCCTTGTTGACGCCAAGGCTTCAAGATGGACCCCACTACTCACACGTCACCTTCCAGCAGCACGTGAGCTCAGCACGTGTACCCACGGCGATGTGCGATGGTCGTTGACGCGCTTGACCATCGCGTCGTGCAGCCGCTTCAGTAAGCGACTACATACACAACAGGGCCTTGAACACAATACGAAAAGGCGACGGTCCATGCTGGCGCGGTGGACGGAGGCCAAGGAATACTAGCGCGCTGGTGCATAGTATCTGGGCGACCGCTGCTTCAACGAATGGGCGCTGTCGTGCTCTATCGCGACCAGATAGAGTGGGATGTATGAGGTTGCTTTTACGTTCGCGCCCCAGATTGCATTTTCATCCATAGAAGAGGACAAAGCGATGCGCGTGATCTTGACGGGCTTCGGCAAGTTCTACACGATCCTCGAGAACCCAACGACGTACCTCGTGCGGACGCTGGCCGACGACCCGCACGTCACGGAAGCGCACGCGATCGAAACCTCGGTCGACGCGCTCAAGGAAGCCCTCGAGCCGCTCTGGGCCCGCGCCAACGTACAAAGCAGTTATCGTAGGGTTGGCACGATGATTTTTTCTAGGAGTTGGGCGAGCCAACACTCTTCTTTCACCTCGGCGTCGACGACAGCGCCGAAGTGGTCCATTTTGAAGAGTGCGCGTACAACATTGCCGACTTTTGCATTCCGGACGAGAAGGGCTACGAGCCGCAGGACGAGGTCATCATCCCTGGCGCACCCGCCGTCATCCACACGCTTCTGCCCGTCGCGAAACTCGCGGCCGAGGTCGGCCACGGCTGCCTGACGTCGACTGACCCCGGCCATTACGTGTGCAACTACGCGTACTACAGCTCGCTCTATCATACGCTGCCACACCGCCACAACCAATTCGTGCTCTTTGTGCACGTGCCGCCGTTCGAGGTGCTGCCCGAAGCCGACCAGCTCGCGATCGTGCGCAAGCTCCTCTCGGTGCTCGTCCCGCGGCTCCGGGCCGCGACCAACTCGACCTAGATAGTATTCCTAGTATTCTCTATTCATGTATCCTCCCTCGTGTCCTCGCAACATGCTGCGCGTTTGTTGTCTGTCAATGAACCGAAGTAGCGCGAAAGGTCGTCTCTTCCGACAACTGTGAGAGCAGCTGCTCACCGTGCAAAAAAATGAGTCGCATGCGACCGACATCAAGGCGTCGTCGACAAGAGCCAACTTGGCCATAGCATCAGCCTGCTTCTCTCCATCATTCTAGTATATTCCTGATACACTCGTGAGAGTAGCTGCTGCCTCCACGAGCGCTTCTTTGCCCTCGTCCATCTTGGGTGCTTTGACTTCGTACATGGATGTACTCGCCGAGGCTCATACCGTGAACGGCGAGGGACAGACTGGAGACCATCGAGACATAATCGTGCACTATGCACCTTTCTATTAAACTCACCCGACGGCTTGCACTTCTCTGTCGGGTGGTTCGCGTACAGATCTCTCTCTGTCGGGTGGTTCGCGTACAGATCTCTCTCTCTGTGCGCAGCTCCTTCCCAACGATCAGGTGCCATCTCTCACGCATTCAGGCGTTGCGTACTAGTAGGCGAAATTCTCGAGTTTGTTTTGGCTCATTTGCATTTCAACGCAGACACGCTTGAGGATGACGATGATGCACTCTTATCGCCTAATACGCAGAGTTCTAGTGGAGGCGATGAGCTTCCACGTTGGCCTCAACTCGCGGTGGCTGAGAGCGTTAAAATCGCCGCCGAGACGTCGTGCAAGTGGGTCTCCATAAGTGCAATGTGCCGCGCGTCTGGCGTCGCCTGCGACGCGGCCAACTCGATCGTGCGTTGAATCTAGTCCCCATGTTGACTATAGAGCTGTGTCCCGACTCGACGTACCTGTGTCTTGAGTTGCTGGCATCCGTGCAGATCCATGGCCACACCGCTGGGCTCCATCATGAGCGCCTTGGCGTCAATGGTTTCCCGAAGCGTCTTGAGCACCGTGTCGAAGGCATCAATGCAGTCGTGCCGTCGGGCAGCAAACCACGGCTGAAAGTGTGGCGACGCAATAAACCGCGCGTACAGCGCTCGCAGCTTCTTGCGCGATGTCCGGAGTGGCGTCGGGAGCTTTGTCGACGGGATCGTGGTCAGCGACTTGAGAAACTCCTACGCCCATCGATTGTAAAATGTGCAATTGGCAGGAACTTGGACATGCCGTGGCCACGAACGGCTTCATAAAGACAGTGACGTCCATGTACGGTGTCGGCGCAACGTGCAAATGGTTGGACCAAATACCAAAGTACGGCTCAAACGGCTTGAGAAAGAGCTCGGTGAGGTGCTTGAAATGCTACGCAATCGAAACTTATAGAATCGGATCGAGTACGATGCGGACCTTGCGCAAGACTGCGTTGTTGATCGAGATGCTGGGCGGCTCGTCGCCGTTTTGGAGACCCTCGGACGACTCGACGGCCGTCGCTTCGACAAGTTGCCGCAGCACGATCGGGTCGGGCTGCACGAGCCGCGACGACCGCGCGAGGAGCTAGCGTCCGTCGGTCAGTCTCTGTGAAGAAGCCACGTGGTCGTACCCTTGGCGCGTAGCTTTCTGGAAACGAGTCGAGCTCGGCGGCGCGCTTGATGTAGCGTCGAGGCCGGCTCGTGTCATCGACTTCCGCAGCGTCCGCTGCATCGAGAAAGCCAAACGCGCGCTTGGCCGTCGGCGGCGTCGCCGGGCGACTTGCTGCGTCGAGAAACGGAAACACGACCGCGTTGGGCCAAAACCGCAGCGCCTGTCTCGACAACTCGTCGACGATGCGTCTTGTACATGGGAGTTCTACCTTGAGGAAGAACGGGTTGGTCGTGCCCAGCACCGTCGTTGGGAAGTTCAGGCACTTGGTCGCGTCGTGGACGGCAGCAATACTCTACGCATGCACGAATGAGTGGAAGATATGCAAGAAGGAACTCATCAGAGCTCGTACGGTAAAATCGGCTTCGTACAAGGCAAAGTACGGACGGTAGTCGCCATGGTACGCGACGGGCGCAATCAAGCTACACGTCGTCCGCATTTGTCACCAAAGATGATAGAGCGCCGCACCTTGTGAACGCAAGCACGGCTTGGCTGCAGACGCGCGCGCTCGGAGCCACCATGAGCACGCTCTCGCCCGTGATGGCAAGCTGCCAGAGATCCCAGAGACACGCCTCGAGCCCCTCAAAGCTCGAGAAGAGACCGACGCTCTACACTTGACGTCGGAACATGCACAACGCACTGTACTACCTCGAACGAGATGCCAGCGTCTTGGGCTTGAGAATGTCGCAAAAGAGGGGCGCCGGCGCGACGCGCGGGGCGGGCGCCGTGAACTTGCCGTTGCGCACGATCGCCTCGTCGGGCGCCTCGTGCTGCTGCTGCAGCTCGTCGTCGTCTTCGTCGTGGCTGGCCATGTCGTCAGCGTTGACGTCAAACGACTCTTGCTCGATGCTCCAGCGACGCGTTGGTACCGACGCTTCGATGCTGGGGACCATGCCGGGCACGACGAAGCTCACAAACGTGCCTGCGACGGGCAAGATCATGGTCGTGTCGGCCATCGGCGCCGGCCTACGCCATGCTCATATGCGATCCTGGGTCGTCGCGCATACCATTGCAACACGTTGTCGTAGAGGGCTTCGAGGAGCGGGTTGCCGACCTGAAAGTAGAGCGGACCGACGACCCGCAGCACGCGCTCGTAGAGCCCGACGAACGGCGTCTGGGTGACAATCACAATGGCCTTCTGGAAGTACCCACGCGCTTTCGCCGCGTCCTTGCGCTGGCGGAAGAGCACAAAGCCATAGAGGAAGCTCGACGTCGATTCGTCTTCGGACCGGCAGCGGAAGGCGAACTGCGTGTCGCCCTCGTCGTGGCGGTTGCTGTGCGGCAGCGCGAGATACGCGATCGACTTTTGCGCCGACGCCGTCAAGGACGCGGTCGGCGGGTACATGGCCTCGAGCGTCTGACCCACGTCAATGTCGAAGACGACGCTCGCAATCGCCACGACGCCCCATCGGTTGACCTCCATACCGTCAGCTCGTCGGATCTGCCACTGCGACGCCTCCAGGTGTGTTTGATCGACTAAACAGATGGTTCGAGTTCGACTAAGCGCTAGAGGTGCGCCATCGTCCGTGCTGGTAGAAGCGTTCGAGACACCCACGACGCTCCCACGTCGTGCACCACTTTTTTGCAATCACGAGGCTCTACTTGTAGCTTCCTGCAGTACGATGGCGAAGTGCGTGTGATGGGCAGGGACTAGTTAGTCGAAAATCCCTTTCTAGTCGAGACCATCATTCTGGTCTGGACGAACCGACACTTCATCACATGGCCCTTCCTAGCACGTATACGCATCAACTCGTCGATCGAAGCAAGCCACTGCTGCTAACAGGATGCAATTGGGGCTCGTGCTATCATTCCGCGGCTCTACTGCCGCGTTCCGCTCTGCTACAACGCCGATCTGCGGTTGCGGTTCGGGGCATAACCGGATTGAACCGGTCCGAAACCGGATAGAAGGGCCCGTCCGGATAAGAATTATTGGTTGTTGGTGGCATCGCAGTTGGGATATCGGTCGGCGCAAGTCAGTCGCAGCAGTAGCATCATGTCGTGGTCCAAGCACAAGAAGATCCTGGCGATGGCCAAGGGCTATCGCGGCCGCGCCAACTCGTGCTACCGCACGGCCATCAACCGCGTCGAGAAGGGTCTGCAGTACCAGTACCGCGATCGCAAGCAGAAGAAGCGCGTACGTCCATCATGGCCCATCGGCGCCATGGCCTCATGCGCTGTGTTTAGGACTTCCGCTCGCTCTGGATCGAAAAGATCAACGCTGGCACGCGCCAGGAAGGTCTGTCGTACTCCAAGTTCTTTGGCGTCCTCAACGCGTCCGAGATCCAGCTGAACCGCAAGGTGCTCGCCGATATTGCAGCCACGGAGCCCTTCAGCTTCAAGTCCATCTTGGAGGTCGTCAAGCAGATGAAGTAAACGGGCGTGCATGCACCCGACGAAGAATAGCCTAGAAGAACCAAAAAGATGAAATGGATTAGTATACTTGTTCGCGAAGAGACGGCTGGCGACCCGACCCGATTTGCAACATTCGAGCGAGCTGCCCTCTCGATCGGTCCATGCGATAAACACGGGTAGACACCCTTGCGACCAATCCCTACGAGCAACCGCAGACGGGAGCAGCGCCAAGGGCGGGCCTCGATGGGCTACTTGCAGAGTGATAGTACCGGAGGAGACCTCGTCGAGGATACTGCAAGAGCGTGTCGTTGCTATCGCCTTTTATCATCCGCCGCCTCTGAGTGGCGTAAAAGTCGGTGTAGATCCTACTCCATCGGCTGCCGCAACCTCCTCGACGCGTCACCGTCAGAGCACACCCCAGTGGGGACCATTTGCTTCAACGGCCACAGCGGCCGACCTTCGACTCACTTTTGCATTTGCAGTCGCGCATCCGCATGTACCGAGGACGCAGCCGGCCACGCATGCCTCCAACGACCAACGCTTTTCGTCCTGCACGCCTCTTGGGGCACCTCGGTGACTTGGAACTCTTCAGCTCGTCGCATGGCGGGCGGATCAGGCATCTTTTCCTCGAGCGACTCGCCGATTGGTACGCGGCGGTGCATGCCAAGACGTTTCGTGTCCGGTTCGGCGGCCAAGACGTTGACATGACCAAGGACCTGCGTGTGTTCAAGCCCGTGCTTGGACAGTTCATCGCGCATTTTGAGTCATCGGGCAAGGCGCGCGCGGCAGTCGGTAGCTTGATGCCATTCCACGTCTTTGTGCAAGGATCCGCCGATGACTGGGCGCGGGTGCGCAAGGTGCTTTCGCACGCGTTGGCGCAGCAAGACCTCGAGCGCATCCCATCCATGGCGAGTTCGAAGGTCAACGCGCTCGATGCGTTGCCGTCGTCCGGTACTAGCATCGGCGTCGTGCCCGAGGTCGTGATGCCCAAGCTCGCCTTCGACATGGTGAGCCAGCCGGGTGTCATACGTGATTGGCGAGCGCACTGTGCTGCCGCTGCCGTGGGCGTGGCGCTTGCCGTGGACTCGCAACCGCGACGTCCCCCGAGCGCACGTTCCGTCGCTCGTAGCCGCGCGAGGCGTTCTTGGCCCACCATCGTCGCTTCTGGACGCGATGGTGGCCGCAACGCCCGATGGCAAACTCTCGACAAAAGAACTGCGTGACAACCTCCTCGCTCTCCTCTTTGATAAGACGGCGCATGCGCTTTCGATCCTCTTCGACCTCCTTGCGATGTACCCGGCGGTGCAAGACGAGCTCTACGCAGAGCTGCTCGACGCGTTCCCCAACGGCGCCAGTGAGATTGCAAATGCAGCGTCGAGCCCGCTAGGCGCCGTGCCGTACTTGTGCTGGACAGTTGACGAAGTGCTGCGCTTGAAGGCCGCCGTGCCCGTCATCAGCCGCCAATGTGTGTCGCCGTGCGTCATAAACGGCGTCGAGGTCCGCGCCGGCGACGACGTGCTCATCGACGGTGGCAGTGCCTGCCGGGACGATGACTGCGGTCCTGGTCATTTCGACTTGGACGAGTTTCGTCCATCGCGCTTTGGCGACACACGTGCCGCACTCGACAAGTCGGTGCTGCTGTCGTTTGGCGCAGGAAAGCCTCTATGCCCCGGGCGCAATATCGCGCCGTGTGCGCTCACGTGATTGCCAAGTTGCACGTGTCGCGGCTGGCCAGTAGCCCCCCGCTGCTGTTCGACCTCAAGCTCACCGTCACGACGCGCGCGGGCGACGGCACGATGGTCTGGACAAAGCGCAAGTAGCAGTGTCGTCGCCTGGGAGGCTACAGCGAACCCTACTACAGCCAAAACACGTGCTTGCTCTCGCAGCATTCGATTTACGGTGGTCGTGCTAATATTGAGCGCGTGGGAATCAAATGAGCTGGCACAAGCTGCTGCAGCAACACCGTCTCCTTCGTGAGGGGCACCACCAACGTGGGGTAGCCATCTCGTACCTATCGATAACCGATCGACTCCTCCAGTCGTACGACGAATGCCGTATTGTGGATTAGAGCTCAACTGTCTCGTCTTTCTTTACACGATTGGCAAAGACGGTTGCACTGAGCCTCGCCACCCCGACGCACCCCAAGCCAAGAGAACAAGTGGAAGAGGTGGCAGAGGTCCCTTGTGCAGAGTGGCCACCGCGACCTTCCAAGTACAATTGTACACACCTCAAGTCGTGCTTTGCTGCAGCCGTAATGAGGCCAACGACGCCACGTCGGTGCGCAACCTGGGTGGCAGCTGCCAAGTCCCACGAGCGTCAACAGCGCTGTGGCTCGATCCGAGGATTGCATTTTGGGCGCGAACGCCGCGGCGTGGGATTGGCTCGAATTATAGCCAATCAGTGCGCGAATTGCCGGCATGCGCGTCCTGAACGTGGCCGAGAAGCCGTCCGTCGCCAAGGAGATCGCGCACATCTTGTCGTCGGGCCGGAGCACGCGGGTAACTCCCTCGACTCGGCGACGACGTCTCTTCATCCTGCGTAGCGTCCCGGCTTTTCCCAGTACAATGGCATCTTTGAGTTTCCGTTTGAGCTCAACCAGCAGCGCGTCGAGATGGTCTTCACGTCCGTGACCGGCCACCTCATGCAGCTCGACTTCGCGCTGAGCCACCGGTAGACGATCATGTACTACATGGCCCATGGATGCATGCGCTCGTAGCGGCTGGAAGACATGCGACCCCGTTGACCTATTTAGCGCGGCCGTCGAGAAGACCGTGCGCGAGGACTCGACGCAAAAGAAGATCGAGCAGACGTTGAAGGCCGAGGCCGCACGCGCTCAGGTACACCGCGCCGCCATGAGCCTCATCGATGCCATGTATGTAGATGCTCGTGCTCTGGCTGGATTGCGATCGCGAGGGCGAAAACATTGCGTTCGAGGTCAAGGCCGTGTGCGAGAAGGCGAATCGGCGGCTGCGCGTCAAGCGCGCGCGCTTCTCGGCGCTCATCCCGCGCGACATCCACGCCGCCGTGCAGAACCTCGTGCAACCGAACGAGAACTTGTCGCTTGCGTGCGACGCGCGGTCCGAGATTGATTTGCGGCTCGGCGCGGCCTTCACGCGCTTCCAGACGATGCGCATCCAAAAGAAATTTCCCAACGTCCAAGCCAACTCGGAGAGCAAGGTCGTGAGCTTCGGCTCGTGCCAGTTCCCGACGCTCGGCTTCGTCGTCGACCGGCACTTGGCGATCGAGGCGTTCGTCCGCGAGCTCTTCTACCACATCCACGTGACGCATGCGATTCCTGACGTCGGCTCGATCGTCTTTACGTGGGGCCGCGGCCGCGTGTACGACCACATAGCAGCACTCGCACTCTACGAGAGCTGTGTCGAGGCGCAGATCGCGACCATCAATTCGATCAGCAAGAAGGATACGTCCAAGCGCAAGCCGTTCCCGCTCACGACGGTCGAGTTCCAAAAGCGGGCGTCGCGCTGGCTGCGCATCTCGTCCGAGCAAGCCATGACAGCGGCCGAGGCCTTGTACAACCGCGGTCTCCTGAGCTACCCGCGCACCGAGACCGACAGCTTCAAAGAAGGCACCGACCTTCGCGCCCTTTTGGACTTGCATGCGGGCCACGAGACGTGGGGCGGGTACGTGGCCGCGCTCCAGAACGGCAAGTTCGAAGCACCCCGTAGCGGCAAGCACGATGACCAAGCGCACCCGCCGATCCACCCGACCAAGTGCGTCCCGCTCTCGTCGCTCAACAATGACGTCGAGCGCCGCGTGTATGAGCTCGTCGTCCGGCACTTTCTCGCGTGCTGCTCCATGGACGCGCGCGGCAGTCAAACCAACGTCACCATGACGCTAGCAAGCGAGACGTTCACTGCGAGCGGACTCATGATCCTCGCGCGCAACTACCTCGACATTTACGTGTACGAAAAGTGGGCCGCGACCGTGATTCCAGTCTACGAGCGCGGCGACCGATTTGTGCCCACAACGCTATTGCTCAAGAGAGGCGAGACAGCACCGCCACCGCTCCTCACCGAGTCGGACCTCATCGCCAAGATGGACACGCATGGCATTGGGACGGATGCAACGATCGCCGAGCACATCAACACGATCCTCAAGCGTCAGTATGCGATCAAGGTCAACAACAACACGCAGTTCAAGCCCACAGGTACAAATCGCTTCCGTCTTCTCTACTTCTTCGTGGGTCCTTATCTAAGGACATATATTGCGCAGAGCTCGGCCTCGCGCTCGTGCAGACCTACGACCGCATGGGGTATCAGCTCGCAAAGCCAGATCTCCGCGCGGCAGTACGTCAATACGCACGCCTTCCAGCATGACCACATGGCGTCCTCTAGGTCGAGCGCGATTGCAATGCGATTGCGCAGGGTCAAAAGTCCTGCGACCAAGTCGTCCGCTCGTGCATGGACCAAGTACGTTCTTGCTTTGCTCCGTCCCGCACCGACCATGTGCGCCTAGATGCGCACGATCTACCAAAACGTCGTTGCGCGCTCCGGTGTCCTCGACGAGACGTTCCAAGGGTACTTTGGTGTGGCCAACCAGGACGCCGGTGCGGGCAACAGCCGCGTGGTTGACGGCGCGTTTAGCGCGTGCGGCAAGTGCCACCAGCCCATGGAGCTCCGGTACACGACGCTTTTCTGACCTGTGTTCAACCGTGTTTGCGCCTTTTGTAGGAAGAAGCCCGATGACGGTAGCCTCCTCGTCTGTCGGCGCTGCGACGACCAGTATGCGCTCCCGATGCTTGCCAACATACAAAAGTCTACGACGCGCTGCCCGCTCTGCCAGTTTCAAGTGGTCGACATCCAACGGAGCGCAGGCACCAACGTTTACAGTGTGTGCCCGCACTGCTTCAACCATCCGCCCAACGCACGACTAAACGAGATGCCGTGCTACAGCTGCACGGCCGACTGCGCGCTCGCCACCGGGACCCACGACTCGCCGGTGGTGCAGTGCTGCTTTCAATGCGGCGGTCACCCCATGAAGCTAAAAAAGACGAGAACCGGCAAGTACGTCGTCAGTTGCACCGACTACCAAAGCTGCAAAGAGTCGGTGTGGCTACCTTCGAGCATCGCGTATGCGTCCGTGACGTCGCACCCGTGCACGAACTGCTCTCGGCCGCAGCAAACGATCCACCGCGTGACTTTGCGCTTCCTCACCAATGCCTTGCCGCCCGACCTTCAAGTACGCATTCTGGACATGGGCAATGAGCGCGAGACGTGTCTCTTTTGCGACGACGTCGTCCAAGATCTTGCGCAAGGCCAGCTGCGGCTCAAGTCCATGGCTGCCCCGGCGGCGCGTGCCATGCCGGCACCCGAACTGCAGAGCTCGTACCAGCGCGTCGCTCGCGCCACAGCCCCGTCCAACGACTATACCGACTCGCTCACAGGCAACAACCGCGCGAAAAAAGCCAAGACAAGTGCATCAACGGCATCCTCGCGGGCGATGACAACCGTGAGTGCACCGCCTCGAGGGGCATCGCCTCTCTGCCCCGGACACAGCGTCGAGTGTGCGCTTCGCCAAACCAAACGCGAAGGGCCCAACAAGGGCCGGTACTTCTTCACGTGCAGCTTTCCGCAAGGCGAGCAGTGCGACTTTTTCGAGTGGACCGAAGGCGCAGCTGTACCGCCAGCCATTTACAATGGTGGTCCGTCGGGCGACACGCCGCTGTGCAACCATCAGCAGCCAAGCGTGAAGCGCGTCGTTGCCAAGGCCGGGCCAAACCAAGGCCGCGAGTTTTACACGTGCAGCTTTCCCCAAGCCGACAGTTGTGGGTTCTTTGAATGGAAGGACGGCGAAAGCGGCGCGTCCAGTAATGGTGGGGGTGGTGCAAGCTACAACCGCGCGGCGACATCGCGCCCGTCTGGAGCCAGCAATGCCTCGGGTCATGTGTGTCTCTGCGGCGAGCCCGCAATCGAGCTCACGGCCAAGTCGGCGGCCAACGCTGGCCGCAAGTTTTACAAGTGTGCCAAGCCCGACAAGAACGCGCAATGCACCTTCTTCGAGTGGGCCGACTAGAAACTAGAACGTCAAGACGCTAAGCGTAGACACGACGTGCGATAGCAACCGCTGCGTATTCATGTGTGCCAAGGTCGTGCCAAAGGCATAGCCTGCAAGCTTAGTTGCCTGCTGTGCTGGCAGTCTGAGAGCGCACTACTACACTATATTACGTTCCTAGACAGAAATACTGTGGTAAAGACAGAGCACATGGAATAGTGTAGATATCGGAAAATGGGCTTCCAGGTGACCTCGGGCACGATCTGGCGGGGCGGCGTCTCGTTCGTGCTTGTCTCCAACTCGGTCTTCTTCCGCGAGCGCGTCGTCGCGCAGGTCTTCCGCCTCCTCCGAGCACGCTTTGGCCCGAAGCAGTTCCTCAAGGACCTTGAGCGCCACTTCCTTCCGCCCATCTCGTGGGCCATCGTGCTCCTCGCGCTCTACGTCGCCATGGTCATCCTCGAGATTGACGACGCCGCGGATGAGGTCCCAACTGTCTTCCAGTACGCCTTTGGTATTCCGCTCATTGTGGCCACGATCGCCTTGCGGCGCGTCGTCACCAAGGTACTCCATGCTGCATCGTCTTAGGTATTAGCCTTGGCGTAGGCGTCGATCCGGTACTTTGGCTGGGACGAAACCTCGCGCGAAGACTACTCGCGCGTGCTCATGGTCACGGAAAGCATTGGGGTACGAGGCGACGGCTGCTAAATCCTCGTTCACGCTTGCATAGTTTGTCACGATGGTGCTGATCCTCATCGAGTGCTACGTCTACGTGCCCAACTCGGCCATGATGCAGGAGCTCGTCCTCGTCTTCTTTACGCTCCTCGAGCTCGTGGGCATTCTCGCCTTCTACACCACCGTCCGCAACTCGATCATGGGCTTCTTCCTCATCTTTGCCGAGCCCTTCTCGACCGGCAGTCTCTGCTCCATTGGGTCGGCGACCGGCGTCGTCGAGCAAATGGCGCTCAACACGACCGTGCTCCGCGCCATGAACGGCGCGCTCATCCACATCCCCAACAGTGTCCTCGCGACCGACTACCAGCGCAACTACTCCGAGTGCACGTTCCGGAAGGTCCATGTCGAAATCCACGTGGCGCCAACCACGCCTGTCGCCCTCCTCAACCAGCTCATCGACGACCTCCGCGAGCAGCTGCCCCACTGCATCGTCTCGCCCGAGCTCTTTCACCAAAAAGAGTCGCATGAGGTTCGCCGCTCCGACTCGATGGGTACGCGCACGCTCGGGAATGTGAGCGAGCTCTCCCACGGCAGCGGCACAACTGCGGCGCTCGACTCGATGGCGGGCATCGCCGAGCTTGGCTCGAAATGCAACAGCTTCCGCGTCCACGATCTACGCTGCTTGCAAGTGACGCTCGCTGGCATGTACTGCGTGCTCGTGACAGCGCTCATTGAGGGTAACGACATCAAGACCCTCGCCAAGGCCAAGTCCAAAGTCAACCTGGCCATCATGCAGTGCCTTGAGCGCCATGGCGTCTCGTTGTCACAGGACGCCGAGTTAAGTTAAATATGACAATGTATTAGTAGGATGTGCGCCTAGTGGACGAGATCGTGGACGCTGCGACCTTGCAAGACGTCGCCTTCGGCGCCCACTTGCAGGTACACGTGGACGTGGAAGATGTTGATTGAGCGCTCCGGGTTGTCGTCGTAGTTCCACGCCGTGACATGCGGCGCGTTAGTTGTGATCCACTGCTCGACGTAGTCCTGGACGTCGGCATGGCGCATCTCGAGGCGGCTCCAGAGAGTCCAGTGCTCGATGCCTTCCGGCGTCGAGTACGGAAACATATTGGGCTCCATGAACGACGTTCTACCTGCCAGAGTCGTGGCGTAGATGTGTTCTTCGCGCGTCATGCCGTGCTCTTCCGAGTCGAGGAGGTCCAGATGGTCCCACTTGCGTTCCTTGCACTCGTCCGAGCGGGTCCAGTACTGGAGCTTCAGGGTGCGACGGCGCCTATCGGCATCATCGGCAAAATCGTCGTACCCCGGCCCGTCGTAGTAGGCGTCGTAGCAGTCGCCTTGAGTAGCACGAGGGGGCGACCCGACGTCCGAGCGCGGGCTGTCGACGGGACGGTTGCTTTCCGGTGCGTGAAGAGGACTGTCCGAGTTGTCGAGATCCGTGCATTCACCGTCTTCCGGAGGCGTGGAGAGTTGGGCGGTGGTGGGATCCCTAATGGTGTCTTCGTGCAGGGGGGCGTCAGAGCACTCACGTGGGTCGTGGTCTTCCGAGGGTTTGAAGTGGGTCTCATCCGTCGCCTACACATGGCACGTTGGCTTGCTGCCTATCGATCGGGAGCGCGTACCTTGCTCTTCTTGCAGGGCAACTCGTCCATGGACGACGGCGACATTCCGCCATCGAGAGAAGAGGGGGCATCCACGGAGCGCTTCCGCTTGGCGCGGGGGCCCTCGCCCGTGGAGCAAGGGGGTTGGGAGCTAATCATCGAGGAGGCAAGCATGATGTTCCGAGATACGATTCCGGGACGGGGTAGCGGGGAACCTTGGGCGGGGGACGCCTCTTTTCCGACCGAGAAATACAAAACTAACTGGCTTCACCCAATAGGAGTGGTGGGCGGCCTTTGGCGGAAGGTTCGTATCACGAGGTGCTTTACTTCTATATCCTAATTTCCGTATGCATCTGCGACAGGGTCGAGGATGGATGTTGCTTTAACAAGGTAAGAGCTCCTCCTCCATGGGGATTGGCCAAAATTACTGGCATGCAGATGGGCGTGCCACGAACCGCCTGGAAAAGCAAGATCTTGGCCGAGGCCATGGCGTCGCCTCTGCAGATGGGTGTATGGTCATGGTCCCACAAGCAGCACTGACCAGGTAGACGCTACATGGTGGTGCTCTCGGCTCACTCGTCGTCCATCGTGGCCCTCTGACCGGTCTTGCACTCCTGCCTCTGGCACCCTCCCAGGCTCGAACGCAGCAACCCGCTCAAGGCTCTCAGCCACATGGCTTGCGGTCAAGACCGCTAGGCTTGCATGACAATCGCCTGCACCTCCGACACTTGGCCATCGCTTGCGGCAATGCTCAACGCCCCGGGTCCAAGGTGGGCAAGCTACCGAGAGCCTCTCAGGATGCCGCAACGAATAGCGCACCTCGAAGACGCCACTGCTTTGCCTCACGAGCGTGCATTACGGAGGCCTCTCTCGTAGATGTATTACTACATGGCATCGCAAACTCATTTCATCCACATCGCCGCTCCAGGAAGGTTGACACGCATGGAACATGAGACGGTAAATGGAAGAATTGAACGATCTTGCCACCGAGCTGGCATCACGGCACCACGTCGCGACGCGGGACGACATCAATGTTCGAAGGATACCGAGGATGGGACTTCACACTTAGGAGCCTCGTCGTGAGCCGCTATCGTTCTATCGCTCTATCATCGATGAAGGGAAATCGCGGGCCGAGTCGGATCGCATTTTCCATCTCTCGCCCCAATCAACATGCGACTCTTTGTGCCTGCGTCGGTGGCTGCTGCCATCGTTGCCGCCGATTCGGCCAGCGACCTTTGCTTGGAACGCCCCGACTTGCCCAAGTGCGGCGCGTCGTGCTACAACCCGGCGCGCGCGGCGTGCTGCGGCTCCCAAGTGTACCTCTACTACCAGTGGAACCCGGCGACGAACGCGACCGGCGAGCAGCAGTGCTGTACGAACCGGCACAACGCTTCGTACGTGGCGTTTTCATGCAATGGCACGGCCTCGGGCAATCGCACGGTGGCCAACGCGACGCGCGAAGAGACGATTGTGGCTCCGACGACGCTTCCCGTCGTGGATGACTCGTACAACAGCGCGTCGGGCAGCGATTTCGACGACGAGCTCGGCTCGTGGGACAGCGACGTTGGCGACGACGGTGAAGACGAGGATGAGCCCATCATCGCGGGGGTCAATGCCCACAACGACGACGATGCAACACATGGCAGCAATTCCACGACCGCCCACAACAGCTCGTCGACGACGCCAACGATGCACCCAGGAACGCATACCCACTCAACGCCGCTGCCCACGACGTCCAACAGCTCCTCCAGCTCCCACGACAACGGTCACGACGACGCGGAGGTCGGTGACGGCGAAGACGACGTTGATTCTGACATCGACGCTACCGAAGACGCCGATACCGAAGATGTCGGTGCCGACGCGGACGCTGCTGATGGCGAAGACTCTGACATCGATGCTGACACTGACAACAGCCGTGTGGCAACGGACGCTCCGCGCTCGCCCGAGCCCACAACCCACAGCACTGGTAACCACTCCACGCCCGAGCCCACAGCCCACAGCAGTGGTAACCACTCGACGCCCGAGCCCACAGCCCATATCAGTGGCAACCACTCGACGCCCGAGCCCACAGCCCACAGCATCGGCAACCACTCCACGCGCGATGAACCTCAATTGCTCAACACATCCGTCGAACACGAGAAGCAGACGCACGTGCCCGGCGCGGCCTTGACGCACTCCAACTCGACCACCAACAACTCGACGCACAATGCAACGCGCACCAACCGCACGGGGAGCAACGTCAGCGACGAGAGCACGATCCAGCGGCCGTCCAGCGCCACAGGCACTGTCCAGCACTGCGCAGGTCTGCTCGCGGTGCTCTGCATCGTTGGGAGCATGCTCGTGTAGTAGCCCAAGTACATCCAGCAAGGTGAAATTTCATATAAACCAATGTTTGCTTACAACGTCCCGTCGTCGTTCTCGGCCATCATTGCCGGCGTTTTGAAGCTCGCGATGGCGAGTTCGGCGGTTGAAATCAGCGACAACAGATGGTCCATGAGGGCTTTCACGGTCGCAATGCCCTACGCTCGCATGAGCACACTGTGGTGGCGCATTCCCCGACCTCTTCGCGGAGCTCGTGCTTCTGAGCGTACTTGGCATTGGGGGGCGCGCCTGTGATGGCCTTTGTGTTGGTAAGAACAACCTCGATCGAATACGACTAGAGATGAGAGCTGAGTGAGTGCCAGCGTTCGCGGTACAGCACCTTTTCGAGAAGGGTCCACGCAGCCACGTGCTCGGCGAGCGTGGCCTCGCACGCAACCCGCTCGCTCTCATTGGCAATCGCGGCCACCAACGGACCTATAATCATCACTGATAGCACCATGCAGCAGAAATTCTTCCTACGTGTGGCGCTGTATTTTTTGAAGATGGTTTCCATGTCCGGCGTAAAGGTCGAGAGCGCGTGCACGGCGGGGGAGAGAACGCGACGCTTGGCACGGATGAGCTTGGTGGTTTCCGGAACACGTGGCACTAAGGCCGGCACGGGGAGATCCAGTGACGACGCGACGTTAACTACGGCCTTGCTTGGTGGCTCATTTGCGCCGACGGTCGCAGGCACTCGCTGGACTGGGGATGAGATCTTGGCAAGAGTAGCCTTGGGCTTGGGCGTCGCCTTGGCCTTGGCCTTGGGCATCTCGACTGAAGCTGCTTCGACAACCTTGGGAAGCTCAGCAACAATCTTCGGGGCTGGCTTGGCCTCGATCTTTGGAGCCGGCTCGACCTTCAGAACGGGCTCGACCTCGATCTTTTTGGCTATTTCATGCGTGATCGCCTCGAGCTGGTCGGACGTTAGTGCCGAAGCGAACGCTGTCAAAGGCTTCCTACTGTATACAAAATATGATGCATGAGCTTGTGGTGTCAATGGGCGACGTACTCAGGGATGGCCACTGCTGGCGTGTCCGGTTGCCAAATGACAGTGCGTGTCCGCTTGCGCTCACCGCGCGTCGGCTTGTCCTCAAGGAGCTTGGAGCTGCGCGACTTGTAGTCTTCCACAGACTTGGCGTGGCGGTCTTTGAGCCGGTCTTTCTCGGTGCTGTCCAAGAGCCGCTGCACGATGAGCTTCTTCGCAATGCGCCCGGTTTCGTAGAACGAGTAGCCGCGCCCGTCGTCCTCGGGGCTGAGCGTGCAGAGGTGGTTCACAGACGCATCTTCGGGGTACGTGAGCAGCTCAAAGGCCTCGTCGCCAACGCGCAGGACGCTCGGCTCTGTCTTGTCGGCCGAGAACGTGAGCGAGAGGTCATCAGCCACGGAGCCGTCCTGGAGCTTGGCCAGCAGCTCGGGCGTCAGGCGGATCTTCGCCGCCCACTTGAGCGAGGCCGGGTCCGTTGCGTGGTACAGCGCGTACTACGCAGGTATGAGCTAGGCGGTGCTGACAGGTCGGTGTACCTTGGCGGACGGCTCCATCGCGGTCGGTCGCGCTGCGTAGGATTGGCTCTTTTTTAGCCAATCCTGGCATATCTTCGCAAATAGTGTATTATGAAGCATCCACGAGGCCAGATCTCCGCAGTAGAGCTATTAGAGCTGGCATACAAAACGTTGTATGCTTGGCGCACCGAAGCCGTTGGATCGCAGCGGATTCAAGCGCGTGTACTGCGGTCTTTGCTGCGTGTCGGGTAAAAGGTAACAGTAATAGTGTCTGCATTTCGTCGCGCACACGGAAATAGCGTGCATTAATTGGACCAATGGCCTGCCGGTGTATCATGGGCTTTTGACCAATCCGGAGCGGCTGACGTCGGCGGCGTTGTCAGATTTCAACCCGCACAGACACGCGACCGACGATGATGCTCATGCGGCGAGCGGCGCGGTTCTCGACGACGGCGGTGCCACGTGTGACGATCATGAGCCCCGACTACGTCAAGGAGACGCCGCTGCTTCTCTCAACCCGCGACCACATCGAAGGCCGCGAGGTCATCCAGGAGCTCGGCATGGTCTGCGGCAACGTCGTCCGCACCAAGAACATCCTCGAAGACATTCTCGCTGCGTTTGGCGGCGTCCTCGGCGGCGAGACGCGGTCATACTCGTCGCTCATGAACGAGACCAACAACGAAGCCGTGCACCGTATGAAGGCGGCTGCGCTCGTAACCCTCATCGCCGTATTGCCACCTATCCTCCTCAACCCTCTGGTGTAGGCCCAAGGCGCCACGGCTGTCGTGCGCACCAAGTTTGAGACCAACCTCGCCATGAACCGGTTCGTCTTTGGCTTGCACTGCAGCAGCGTTTGCTACGGCACGGCCGTTATCTGCCGCCCGAAAACGTCGACCAAGACGCACAAGGAGCACGACGACGAGTAGATGCCTTTGCTATTGGTTCGCAGAGCCTGCAGCTTCTCGAGCAGAAATAGACCTGTATGCTGTATATCGCCGGCCTTGGATACTTCCCAGTCGCTCTCGTTCGCGTCGTTCTCGTCATCGCTGTACTGGCACTTGGCCGGCTCGACGTGGAACCCGCCGCCAAACACAGGCTTGGGCCGGGCAGTGACGTCGATCGTGTACTTGTCCCGGGGCCGTCGGCGACTGGGCTTGAACGAGCTCAGAGTAGGCGCGTCCGCGGGCGGTAGCGGTACGTCGTCGCCGGCGTCGAGTACGTCGTCTTGCAGCTTGTACTGGTTCGAGACGCGGCCATTCATGCCTTTGCGCTGAAAGTACTCAACGCGGTCCTTGAGCTTGCTCACCATGTTGCCCTATAATTGCGTGCATTCGACCTTAATGCATACAAAAAGAGTGGGATCGGTCGTACCTTGCGCATCTTGGCCACTCGGTTGCGCTCGTCCACGTCGCGGTGTAGGTCGTTGAGGCACTGCTCCTTCTCGAGCTTGGCGGCGGCCAGCTCGAGCCCTTGCTCGTGCTTTCGCCGCTCGATCTCCTTGCGCTTGGCCTCCATCAAGTGTCTACGAGCGTTATCGGCAAAGTGTTGATGCTACATGAACAACGTACTTGCGGTTCTTTTCCCGTTCGCGGGCCGTGCCCGCTTGCGAAAGCACTTGTTGGGCATATTCTTGCTGGGCTTTCGTGACCTGCAGTACGCGCTGGGCGTGGTGCAAGCGCCAGTCGACCTTGGCCCGCGCCTTCTCGACCTCGATTTGGATGACTAGTACATGGCGTGGGAAGAGGCGTCCGCTGTAGTAGTGCCGACCTGCGAGCTTGTCGACGCTGTGCAGTGTCGGTGCTCTCGAGATCGCGACGGGCAAAAACGCTTTGGGGCGCATGTACCCATGGGACGTATCCAAGCCGCGATCCTGCGCAAGAGTCTCGTCCTTGTCGCCTTTCCAGGAAATGGATGTCTGCAGCCGCTGGACCTGCAGCCGCTGCTTCTCACGCTGCTTGCGCTCCGCTCGGGATTGGAACGAGCGACTACAATTCATGCAGTTGAGCTGAGATACGACGACGACGCGGCGGACGTGGGTTGTGGCGATGGTGACGTCGACGGCGCCGGGGCCTCGTCCATCTTGACGGCCGTCAGGAACGTTCGCATCCCATTGATGGGGTCCAGCACCATCTTGGCTCGGACTTCACGCTCGCGCTTGCTCATGTCTGTAAAGTCGGTCGGGGTGCGTGGCCGGGGTTGCTACAGGTCGTCGTTCATTGTCCTCCCCGTACAAGCAATCTCACACGACGTACCGCAACCACCTTGATCGGACCCGACGCATTTCTGTAGAAGCGAACGCGGTCGCCGAGGAGAAAGTTCAGCGGCACCGAGTCGTCGGTGGCGCTGTCTTCGTCGGCCGACATACTCTCGTTGTCCATCGTGTCAGGCGAGTTAAAATTAGTCCACCATGTCACGACCCCTACCCCCACGCGTGGCAACCCCCTCAATCTCCAAGCACGAGGGTCTGTCTCTTTCGAATCCCACGCCTGGGGGTCGTCGTCGTTCTGCCGCGCCGCTTGCTCCACATGGACCACTTCGCGACGCCCATGCGACGGGAACGAAGAGGCATGGAAGGACAATGGCAATCAAGGTGAGATGACAGATGGTATGACCGGATCCTTGGCGACATACGCGTTCTCTGATATGAAAGGTAACTCGTCATGCTTGCTATAATAGCTTGCTTGCAATGGTGGAGGATTACGAGGTCTCCACGGAGCGCAAGGTGCTGCGTCGGGATTGAAGCGCTTCTTCCTGCAGCGCTTCGAGGCGCGCACTGGCGTCGACGAGGCTGGCAAAGTACGAGTGCTGGTCGTCGCACTTGGGAATGGTGTCGATGAGCGTCTGCTGGACAACGACCGTGGAAATACCTACACGCAGACGCAGTATGATAGCAAGATGCGCTCGTGAGAGGAGTGGCCGTCGCACTGGGATAATGCTTCTTTAAGAGCGCCGTGTCCTTCTCGAGCGTGCGCAGCGCGGGCGGAAAGCCGGATAAGACGCGCTCATCAGCGTCGTCTTCTTCCACGTCTGTGCCGCTGCTGTAGTCGGCATCCACGTACTGGACGCCCTTTGGAAGTGGCTTGGCGAGAACGTTCCGAGACTGGCCACGCATCGCCTTTTCATGTGGGGAGGCTGCCGGCATAGCACTGCTCTTCGTCACCAGCGTCTTGAGAACCGTAGCATTCATATCCGTTTGTCTAGACTACACTGACACCTGTTCGGCAACGCCATGGGATTTGTCGTGCCACGTACGCGCTTCGGAGCTCGGGGCGAGAGGGCCGAAGCCGCGGCCGGCTTGGCATGTGGCCGCAGCGTAGCCTTCCTTGACGATCGCATGCTTGCAGCGAGGCTCGGCCCCGACGACGTCCGAGACGAGCGAAGGTTGCGCCGGCCCATGTTCGCTCCGCTGTCTGAATCTCTGCTGTTTTTTTGCCATTTCGCACGACTTTTTAGATAGGGCCCCCTACTTGACGATCCGCGACATCAGCGTGCGAGCCGGTGACGATGTGGCACTAGAGCGAAAACACCCTCGCAGTCGACTGCAGTCGCACTACGACGCTCTATGCAAGAAATACGTGTTGGTGCTTTGCCGCTCGCCGTCATTGCTGGGTTGTCGAACGCGACAGGCTGTCGCCGCTCCATGAAGGTAGTGAGGTGGTGGTCGACGTGTGCTCCCACCTGTTGACGCAGCCGAGCTGCACCTACAACAGAGGTTGCCACATTCATCTTGTCGGTGCTGTCTATCTGGTCATCACCGTGTCTGGCCGCAGACGATCCACTGAAGCGCCGTTCCCGCGCTCGGTATTATTGAGTCGTTTGGACACTGACGTAGATAGCCCCATCGCGAGGGGTCTGTGAGCAAGTGGCGCGCATGCATGTTACTACAGCCAAGGACATAAACATACGTCCTTACTATTACCAAGGGCTATTACGTAGCCTACACACAGAGCACACAGAGAACAGAGTCCGATGCAGCACCATGATTGCCATTTGCCTTTTCGAGGGGTGGTCAAAAACGCTTTTTAGGGCCCCTACAATCCGGTGTTGGCACTGGATCTGTGGGTCCTTCAGAAAAGCCATTTGGGGTTCGCATCAGCTGCATGCTGCGTTGGACGAACTCGCCGCTCTGGGCGGTCGGAAGGCCGTCGCCGCCATCTGCCGCTGCCCAGCAGCATTACGCACGGCGACCATGTGCAGCTTCTGCACTCGTATGACAACTCGCAAGCGACCCCGCGCCTGATCATGGATCGGCCGCTGCCTGTACCTTTGTCGTCCTGCAAAGGCGGGTCCGAAGCTCATTGTTCAAATTGCCCAGCCTCGACCACTCGACTGTACAGAAGCGAGCTATGGTCTTTGTCGTCGCGCTCGCTGCGCTACTCGCGCCTCTCGTGGCAGCCTATCACCCGTCGCACGGCAGCGGCGCGCTCGGCCATCCCATCAGCTTTGACTCGCCCAAGGGCGACAACAGCAGCAGCTCGAGCTCGCGCCCGGACCCCGTCGCCGTCGCTGCGAACGGATCCGACCCGCTCGCGTCCATGTACCGTACGTCGACGGACCAGTCGTGGCTCGCGCCGCCGCGCAACCTGCACGCGTCGATCAAGGACATGCCGATCCCGACGAACCGCTGGTGGGGCAACCTCATTAGCGCCGGAAAGGACAACGCCGAGCTGCGCGCGTGGGCCAACCCGTACGCAGTTGCCATGCACCGCGATGCGATCGGCGTCTCGTACCCGCCGTCGAGCCGCGTCTTTGGCGGCTCCTCGGGCAACGGCAAGGCGCCGCGCTACTACCTCCACGGTATCGGCAACGACCTCTTCGTCTCGGCCACCGAGCTCAAAGCGTCGGGCGCGACGCCGTTCCAGATCCGCAAGTGGGACGACCTCGGCGTGACCGTCACAGCGTCCTATGGTGGCAAGAGCGTCGAGTCGAGCTTCGTGAGCGGCATGGCGTACGTCAGCGCCAAGTACCATGGCCTCACGCCCCGCCTCACGACGACGCACGGTATCACGCGCGTGAACGGCCAGGCCGTCACGGCCGGCGCGTCGTTTGCATCCGCCTCCAAGCTCGCGCTCACGATGGGCAACGGCATGGTGTGGGTGCTCTACGCCTCGTCGCCTCTCTCGTGGTCGCTCACGTCGTCGACCGAGCTCACGGCGACGGGCCCCGCGACAGGCACGACCGTGCGCCTGGCGCTGGCCTCCAAGGGCAGCGATGGCAGCGACTACGACGCGTACGCCGACTGCATCGTCCACGGTGGCAGCGTCACGACAACGACAAGCAGCTACGCGTTCAAGTGGGCGACCGAAGGCGCGTGCAGCAAGGGTCTCTTGCACTTTGGGCTGCAGCACCATATCGATACGCTATCGCCGTCGTCCGCGACGCGACTCCACGCCACGGGCCTCGCGCTCGAGTCGACGACGCGTGGCAAGCTCTTTGCGCTCGTGACCAAGGAGAGCTGGCGCTTTGACGAGAAGGACCTTGTGCCTGCGTCGTTCTTCCCGCGGCAGTCGCCGTCCAAGGCGCGCGTACCGAGCGTGCTCAAGGCCCTTCAAGCGGACATTGCGGCGCCCTGGAACCTCGCGATCGGTGGCTCGTACTACTTTAACGGCAAGGCGGCCCAAAAGTACGCATCGCTCTGCCTCATTGCGTCCGACAAGGCGGTGGTCGGCGACGACACGGCGCTCTTGCGCAGCTGCCAGAAGAAGCTCGAGACCGTCCTCGCGCCGTTCATCGACAATTCGTGGACGTACCCGCTCGTGTACGACAGCGTGTACAAGGGCATTGTGAGCTCCGAGGGCTTTGTCAAGAAAGACCTCAACGCCGACTTTGGCAACACCATGTACAACGACCACCATTATCACTACGGGTACTGGATCGCGACCGCCGCGATTGCCAACAAGGTGCACCCGAGCTGGTTGCGCCTCGGGGACCTCAATGCCCGGGCCGCGACGCTGGTGCGTGACGTGGCCAACGCCGACAGCGGCGACAAGGCGTTCCCGACCTTCCGCATGTTTGATTGGTACAAGGGGCACTCGTACTCGCACGGCGTGACGGCGCTCGCGGACGGGAAGGACCAAGAGAGCTCGTCCGAAGACATCAACTTCCATTACGGCATGGCGCTCTTTGGCAGCGTGACCAAGAACAGTCCGATGGCGGGCCTCGGCCAGCTGCTTCTGACGCTCAACGCACGCGTCGTCAAGACGTACTTCCTCATGGACTCGAGCAACGTCGTGCAGCCGATCGAGATGCGTCCGAACAAGGTGCTCGGCATCTTCTTTGACAACAAGGCCGACTACGCCACGTGGTTCAGTGCTGAAAAGTACTGCATCCACGGCATCCAAATGATCCCGACGACGCCCGTGACCGAGTACGTCCGCACCAAGAAGTTTGTGCAGGAAGAGTGGGACGAAGTCCTCGCGCCGCTCCCGCTCATTGCCAAGAAGCAAGTCGACAACGCGTGGGCGTCGCTTTTGTACCTCAACTATGCCAGTGTCAACGCCGACGTCGCGCTCGAGATGCTGCAGAAAGTGCCCATGGACGACGGCCTCACGCGCGCCTGGGCCTTGTATCTGGCGTCGGCCATGTAAGCCGAAATGTGTAAACACCTAGTTGTCGTAAAATGCTATCTAATCATTCCGTTGCACAACACTACTATCTGTTTGTCGCCCTTGAGTTCTTAGTGGGCCGCGCCGGCGAAAAGTAGAAAATGAAAAGAGTTGGGTCCGAGCACAATGGTCAGCCACTTTCAGTCGTCGACTCGTGTTCATCTGATCGCGCGTCCGTGCGATCGTGCACAATCGATGTCAGAGTCCCCACAATAATTATGTCAAAAATACGCAGCAACCCTAATCGCTGCTGCTTTTCTCCGTAACGATGAATGCCGGACGCAAGCCGTGGGCCTCGACGTGATGCTGCGCAATGACAATCCACAGCAGTAAGGGGAAGCAGTGGTCGGAGCATTTGTCGTGTTCGTACATCTTCGCTGTCGAGGACAACGTTGTCGAGTCGACACACCGTCCCTTCGACGCCGCATCCGGATAGCCGACGCTGGTCGGCGGCGGGGCGACGCCATCGCTTGTCAACGGGTTGAAAGCCCGTGTCATCCGTCCTGGATCGCGTTGCGATTTAAAAGCCCCGTGTCATCCGTCCTGGATCGCGTTGCGATCTGCGGTCATTTGGCAAGATGCAGTGGTCGAGTGCTATCGCCGTGGCCGTCGTCGCGATCCTCGTTCTCGCGACGCGCGATGAGCTCATCGGCTCCTCGGACGCCATCGCCGCCAAGTTCCCAGGCGACACCATGGACCTCCGCGCCATCGTGAGCCCGCGCTTGTCGGGCGTCGGCATCCGCCTCTTTGCGCAGCTCACGCGCGTGCCTGTGATCGGCCGCCTCGTGCTTCAAGTGCTCCGCGCCGACAACGACGTCATTGCCGTGCGCGAGTTTGCGTCAACCGTGACCGACTCGCCCATGTACTACCCCGTGCACGTGCTTGGCGCCGACGAGCGTGCGGCCCACGACGCCAAGGCCGCCGGGTTTGACGTTCACGATCTCACGTTTGCGCCCATTGGCGAGAACCTAGCCTTCCAGCGCTGGACGATCCAGGATTACACGGACAAGTACAAGGCGGGCGCCGTGACGCCGCTGCAGGTGGCGAAAGCCGTTTTGGCCGCGATCGCCGAGTCGGATGCCCGGCCCGTCCCTCTGCGTGCGTTCATTGAAGTCAAAACCGACGAAGTTCTGCGCGAAGCCGCCGCGTCGACAGCGCGGTACGCTGCGGGAAAGCCGATGGGCGTGCTGGATGGCGTGCCCGTTGCCGTCAAAGACGAGGTTTATGCTGCCGCCCATCTCTTGTCTCACCGACCACGTCGTACTTAGGTCGACCTCGCAGGTTACAACTCGACGTACGGCACGGGCTTTCTCGGTCCCCTCAACGGCCCCGTGGCGCTTGATGCACCGCCGATTGCGCGTCTCCGGGCGGCTGGCGCGCTCTTCGTCGGCAAGACCAACATGCACGAGTGCGGTCTCGGCACGACCGGCATCAACCCGTCACATGGCACTGTGCGCAACCCGTACAATCAAAACCACATGACGGGCGGTTCCTCGAGCGGGTCGGCGGCGGCCGTCGCCGCGGGCTTGGTGCCGCTTGCGATCGGCGTTGACGGCGGCGGCTCGATCCGCATCCCCGCCGGTCTCTGCGGCGTCGTGGGCTTGAAGCCCAGCTACCAGCGCATCCCGTGCTACTTTCCCGCGTCGCCGAGCTTGGCGTATGTGGGGCCGATCGCTGGATCCGTCCAAGACGCCGCTCTGGCGTATGCCATCATGTCGGGGCCCGAGGCAACGCTGCCGATGAGCCAGCTCCAGCCGCCCGTGCACATTGATGCGACCGCGCTCGAATCGACGGCCCTCCAAGGCGTGCGCGTCGGCATCTTCCGCGAGTACCTCCAAGGCACGGACCCCGAGATCGTTGCGGCATTCTGGGCCACGGCGCGGCACCTCGAGTCGCTTGGTGCGACGCTTGTCGACGTGGTGATTCCCAACTTGCAGGCGATTCATTTCAGCCACTCGGTCACGATCGTGAGCGAAGAGGCGCTCAACGCCGATGCGCATTACGACAAGATCGCGTCGTTCTCGCCCGAGGTTCAGATCACGCTCCAGTTTAGCCGCAGCGTGTTTACGAGCATGGACTTTGTCGCGGCGCAGCGCATTCGAGGCTACGCCATGCGCGTCACGAAAGAGCTCTTCCAGTCGATTGACGTCTTGCTGACGCCGACGACAGGCGTCGCTGCGCCGGCGTTGACCCCGGACGTCTTCGAGTCGGGCCTGAGCGACCTGAGTTTAACGATTGCGCTCATGCGCTACATCATTCTCGGCAACTTTGCCGGCATTCCGTCAATGACGGTACCGGTCGGGTACTCGGCCGACGCCAAGCTGCCTCTCTCGATGCTGCTGCAGACCTTCCACTACAACGAGCACGAGCTCTTGCATTTGGCCCGTGTGCTCGAAAAGCACGCGCCGCCGGCCAAGCCCGCCTCGTTCTACTACTCGATCCTTGACGACGCGACCAAGCACTAAGATCGTAGTCGAATGGCGACGTCGAAACGATTTTCATGTCTCGCTCGTCCTGCGATCCAAATACATGCCCTATGCACGGAACGTCCATCCCGAAGGCGTGCACGACTGCTGCAGTGCATGGAATTATGCGGAGATGGGGCAGTCCCTGGTGTAGACTTGGTGGTAGCTCGACAAACTACATACATTTGCAGTTGACCACAGGCGCCGCCAACGAGTGCGTCCTCCACAGCTGTCGAGACCACGCTTGGCTTTTATTCGCTCCACCCCGACCAGGGGTACATAATAGCTATTATGCCCGCGACCCGTGTCCGTGACCAGACTCTGTCTAAAGATCTGACTTTGCACTAAGCTCGTTGTCCAATGTACAATACCAGGTTCTCTATGGTATACTCAAGCTCATATTCAACAAGATCGTCGTCAAGACAGCACGAGATGGCGACGGAGCTCCACCTCAACTACTTCAACATCCCTGCGCGGGGCGAGCTCACGCGGCTACTCTGCGCGTACGGCGACCTTCCGCTCAGCGAGACGCGCTACTCGTTCCGAGAGTACTTTGCGACGAAAGCCTACCTGGACCTTCCGTTCGGCCAAGTGCCGACGCTCCACGTGGACGGCAAGGTGTTTGCGCAGAGCATTGCGATCGCGCGCTACGTAGCCAAGCGTGTTGGCCTGTACCCAGGTGACGCGCTACTCGCACTCGCGGCCGACAGCGTCGTCGACGCCATCAGCGATGTCTACTCGGAAGTCTGCCCCGTCGTGTACGCCAAAATGGACGCCGACATGCGCGCAAAGAAGCTTGCGCACGTGAACCAGCACGTGCTGCCGACGGCGCTGGCGGCGCTCGAGCGGCGGCTCGTTGGCGCCTACTTTGCCGGCGAGGCGCTCTCGTTCGCTGACATTTACCTCCTTGACCTCTTTGACAACGTCGTCGCGGGCTTTCCAGGCCAAATCACCGTGTCGACTCAAGCGTACCCCAAGCTCCAGGCGCTCGTGGCTGCTCTTCGGAAAAGCGACAAGCTGCGGACGTACTACGCGTCCAAGTTGTAGAGACGATTTTCCCCTGCTCGTTTCAGAGCTTAGCAATAACGAGCAAGATCTATGTCTTCTCGACCCCCTCCGGAAGCGTCGTCCTGTAGGCCACGTTCGAGCTTCTTACCAAGCATGGCGACGCTATTCGCCCGAGGCTGGAAAATACTTCCTCCGTCGTTGTAGTTGAAATGCACCAATCACTGCACGGCGCGGCATCCATTGGAGCCAATCACAGGCGTTGGTTGACGGTGGAAGCATCTTCCAGGCATATTTTGCTTGTCATTCTTCGTCCAGCTCATTCTTCAATTTACCAGTATGTTCACGTCCCGATCTATTTCCAAGAGCTTTGTCTCGGTGGCCCAGCGCGAAGGTGTCGGCGCGACCGTGCGCCGGTCCATTGGTCACCCGATGCTGCGCCGCCTCGACCCGTTCTTGATGCTCGACGAGTTCCACGTGCAGCTCCCCGGCGGGTTTCCCGACCACCCGCACCGCGGCTTTGAGACCATCACGTATCTCTTGCCGCACTCGCCCGGCACGATGCTTCACGAAGACTTTTGCGGCCACCGCGGCGAGCTCGCGCCTGGTGACCTCCAGTGGATGTGCCCAGGCCGCGGCATCGTCCACTCGGAGATGCCTGCGAGCCGCAACCAAGCCCGCGATTGGGCTCCAGCTTTGGCTCAATTTGCCCAAGTCGCTCAAGATGACCGAG